>NC_139541.1:33182692-33560317 GCF_965153285.1 Podarcis tiliguerta | reverse complement strand
AGTCATGTCCATCACTTCCAGTGGGTCTGCTCTGACTAATATTGGCTCCAACCCATCATTTCCCTGCTTAGAGGGAATGGCCGGCTTGAGCCCTGAACTGGATCACGAAGGAAGATGCACTATTTTTTGTTGCAGGTCTGGCTTGCCTTTCATGTTGCCACTTGCAATTCTTTTTTTAATTATGTGACATTTTGAGCAACAGTTTCTCTCGTGGAAAACTGACATCTACATGCCTCCATCTTTTTCTGGCAATCGATCTTGGTATCATGTCCCTGGGGCCCCAGGCTCCCATGGGGAGCCATCAATTTTCCAAATGCCTGTGTTCGAATCAGCTGCTGCTGACACCACCCTGTGCAGCAGCACTTCCAACGTTTGCACTTTTGCAGAGACAAGCGTTCCTTAGAAAGCCCGCTGCTTCCTTCTTCAAATGGCCTCTCTCGACACCGCGCTGGGAACCTCTTGACTCAAATTCCCATCTGGCGTAGAAGTGGAATCACCTCCTGCAATTCCACTCCCCCCCCCGCCCCAGCTTGTTGTTTTGTTGCTGCTGTGCTGGTTTAAGGTTAATGTTTTACTGCTTAGCTGAAGCCAGAACACCAGTTTCCTATTACAGTTCCTTTTTTGTCCCTTTGGCCTGTGATTGATTCCAGTGGGTTTTGACTAGCGTTCACTCTCCCAAAGCTAAATCACGGCAAAAAATGTGGCCCGGTGCATGTAACACGGGGAGAGAGTTTTGTTAATGTATAACAAAGCGATTCCATGAATAAATTTCTTTTGTCACCGCCGAGGTCACTGAGCTTTCATTCTGGGAAGCTGTTCGCTGCTTGGCTGTACGCATCTTCCCCAAAGAGAACACACGGATATACTGATCATGTACTTTTGAACTAGACAAATGGAAGATTACATCTCACTTGGAGTGGGTGTGCAGTGTATAGAAGTCTGGGATTTCGGCACTAAAAAGCAAAACATTTTACAAGTCGGGGTGGGTGGGTAGGTAGAAAAACATAAGTAAATCCTGCCTTTCTCTCTGCCCCCTGCCTTGCACAATATTAGGAGATGTCTGCACTACTCATTCTCACCATATTTGCATCTGAACATCGAGGAGCTGTTTTCTCATGTCCGGATCTCAATTTTGGTTTCTCCCAGTTTCTCATTTCCCCCCATCTCCAGCTCAGTTCTCTGCACCCCCACATCAGTATGCAATTTTTAATTTTTTAAAAAACCCAAGTCCTTGTTATGCACACTTGCCCATGTTTTTATTTGTACACGAACCACACTGCAAAATTCAGATAAGTGTGACTTTTGGATGGTTCTGTTTCAGTTTGTGTATTGTTTCAGAAAGTGTGGATTTGCTAAATTTCTGGGCACAGTGAAATCGGATTTCTCCCTCATCCCTGGTTATAATTCATGTTTCTCTTCTAGATGTTTCAGCACAAACACAAACAAATGCTAAGTTTAGACAAATGTCCTGCAGCCTCTGACATTGCCATGTCCTGTCACCTTGTTCTCTCCTTAGGACCACAGGTCACTTCCAGGTGTTCTCTGCTTATTGAGCATTAAGACTGATTGGATTGCAAAGAGGTTAGGCAGTGTTGCAAGTGTTAACCCACCCTTTCCAAAGCATTTGCGCAGCGTTTTTGGTGATCTTTAAGGAAAGGGGGTTTGTTGTACAAGGGCCCCAAATCAACTTGATTTGCACATCCTGAATTTTCTGATATGTGGTTCAATCCCACCTGAAAATAGTGACAGCTTGGAAGACCCCCATAGTTGAACTTTTTTTTAAAAAAAGGAGGTATGTGTACAAGATTACACATTTATTATCAGCTCTCACCAATAGGTATCTTATAGGGCTGTGCACCGGATCCACCTGAATCCCAAACTAAATTGCTCTAATTCAGGTTGACCTGTGATCTGGATTGGGTTGAGCCAACCCTGACTGCACCAGGATGGATTAGAACCACCCTGAGTGAACTGACAATTCCAAAAGGGGGTGGTCTGGTGGTGAGGAGAGGGAGGGAAAACGAGTCACATGGGCTACTTGGGTGTACCTTCTTCTCCCTTCCGGACTGCACAGCTTAAACCCTAAGTAAACACTGCAAAGCTCTGAATCAGTTCAGGGCCTGGATCCTGGTCAGATCAGCCCCAGCTGATCCTAGGACAAATCAGGATGGCTCCTAAGCACTGGATTGGGTCCCAAATCGCATTTGGAGTATGTGGGTGTGTGCATAGGTCCAGTATTTTCTTTTCTTCCTGGCATCACAATCTCGGCTCCTTCAGCTGGTAGAAAGGAAGCAAGACTCATTTATTTGTTTTTGTTTTTTTGTTAAAAAAATATTTTGAAGATGTATATCATTTATTTATTATGAGGATCTCTGCTCTGCCTTTCTAATACAGAGGTAGTAGCCATACACCTGGTTGCTCACAATTATTTAAATCACAATAATCTAAAACAGTGAGGAGGAGAAGGAAATTTAACATGGCAGATAAAACAGAGCAGTTCAGGAAATCATAGGCTGGCAAATCAAAGAGCTGGCAGAAGGCAATCAGAAAGGAGCCTCCAGAGTCTTGTGGGGCAATACTGGTGCAGTCACTTAGAAAGTCCAAGCCCTATGCTTCGCACAGTGCATGGTGTACCCTTCAATCCATTGTATGCATTTTGCATCCATTACTTGGCTGGAGAACTGCCTTGCGAAATTTGGAGAAGCTCAAATTTCAAAGGATGGTTGCGTCTCAATTCACATCTTATTTTGCAAAGTGTGAATTAGGTTGTTTTCATTTAAGTATGAGCTTACCCCTCACCTCTGCCTTGCAATCATTGGAAACCTTACTTAGGCCCCTTGTGGCTTCTGATTCACTGTCAATATACACTGATTACATTTACAAGCTTTCAGGCATAATCTCATGTTCCCTAAATATTTATTTTTTGCTTTGTTTCATTCGTCAAAGCTGAAATTCGCTTTGATGGGCTTCTGCAAAAGCTCTAACCCTAATCTAAACTAAAAGGGAAGCATTAGGGAGAAGCTATCTGCAACAACGTTTTCATAGGAAACTGGATCCGGCCTCCAAGGAGTGCACTACAGCTGTTGCTGTTATTGTGGCAGTGGCGGCAGTGGGCAATGCATTCCTTGGAAGCCAGATCTACTGTCGCTGTACATCCTGCCACCCAAGGTGATCACCTCACCTTGCCTCATGTGTGTGCTGGCCCTGGTTGCTGCCATGTTAGTACCATGGAAAAGGAAGACGTGGGCTTGAGCTGTTGAGAGTTTGCTATGTTTTTGCTATGGTCATATCCGAGCATGGTTTTGCTTTTTTGCTTTTTGTAAAACGCTTTGAGATTTTTTAGAATGTACAATGTATAAATTTTATGAAATAAATAAAGTTTGTGGTTCTCTTTTTTAAGTCCTCATGAAAATCCACCAGCATTTCAGTGCAAATTTCTCCTAATGTACATTTTTGTGTATGCATGATTGCCTAAAATGCACAATTTTTTTGCAAAGCATCTATTAGTTACATTCTGTCTAATTGTAGGTTACTCCCCCCCAATATATGAATATTTATGTGTTCTTTACTACAGTGTATGAATTTTTGTATGCAATCCCTTGCTGGAAAACTGAATTGCAAAATTCAGAGAAGTGCAAATTTCAATTGTCAGTTCTTCGATTGTTTCAAAAAAGTGAATTCGGTAGGTTCGTCTTTAAAGGTCATCTGAATAGAATTTCTCCCTCATCCCTAACGAAGACATTTTCATGTTTGGAAACAGAAGGGTAAAAGACACCAAAAAGGGATCTATGAGTGGAAGGAGCCAGCAGAGGTAGTCGCCTAATTCTCTTTGTTATCAAGTGAAATGACTCCACAAATATGACAATAAATCACTCCAGAAATCAATCCGAGTTGGAGGCAACTGCTCCATGCTGATAATGCATCAATCAATATTTAATGTTTACACTTTAATTAATCCACACGTAGGAAGCATTCTTTCAGTGACACAAAAAAGCGATGAGAAATAAAACACCTTTGATATCAAAGAGGGGACAGCCGCCTGCCTATCTGTTAGGCTTTGATTGGGAACTCAATTGATCATTGCAGCCTTTTCTCCTCTCTTCCCCCCCACCACCTCCAGTTGCCGCAACAGCAGCATCACACAATGTCACATTTGGTTATAAAATAAACACCGTTCTTGTTGCAGAGTGCAAGAGAAAAGAGACAGGAGGAACAGAGGCTTCAAAAATCTAATTCTGGGTCATTGCAACTTCTTTGAAACTAAAGTGCATCTCTAAATAATGGCTTCTCTTGTAGGGGAGACATGGAGAGAAGGTAGTAAAAAAAAGAGGCAATGTCCCCAAATTTGTGCCAAAGAGCTATTTTAAGCAATTTCTGATCAGCAAAAAAAAAAAAAAAAAGAAGAAGAAGAAGAAGAAGAAGAAGAAGAAGAAGAAGAAGAAGAGGAGGAAAAATAACCCTTCGTCTTTGCAAGACGAAATGAACTGCAATTTCCCCTGGGGGGCAAAACTAAGATTTGGTGGATTTACTATTCTAGGACAGAGGTAGCTAATGGGGTGTCCTCCTGTTGTTGTGGACTATAACCTCCATCAGCCCCAGGCAGCATGAGCAATGGCCAGGGATGATGGGAGATGTGGTCCACTATGGAGGGCACCATGTTGGCCACCCCTTCTGTTGGCAAATAGGGACGTTCTATGCAAGTCTACTCAAGAGTAAACCATACTGAGTGCAGCAGGGCACACTCTCGGCAGATTTGTACTGCAGATGATGTGCATGCTCATTTTAAAAGCTATTAGTAGATGATACTTTTTTATCATGCTTGTCTCTGTCTTTAGTCCATGGAAGCCTTCTGAAATAATAACTGTTACATTTTAAGGGACTACAGAGCTGTTGAGGTGCAACCCTATACATGTCTACTCAATATTAAGGTCAATGGAGCTAGATCAGGTGCCAGGTACTTTGGTTCTCCGTATGTTGCTGAACTACATCTCCCATCAGCCCCAGCAAGCATGACCCAATGACCAGGATAATGGGAATAGTTGTTCAGCCACATCTGGAGTGCCAAAGGCTCCCCACAATGATGGGCCAGTGGTCCGGTGCAGTACAAAGCAGCTTCTTCTGCTCTAACAAGCAACTGGACAAGTGTTGTTGCACAGTTACACTGCAGTCCTATCCCACTTACCTGGGAGTAAGATGGGTGATAGGGCAGCTCCATCAGACCTTCTCTCCCCTCAACTGTCACCTGAGGGCAGTGATTCCATCAGACTGCCTCAGTGGGAGAGATGGGAGGCAAGAGATTCACTCCACCAGCTTTGCTGAAAGTCCAGCTCCGTCAAATACTTCCTACATCTGAACTGTGCCAGCGGGTCATTGTAGGAACAACTGTTTAGAAATTGGTGCCTGAGTTTTGATTTTTATATTCCTGTTCCCTCCCTGTCACTTTTCTCTTGTGTGTCCTGTTCTTTTAGACTGCAAGTCTTGTTTTGATTACAGTGGTACCTCAGTTTCTGAACGTCTCCGTTGACGAACGTTTCGGTTTTTGAACACTGAAAACCTGGAAGTCAATGCTTCGGTTTTTGAACACTCTTCAGAAGTCGAACATGCCCCACAGCTTCTGTACTGAGTTTTCCGTATTGAGTTTTTGGTTTTCGAACGTTTCGGAATTCGAACAGTCTTCTGGAACAGATTACATTCGAAAACCGAGGTACCACTGTATATGTAAGTTCCTGTGTGAGACTTTTTGGCTCAAAAACAGGATACAAATGCTCCACGTAAGTTAAGAAGCCACAGTGGAATGAATAGGCCTTACGTCTGAGTAGACATAGTTGGGATTTTGCTGTTAGCTGCGCAGTTAAATTCCATTGATTTTCAGCAGAGCTGAAGCGCAACTCACTTTCTCTCTGGATTAGGACCAATGGCTGTGGAGAAGAAAATACTGTGCCAGTTAAGAACATATGACATTTTATGCCAGTGGCTCCACTTAGCAGAGAAAGATGCCAGGAACAGGGCTGATATTTTGGCATTCCTGACAGTAATATTTATTAGGCAATTTAGCTCCAGCAAAGTTATGTTTTCAGTTATATTTGGTTGGGTGCCCAGAGGTCTAATTTATAATAATAAAATATTTCCAAAGCATTGGCCAAACTCAACTGGGTTCAACTTCTATTTCCTAGCTAAAAAAATTAAAAAAGGTGTACTGCTTTAAGACTGCCTGTTTCAGAAGTTGCTGATATTTGTTTTATTCAATGAAAAATACTCCCCATTTAAACAGACAATCTATGTTTCGTTCTTAAAGCACTCCCCTCAAAGGATGAGCAGTTGCAAAACCACTTAGGATCATAGAATTGTGGAGTTGGAAGGGACTCTGAGGGTCATCTTCTCTCAGGCATTTGATGATTTCTAAACAAAAACAACAACACACACACCAAGGGGAAGTGCTTCAACCCCTTGGTCATTTTGTATGGAATGGTGGGTGCGCCATCTTGTCTTTTTGCCTCAGCCAGAAAAGAGCCATCAGTTCATAAGGGCATAAGAAGAACCTGCTGGATCAGGCCACTAGCCCATCTCATCCAGCACTGTCCTGGCTCTCATCCCAAATGCAACAAGAGAGGCTCTTACGTCTGCATAAGAAAGAAAGCTTTATTCGAAGCTTACAGTGATTCAGGTCAGACTACAGGGATGTATCGCCATGACTACAGGTTCAAGAATGACATCAGTGTGCCAATGCTGCAGTGATGCACACAAGAACTTCCTGTTCTCAGAGTGGCCAACCAGATGCCTGTGGGAAACCTGCAAGTAGTAGGTTTTGACAAATGTGCAGTCTTGACAAATGGACCTGCAAGACATGGCACACTGACTTGCAAGACTTCCTCTCTCTGCAGGACTGGTGCACTTCTCTAAATAGGGGTTTAGGTCCACTGCCAATGGTGGAGGCAGTGCTGAGAAATTGACAACATATTATTATTAATATAATAACAACTTCTTCTTCTTCTTCTTCTTCTTCTTCTTCTTCTTTTTCTTCTTCTTCCCCGCCCATCTGGCTGGGTTTCCCCAGCCACTCTGGGTGGTTTACAGCACATAAAAAATTGTAAAACATTAGACATTAAAAATCTCCCAATACAGGGTTTCCGTCAGATATCTTCTATAAGTCAGATAGTTGTTTATTTCTTTGGCATCTGATGGGAGGGCGTTCCACAGGGCAGGTGCCACTACCAGAAGTCCCTCTTCCTGGTTCCCTATAACCTCACTTCTTGCAGTGAGGGAACCACCAGAAGGCCCTTGGGAGTTGGACCTCAGCGTCCAGGCTGAATGATGGGTGGAGATGCTCCTTCAGGTATACTTAGCTGAGGCTTTTAAGGTCAGCACCAACACTTTGAATTGTGCTCAGAAACATACTGGGAGCCAATGCAGGTCTTTCAGGACTGGTGTTATATGGTCTTAGTGGCCACTACCAGTCACCAGTCTAGCTGCCACATTCTGGATTAGTTGTAGTTTCCAAGTCACCTTCAAAGGTAGCCCCGCGTAATGCCCATTACAGTAGTCCAAGCGGGAGACAACCACTCCCCATGAACTTCCCCAGCCACTCTGGGGGGCTTACAGCACAATGAGTGTGAAGCAATGCTCATTGAGGCATTGGGGAGGAGGAGTGTGACCAGAGGCCATACAGAGAGACCTAGAGGGCTGTATTTGCCTCCTAGGCCTGAGGCACCCCACCGTAAAGTAACATTACATCCTCGTGTACACCCGAGTTGAACATGATGGTGGCAAAGCCATTTGCTTACACCAGCAAAACAAAACAAGCAACTATCTCCACTCCAGCAGCAAAACACTATTACAAAATCCCAAAATATCATAGAATTGTAGAGTTGGAAGGGATCACAAGAGTCCACCACACTCTAAATCTCTAAATGACCTCTAAATATGTCTCTGCGTGGAACCTAACTAAGGCTTCAATCCTAACCCAATTTAGCCGGGACTAAGCCACACAGAATTCAATAGACATGGTTATGATTCCACTGTTAATCATGCTTCAGGTAGACCCACTATAATCAATCAGATTTAAGTCAATGAGTCTACTCTAGGTGTGGCTAAGCCAGGTTCCAACACTCCCCCCCCCCATTCAGCTTTCAGGATATTTGTGTCCCTAGATTTGCGTATATGACTCCTCCCTGTCTATCAGGTTGAACTCTCTGTGAATGCCTCTAATAATAAATGCCATCCCATGCTTGCTGAAGCAGGTGGAAGAATCATTTCACTATTAATTAAACATTGCAAATGTATTCCTGACCAGTCAAACTATACATTTTTGGAAACAAGAAATACAGAGATAAAGATGGGTTGTTGTTTGTTTGTTTACTGCATTTACATCCCACCATTTTCTCCAAGGCGAAAATTTAATCCCTACAGCAATTGTGTGAAGTAGGTTAGGCTGAGAAGCAGTGACTGGCCCAAGGTCACCCAGTGAGCTTCATGATTGTGTGGGGATTTGAACCCTGGTATCCCAGGTCCCAGTCTGACAAGCTAACCACTACTTGACACTGGTTCTCCTGGCTGCTTTTGTAAATATAAGTCATTCAAAGATTGCTCTTTGTCAGTGACAAACAGAAAGTACTTAGTGTAATTATGATAGCACCTCACTAAAGCTCAGATGATGGCCGTAGGTGATTGAAGCTATAAAATTTCCAGAATAGGAACAACGAGTCCTGTGAAACTAATGAAAACAATTGCCAACTTCCTCACTGCAAACTCTGACTTTTAACAAGGGTTGCATTTCTTTTGGACTGCCAAAAAGGAACGCTTTATTTGAATGTAAGTCAGGTCTCCAGGAAAACGTTATTAAGTAGTATTGTTTTTTAAAAAGAAAACAAGTAAAAAGAAAAATCAAGCCAGGTTGCACAAATGACTGTATAATTAAACTATTTCTATATCCAGCTGGTCTCAGACTGTCTTTTATGATGGCATAACCCAACGGTGCAAATAGAGGAATGCTCAATAGCCAGCTATGTTCCCTGGCTGGAGTCACTGCCTTGGAATCAAGTGAATGGGCGATCGAAAGGTTGATCTGATTCAAGCTAGACATTTGCTTGTTTGCTTGTTTGTTCAAAAAGCATATTCTGCCAATTGGCCCTTCAAGGTCTCTTGAGGAAGTTTACAATACAGTGGAAAGTGCAACTGATTTTTTTAAAAAGCCAAAATAAATAGTTTTAAAAACAACACAACAGCAAAAAAGGCACTATCAGAAAAAAAAGAGAAATAGTGTGGTGTAGAGGTAGCAGAGGCAGCCAAAATCCTGCCCCCCATTGTCGCAGACCAATGGCCAAGCTGGTAGTGGGGCTGATAGTAGTTGTAGTCCAAAATATCAGGAGCGCATCTTTGTGGCTACCCTAAATGGATAGGGATAGGGACAGCGATAGGATAGGGACGCGGGTGGCGCTGTGGGTTAAAGCCTCAGTGCCTAGGGCTTGCCGATCGAAAGGTTGGCGGTTCAAATCCCCGCGGCGGGGTGCGCTCCCGCTGTTCGGTCCCAGCGCCTGCCAACCTAGCAGTTCGAAAGCACCCTTGGGTGCAAGTAGATAAATAGGGACCGCTTACTAGCGGGAAGGTAAACGGCGTTTCCGTGTGCGGCTCTGGCTCGCCAGAGCAGCGATGTCACGCTGGCCACATGACCCGGAAGTGTCTTCGGACAGCGCTGGCCCTTGGCCTCTTTGAGATGGGCGCACAACCCTAGAGTCTGTCAAGACTGGCCCGTACGGGCAGGGGTACCTTTACCTTTTTTAAATGGATAGACTGGAGGAACCAAGGTTCAAATTCCTGCTCAGCCACTAAGCCCACATGGTGAGCCTGGGCCTGCCATGCCCCCAGTCTAATCTACCCCACAGGGCTGTTGTGGTGAGTGCTATTTCATGACCCTATTCTTGTTTTGTTTTCCATCAGGCTTGCTAAAGGCACTGTCCAGAGATTGTCAGACTCCAATTCCCACCACCTCTGACCTTTGCCCTTGCTGGCTGGGGCTGATAGGAGTTAGAATCTGACAATATCCTGAAGGAATCACATTGGCTAGCCTTGCATGAGGAAAATCTGGACAACTTTGGGTACTTATTAATGGAGAACGGTGGAACCCTAATCCCAGAAAGATAATAAACTCTCTTTTTTGTTGTTGTCCTTTTGCTCTGCGAGGATGACAAATGGAAGACTTTCTCATTACTTATTAAGATGTGGATACATTCTTTGTATATTGAGTTTCTTCATAGACTTTGAACTCTTATCCCTCATCGTTCTATTTCGGAGGCAAACATCAAAGCCGTGTGGTCTTAGCAGAGCTACTGACGAGAGGATGCCTTTCAGAGAATATTAATGCCCTCTTGAAGAGCCGAGCTCGGAAGGGGGTGGAATCCCCTAAAGGACCAGTCTTGGGAGTCTGAACAGTACAGAACTGCTGTAGCATGATGGATAGATCAGCTGTTCTTCTTTTTTTAACGTGCAGTTTTACTAAGGCAGAAGACTGGAAGTGCTGGTCATTTGAGTGGAATACCAACCAGGCCAATTCACAAGGCACACGCTGTAGAAACAAGATTCACCAGTGATGCTGAGTCAGCAAAAAATGAACATAGCATAACAGCAAAAAAAGGGCTGAGTCATTATTAGATCACATGTAATATTTATACCATGCTTTTCTATCACAATAACACTCAAAGCAGCTTATATTACAAGTCTCCTCATCCTCACATTTCCTCCCAGGAGTTCAAGGTGGTGTACATGGTTCTCCCCTCTCTCCATAGTACCCTCACAACAACCCTCCCACATCTACAATTACCAGAGTGCCTTAAGGACCAACCCTTCTTCTCAAGGAACTCCAGGAACTGTAGCTCTGTGAGGGAAATAAGGATTGCCAAAACAACCTCTCAGTACACTGACAACAGTTCCATGGCATAGCATGAGGGGGGCCACAGGGGCGGTTGTCCTGGGTGCAAAATTGTTAGAGGCACAATTTTTCAACACCCAGTGCTGCCTCAATACAGCTGCATGCTTCTGTCGCTGGGTTCCATTGAAAACGGCTTCTCCATGCAAACCAGGAAGTGACCTCTCCAATGGAATGGCTCTTCTTTTCTTATCTCTGTGGCTGCGATCTCCAGGGTGACACGGACATCATTAGGCAGTTGAATCTACTCTGTGCATTCCCCTTCCTCCCTGCCCCCACTCCTCTGTGTAGCCCTGGGCACTGGCAATCTGTGCTACACCACTGCAACAACCCCCAGGATTCCTTAGGGGAAGCCATGACTGTTTAAAGCAGTATCTTAGTGTATTCAATATATGGTGTGAATGTGGCCTCAGATTTATGTATTTATTGCATTTATGTCCCACCTTTTCCAAGGAGCTCAAGGTGGTGTACTTAGTTCTCTTACTCCCCATTTTATCCTCACAACAACCCTGTGAGGTAAGTTGGGCTGAGAAGTAGTGACTGGCCCAGGGTCTCCCAGTGAGATTTGAACCACTACACTGCACTGTCTCTCAATGCACCTAGTGACACCCGTCTATATTTCTGCCACCACCACAATTTGCCAAGCTGAGCCACTTATCATGCCTGCCTGAAATAAGTGAAGTGAACTTTCCTTTTATGTCAGCCAAATCTGGAGCGTCCACCCTGGAGACAGAAGAACAGGAAATATGATGGTAGCTTTTGCAGAAAACGTTCAAAAGTAATGAGATGGTGCATTTTTATTCAGGACCACGGCGGCGTGCTTTATTTCAGCAGGCAGAAAACAAAACTGGGATGTGATTGATATCCTTCTGACACATCAGTCTTTCTGACTGACTCAAACAGCGTTAGAGATGTGGGGAATTGACAGCAAAATGCAGCCCAGTTTGCCCTGCTGTTGTTCCCTTTTATTTGTAGCAAGACAACACACTCAGGGAAACCTTAAGAGGGAGAGGGCATATCAGGAACCAAAGCCTGTCTGACACAGTTTGCCACAAGAAAAGTGAATGTCAGTATGCACGATGTTTCTTATCACACTTTCCTCCTGCGTTGCTTCCCTGTGAAATTTCCATTTTTAACAACAGTCACAGGACACTTTAAAAATATGAGCGAAAATCATTCAGTTCTTTCCCTGTTTTTGAAAGGGGCTGTGGTGGCAGAGATTGAAATAACAACTCGAGTTGCCTGCTTGTGGGCTTCTCATGGGCGTCTGGTAGCCTACAATGGCCACATTTACACCACATTTAAAATGCTATGGCACTATGTTAAAAGAGCCATAGCTTCACCCAAAGAATTCTGGGAGTGGCAGTTTGTTAAAAGTGCTGTGAATTAAATGACCCCTATTTCTCACCACTTCTGCCAACCTAGCAGTTCAAAAGCATGTCAAAGTGCAAGTAGATAAATAGGTACCACTGTGGCGGGAAGGTAAACGGCGTTTCCATGTGCTGCTCTGGTTCGCCAGAAGCAGTTTAGTCATGCTGGCCACATGACCCAGAAGCTGTACGCTGGCTCCCTCGGCCAATAAAGCAAGATGAGCACCGCAACCCCAGAGTCAATCACGACTGGACCTAATGGTCAGGGGTCCCTTTACCTTATTTCTCACCACAGAGCTACAATTCCCTGGGAAGAGGGATTGACTGATAAACTACTCTTGTTTGTAGCCCTGGGAGGGGAATAGGGGTCTGCTATCAATGTAGGCTTCTGCATTGGAGTTAATTGTTCTTATCTACTATATAGTGATGGCTCCTTTATGAATCTGCCTTAGTTCAGCAATTTTCAGGTGTAAAACATTCCAGGTATTTCCAAGGATGCAACAAAGATGAACCAATCTGCCCAAAGACTGTGAAAAAGGACCAAAAGAAGAAGATGTTTTAATGTGGTTTAGGTAGTTTGCTTTAAGTATGGAAACTAGGCATGTTCTACCCTTATATTAGAAGAGAGGCTATTCCAACTAAACACTAGGAAGAACTTTCTGACAGTAAGAGCTCATCCACAGTGGAACAGACTACCTTGGAAGGCAATGGACTCTCCTTCATTGAGCAGAGGTTGGATGGCCATCTGACAGGAATTCTTCAACTGTGAATCCAGCATTGCAGGGGGTTGGGCTAGATGGCATTTTGTGCCCCTTCCAATGCCACAATTCTATAATCTGTGTATATGCTGTCCCTGATATTATGTGTTTAATAAACCACATACCTTATGTGTCTGATTCTCCACTCATTTTTCAAACTGCACATTCTCAGCTTTCCAACTGCATACTTTTTCCCCAGTTCCAAATTTTATGTCCAGCCGCACTTTAAAACAAAGAAAGACACTTTCACAGGACAGAGGCCTGTCTTTTTCTGCTGCTGTCCTTCTGCAGAGCACCCCATACTGGTCACCCACATTGCAGTCTGCATGATGACAAAACACTGATGATATGGACACCAAGCAACCTAAACAAACAAACAAACAAACAAACAAACAAGCTAATTTCCCCCCGTATCACAATTTCTGTGCCCACCTTTTCTGGGGGCAGAGGAAAATAGCTGGTGCATGTGGTTTTATTCCAATAAACACTTTGTTGTGTGCATGTGGCAGAAATGCATTCAGCGGCAACCCGGGTCACCGGATGATTTACAAAACTGTCATTGTCATATGGTGTTAATTTGATCGCTCGTTTCAAGTGACATCTGTGAGAAACAGTTGGACATGCTTCGGCTTTTGCATTAATTAACTCAAGTTTCTAATTAATTATGCAAAGCTGAAAACAAACAAATAAAAATAGAGCGAAAAATAATAGCTAAAAATCCAAGATAAGATGCACTTCAACACCTCTCTGCGGTATGTGATACGCATCGGTTTGACTTTGGTTTCCATTGGCAATGGATTTTCTTCGAGGTTTTTTTTAAAAAACCAACAGAGATGTACTCTGGGAATTTTATTGGCAGGATGGTGACTGTTCTCATAATGCCATCATGTTCCGATTTATACAAATAACAAAGTGTATTGTTTCAACACATGAGGTGGGGAGATATGAAGGGCAAGGATCATTTACAAAACTGTTCCTCCTATGTGACGTAAATGAAATTGTCACTTGATCATTGCTAGGACTGAAACAACCTAACAGTTGAGTAGTTGACTCCATGGAAAGGGAGACTGTGGCCCTCCAGAAATTGTTGACCTGTAACTCCCATCATCCCTGACTGTTGGCCATGCTGGCTGGGACTGATGGGAATTGGAGGACCACAGGTATGCCAACCATGGTTTATTAGGAAACAGTTGATCAGCTAAAAATGTTTCTCCAATTAATTGGGCCACAGATATTTCTTTTTAAAACATATGATTGTAAAGGCAAATGCTTACAGAACCTACAAATGGCAAGCACCTTGAAATGAGTCATTGCTGCTTCGTTCTCTTACAAGAGGCGCTGTTTCTTCCAAGAGGATGCTCTTGGCCAAACTTGGTTGCATCATCTAAAACAGGGGTAGGGAACTTGTGCCCTTCTAGGTGGTGTTGGACCTCAACTCCCATCAGCCCCAATGAGTGTAGCCAATGGTCAGGGATGATGGGCCTGCAATATCTAGAGGCCTACAGGTTCCTGAACCCTGGTTGAAGAACAAAATAATTGCAGCTTTTGCTTCAGAATTTATGTTTCTGCTCATATTCAAATGTATGCAAATATAACAACAGAGGAATCACCATGCAAGGTGTTCCGTGGGACCCACTCCCTAGCAATGCTGTTCCACAGCTGGAGACCCTTGTAGGCAATCATATAATGTCTAATCAGGAATAAATCCCAGTCAATGGGGCTTATTCCCAGCTGCTAAACTCAATAGGAATATATGGAATCTGTGGTCCTTCAGGGCTGGACTACAACTCCCAGAATCCCCGATTCTGGCTCATGGGAGCTAGTTCAATAGCATCAGGAGGGCCATAAGTTCTCCATTCCTGCCTTATACCAAATCAGAACATTGGGTCATTTACCAAACCTTGGACCATTGGCATGCAAAGTAGGTGCTCTAATCCTGAACCCCTCATGCCAAGGCATTGTGGTATATTAAAAGGGATGCTAGGCCCAGTCCCAAGGCTTAGAGTGCCAGCCCAGAAAATTAATTGAAGAGGGATCAAGGCAGGCATCAATGGTAGGCCTGTGTTGAAGTCTGGGATCCCTGGCAGCTGCCCAAGGATTCGACATGCCAGCGCTGGCCCTGTGAGCGATTCTGAAAGGTGCCAAATACACTAATGCTGTGTCATGTGTAATCATGAATAGAAATGACAGTTCCATACTGCTTATGTCTCCACTGAAGACATGGGAATGGGATTGTGCAAAGGATTTCAGCCAATATATAGTTTAAAGCACCTTACACATACAAAAAAAGAGGAGGGAAATTGGTATGCATGATGCACTGTGTTGGTAATAGGGAGCTTGCAGCTCTCCAGATATTGTTGGTCTACAACTCCCATCATCTCACAGCACTGGCCATGCCGGATAGGGCTGATAAGAATTGGAGTCAGCTTCCCCATCACAATATGATATGAATTGTAGGATGGTCAGGTGCAATGCCCAAGTCTCCACTATAATTCTTTGTCGACCATTCCAATGGCTCTCGTTTCAATCCATGACGCTTCTCTTGCTTTGGTCAAAATAAATAAGCAGGTTGTGTTATCTCTTTGACCCGCAGGAAGTATAATAATTCCTGCCCTTGCCTTGTAATCTTTGTCATCGTGTCTGGATAGAACAGTTTTAGTAACCCTTCCTATTCTTAGAGCTTCTGGCAACGCCTTCCTCTTTAATTTCATTCTGTTCTGTAGCCTCTTAATGAGAAGCCTTCACTTCAGTCATGGCTCAAAACAAAACTTTAAAAAAATGCCTGTAAAACACTGCATAGTTTATAAGCTCTTTGTGGTAGGGCTTCCAATACCATCAGTTTGGGCACGATTAATTTCCATCAAGCTCTTCTGATGTCGACGCTGATAAAATTAGAACAAATTATTTTGGTCCCCAGGCCTGAAGTTCCCAACCCCTGTCTTACAGGTATTATTATTATTATTATTATTATTATTATGTAAGACCAATACATTTGAAAGGCAGCATAAATACAACAAGAACAGCACTAAATCAATAAAACCAATTGATGCCATAAAACTTTCCATTCAATACAATTTCCTGAAAACTATGTCCATGACCACCAGGGTCTCCTTGAAAGATCTTAAAGTTCAGCCTGGTCTGTATTGGGGGAGGTGGTCTGATAGGTGCCCAAGTTGGTGTGGCTTGAAATGTCAGGAACTATTACTTGAACCTGTCTCGGTAACTAATAGGCAACTGGTGCAGAGCTTACAATGTTGGTGCAATATGTGTAAAGCTAGGTGACCCACTAAACATCCCAGCACCTGGATTTTGCAAGAGCTGCAGCTTCTGAACTCGGCACAAGGGTGGCTCCACATACACAGCACTACAGTAGTCTAATTGTGAGGTTGTCAGTGCGTGGACCACCATGGACAAGGCTGTCCCTGACCAGCAGCAAGAGTAGTTGGCACACCAACCAAAGTTACAGCAATGGATCTTGGAGCACCTCCAACAACAACAACAACTGTGCACCTGCAGTCCTCTCCAGAACTTGGGTTCATTTAGTGCTGCACAGACGTGGTGACCTGCAACAAAATGCTGCAGAATGGAGGGCACCTGTTGTGCTATCTTCCAACTATGTTCCTTCTCCCCTCCTTTGGTTTACTCCCCTCCCAGACAGCCAGCATGCTCAGGGCTCTTTGGCTATTTTGATGGGGTTCTCTGCTGCCATGTCTTTTGCTGTTTACAGAGAAACTCACTATAAGCAGATTTAATAGTAGAAACAAACATGTATATATTCTTGGATGTGGCCTGGGAGCTTGCAGAGGTTAGTAATAATTTTTACAGCCAGGCAGCACCTCCATGTCAGCTCTGTAGGAGCTGTCCTCCTGGGATAGAGCAGTTTCCCTTAAAGGGACCATGTACCAGACATTCATTACATACACCCCTTATGGCTTCTCCCCACTAAAACGTTTTGTACTTTGGCAAACTTTGGGGGTTCCCTGGTGCCTGCTAATACCTCCTTCTTGTGCATAGATGCTGCCATCTCATCTATGTAAGAGGAACCACACACCAAAGAAGCAGGCCTTTAAAGCAAATCCAACATGCCTTTCAAGCACATGACTTTCCCACAGAGTCCTGGGGACTGTATTTGCTTAGGATGCTCGGGATTGTAGCACCGCAAGTGGGAAAATGATTATCCCCAGGATTCTTTGGCGGAAGTCATGTGATTTAAATGTGTGTTGGGCAGGCTATTAGTGTATATGATTTTGTCAAGTTTAGGGTCCCTAAACTTGGCATTTCAGCATTGGTATTGCTGCTAGTGGAAGCAGTGGGAGTGTAATACAATTCAGTGTGGTTGGAAAGGGATGAAAGTTTCCCAAAAGATTCATTTTCACAGTTACAGCAGACTGTGATCAGATATCGTGCCAGTCCTTGCATTACCCATACAGAAATCCAAGTCCACTGGATTAACTTAGCCCATATTGCATCCTCTTACAGCAGCCCGAGGATCTGCATATTCTTCCTGATTATCTAGTAATTAAACAAAGTAAGTACATATATACAGTAATTACCATGTAACCCAGAGTGCCATCTGGTCTGGAGGACAGAATTAACTGTGTGTTTACTTTTCCATTCCGAAGGATAGCGGAAGGAACTGGTGTTGATGCATGTTGATGCGTCTGAGCTGCGGCCTAAGACCAATGGTTTCTAGGTAGTGGAGCTTGTAGCAGGTGACCAAAAAAATCAGCTACCTATTGAGGGCCAGAGGTATTTGTTCAACAGACAGAGGCTTGTGAAAACCCAGAGGCCTCTAAGGGAAGGGATAGAGTGCTCAGGGGTGCTTGCTTTGCAGGTTTGGTCACGGATCTCTCTAGGCAGAGCTAGACTATTCACTGACATCCTGGAGAGTGGATGGGGGACTTCAGAGCCCTCTGGACTTTCCCCATGCCCACTGGCAGTGCCAGAGGTGGGTAGGGGGGGAAGCGCCTCCCTAAACAAGGAGCTTGCTCCTTCACTCCCCTGCCCCATTTCTGAACTCCTGTCATTAACATAAGCTCCTAATTTTTTTTTCTCACCCACCAAGAAATATACATTCTCCATTCTGTGACCTCCCAGATTTTTTTTCCTGGCGCCACCACTGCCCAGGCCACACACACCCTCCCCAAGCCCCATCCCTCACTGACCCTGAGATCCACTCCTTCAACATCAGTGAATAACATATTTTCCATGGAATTATCAAAGTGACTCAGAAGTCTATTGGAGGACTTTGCTCTTTGATAGGGGACGGTGTGATGCTTTGGGGAAGCTTTGCTCCCCTTAATTAGTATGATATAAAGAAAATATATAGCACCTTTGTCTTTCCTTTCCTCCTCCTGAGAAGTTCAAGCGGCAAACGAAGAATGTTGTCTGCATGGCTTCAGCAGGCCGCTGTTCATGCAAGTTTCATGACCGCATTTACTTTTAATTGATCCTGCAGCTCTGCGCCCCTTATGGAGTGTTTTAAATCAATGTCAGCCATAAAGTGGTACTAAACTGTATGACATCCTTCACCCCCCCTTCCTCCGCCTCTCCTAGCTGCAGTTAAAGATAACTTATTTATGAGGGCACAAAGGAAACTAGGAGGGCATAAATGTAAATATGATTTTTTTAAAAAAAATTCTTCCTGAGTCTTTTTTTTATTTTTATAAAAAAACACTATCTGCTTTGTAGATTAAAGAATGTCAAGCACTGGCTCACAGACATAGGCATGTCAGTATGAATCTTGATCACTTGATCATTCAGGGAATGAGTTGAAATGTGTGAATGGACTCCACCGGAAAACATTGCACCTGAAGTGGTAGGAAAGGCATGTGGGGTGGTGAGGACCATAGCTTAGACCACACAGTGTCCCCCAGAGGTTGCTGGACTACAACTTCCATCATCCCAAATTGTTTGCAATACTGAAGACTGATGGGTGTTGTAGTCGATAAACATCTGGAGTATTGAGTATCCCCTGGCTTCAATGTTTAGCGGATGGGTGGGTTTTAACGATGTGCAACAGGAGAATCCAATGCAAAATTTGCTCTAGCAAAAACGTGTTGCACGACAGATTGCATAATCCGTTGCACAATGATATTACCAGCGACCTGCTGATGTATTCCCTTGTGCAACAATGTTCTAGTGGTGTGAAAGGAGTGTGGATACTGCAAAGTGACTTTGACTTTGCACCACATTGGATATGGTTCTATTGGAATAAGAGTTGTGTTCTGTTTCAGTTGGTGCACTTTGTATCCATTGCTGTTGTTTTTCTAATAATAGAATCATAGGGTGTACTTTTTAATGTGCTTTATATTTATTGTTCATGACCTACTTCTGTTTTGTTTGTAATCATGTAAACCTTTTCATGCTGTAAGTTGCCTTCAGCATGGTTTAACTATGGATGATGATGATGATGATGATAAATACAGTGGTACCTCGGGTTACATACACTTCAGGTTACATATGCTTCAGGTTACAGACTCTGCTAACCCAGAAATAGTGCTTCAGGTTAAGAACTTTACTTCAGGATGTGAACAGAAATCGTGCTCCAGCGGCGTGGCAGCAGCAGGAGGCCCCATTAGCTAAAGTGGTGCTTCAGGTTAAGAACAGTTTCAGGTTAAGTATGGACCTTTGGAACAAATTAAGTTCTTAACCTGATGTACCACCGTATAAGCATTCCTAGGTGACTTTCAGCAACACACTATATTTCACACCAGGATATAATCTGAAGGCACAGGAAACTACCATCTTGTTGAAAGTTAGCAAGACTGGGTCCAATTAGTGTCTGAATGGGAGTTCTCCCTGGGAACCACATTTATGCTTCCTTTGGTTCCATGATCAAAGAAAGGTGGAACAGAAATCTGAGGAAAATAAATAAATAAGAAAGAAACTCTTCCATCAATAATAAGGAAATAATAGGACCACTGTACTATTACAGGGTTGTTGTGTGGAATGGCTTCCCAAGATAGAAATGCTTTGGCAACAAAGAGTTTTCATAGCACCTTAAAGACTTAACACAGATCACATTCGCACCATACACATAGAGAGCTGTGATATCACTTTAAACAGCCACGGCTTCTCCCAAAGCATCCTGTGAGCTGTAGTTTGTTAGGGATTATGAGTGTTGTTAGGAGACCCCCATTTACCTTCACAGAGCTACAATTTCCAGAGTTCCCTGGGGAGAGGGATTGACTGTTAAACCTCTCTGGGAACTGTGGTTCTGTGAGGGAAATAGGGGCCTCCTAACAACTCTCAGCACCCATAACAAACTGCAGCTCCCATAAGTCTTTGGTGGTGGTGGGAAGCCATAATTGTTTAAAGCAGTATGATGCGTCTTTAAATGTATAGTATGAATGTGGCCATACTTTTCCTGTAATAGACCCTGGGTTCAATCTGCAACATCTCCAGGTACGGCTAGGACACCATGGGACAGAATCCTGTCTGAAACCTGAGGAGCCACAAACTGTCAGTGCAGACAGTGCTGAACTAGATAGGACAAAGGTTTGGATCAGTATAAGGCAGCTTCCTATGTTCCGATATACTAAATGCAGAAACTCAATGGAAACTAGAGCTTCCATTCCTAATCACCCAAGGTACCCCTTACCTTGATAGTGGAAGATTTAAGGGCCATCACTAGCAATGACTTCTTTTTCCTAAATGAGAAATAGCTCTGTTCTGATACCAAAGCGGATGGGCATCTCATCACGTCTGCGGTATTTCCATATTGCTACCTTAGATTCATTTGTCAATTATGTGTTTAAAGACGGAATCAAGAGAGCATATGGTGGTATTAATGACATCTTGTTATGCAGCTCCAGGAAACCTGAAGCACTGGAGAACCTTCTATCTCATATTACTCAAGTATGTAAGACACCAATATATAATTCATGCATGCATGATAATGAAGTGTAGGGGAAAGCATTGCTCTGTAATCTTCTAAACATTTACATTTCCACCTGCTTTAGCTGCTCATAAGAAAGTAGTCTTGACTCTGATGGGAAGCCGTGGCCTTCAACTTAAGCTTCTGATCCCATAGATCAGGGGTGGAGTACTGTGACCCTCCTTGTTGGGCTCCAGTTCCTATCAGCCCCAGGCAGCATGGCCAATGCTCAGGGATGATGGGAGTTGTAATCCAACAACATCTAGGCTATATATGTACATTTTGAAGATGAGCCATAGCACCACCATGTTACAGTGGATGTTTTGTGTGCAAAAGGCCACAAGGTCAAACCCTACCAAGATCAATTACAGGACCTTAGGGAGAAAGTTCTTTCTCAACATGCTTGGTGACCTGCTGCTAGCAACAATGGATTATGTGCAGCAATGTTCTATTCAGTATACGTGGGGCCAAAGTCAGGGGTCAGCATGGTTGGGAATCTGCCAAGAGCTTACACCCCAACAGGGGACCCATTGGATAGAGCCTCCTGGAATCACCACAATGGCAAGCCTGCTTCATACCACAAATTAGGAGTACATCATCCTTGACTGTTGGCCATGCTGACTAGGGCTGATGGGCTGTTGGTTGGAGACCAACACCACCTAGGAATGAAGGAGGAATTTAATTCAGTTCACACTTACAGCAATCTAAATGAATTTTCAGTTTTTGAAACAAAATGCAAACTGAAACAGACATCTTTCAAATTGTGTACTTCTCAAATTTTCGCAATGCAGTTTTTCAGTCCAACAACATGTACAAAAATGTGCATATGCTAAGGTAAAGTGTTCATATATATGCATATACTACTGAAAAGAATATACAGAAATTCACGATTTTTTTTTTTTTTGAGAAATTCACACTAAAATGCCAATGGATATTCATGAGGACTCCTCACCCCCCCCCCAATTTGCAAACCAATTTGGAAATGTGAATAACTGAACTTAAGACCGAGAAACCACAAATGGGCACATCTGTTCATCCTTACCAGTTGTTGGGGAGCAAGCTCCAGAGAAGGCCATTAATTCCAAACCTGGTTTGTAGGCTTCCCAGAGGCACCTGGTTGACTGATGTATGAAATAGGATGGAGTCTTCATTTAATCAAGCAGAGATCTTCTGCTTTGAGCCCACCACCATACTGATTTGGCAACAGAATGACAACAAGTCAACAGCGCAGCAGAAAGGTCTATATTTTGGATCCTTGGCCAATAATCGATCACTAACATTTAATCTCTCCCAGCTCTCCACGTCACATTAAAAGGGCTTTGCTGTTATGCCCCACAATCCGTTAAAGGATAAAAATTGATAGCTGGAAATATGTCTTTTGGGAAGCCAACATGGAGAGGAAATTCAGCTGCCAGCCTGGAAGTTTGATCTTGTTTGGGAAGCAAAAATATAGAGCTGTATCAGAGCAGCTCTTGGGGGAGGAAGGAAATATAGATGTCAGCCTGGTGACACTGAGCAATCTATTTTGCAGAGGGCTTGTATTTTCCTCCAGATTTTGTATTTCTCATGAAAGGACAATAAAAGAATTGTGCTTGCTGCTAATTAATGACAAGCTGGTAAAAGCATCTATTCATTGTTCCATTTATTTCTTCATTTCCAGACGCTAACAGCCCTGTTCTGAAATGAATCAATGTCAATTGCACAATGCTGTCACCCCTATTGTTTCTTTATCATCCCTGCATTTTCATAAATCGGAGGTGTTGATCCCTTAATGGCTTCTTTCCTTTTCCTCTGCCACCCCCCCCCATTCTGCTCCCATATGCAAAACGAGTCATCTGTCCCCTTCAAAAGAATTTGTTTTAATTCTGGCACCTATCTTAAATATATCTACCAGCCAAAAGGAAGTCCTTGTTTGATTCTAGACTTCACAAGCTTGCTTTGCATCAGGCAAGATAGGTAAAGTTTCTGCTGAATTCAGATCACCACCCAATGGTATCCCACCTCTCCCTTACAGACAGTTCTTTGTATTTGTAGTTGGGGGGCCTTTTCTCTCCCATGCCTTTTTTCAGCAAAGGCTTAGTTGCATGTACTTGGAGTTTCATCCAAGCAATTATTAAAAAAAAGAAGTTTTGTCTGTCCTGCTCTTAAAAGCCTCTCTATCGTCATGGTAATAGCTGCAAGAACCAAGTAGACAGGTCTCTGTTCCCCAAAAGCTTACAATCGTTGATTTGCCCACTTTGGCCTCTGACTTAAACCATTACTGTCATATGGCCCTTTGGAGGTTACCCAGAAAGAAATGTGTCTCTAGGGCTGAAAAGGGCCTATTTATCAAATTATTTATTTAAATATTAAGAAACCACACTTTTGCTTTGTGCGCACACACACACACACGGCACCACACAATGTTACGACAACAATAAAACATGAATAATGAAACTATAAAAATGTCACAAGAATCCATAAATGCTGGTTGGTTCAAAGGAAAACCACATTTGAAAAGCCTGTTTAAAATAACGTTTTTTTCAGCGAAGTCTAAAAGAAGACAGGGGCAATTCCTGATGAACCCCTTCTGGCAGGAGGTTCCATGAGGAAGGCTTGCCACACTAAAGGCTCAGTCTGTAGTGAAGGCTGAGTACCTCATCAGAGGATCTCAGTGATCGAGGTGGAGCATGAGGAATCAGAGACAGTCCTTAAGGTGCATAGGGCCCAAGTTGCTTAGCGCTTTGTGACTTGCCACAGAAATGTTATCCAGCCCTGGCATGGAGACACGCCCATGTTGCTGCCTACTTCAGGACAGACTGTATGCAAAACGACCCCACAGCATGACTACTGACACTCTAGAGTAGAACTATCTCATTCTTTGGATTTGATTTCTGGCGTGTTTGTCCAAGAAGTCAGTCACCAAAAATACCTTAAAGAATTGTGCCCCCACAGGGGATTTGTTGATCAATGCTTGAAAAGAACGACTCGCTCCTAGCCCAAGGCAGGCAAGTGCCGGCACCTTGAAGCATCTGCCATGCTTTGGGTTGTACTTGCCTTTTGTTTCGACTTTGGCTAATCACCCATTGTTCTATTTGGGAAAGCCCAATTAAGGACCAGGCTGATCAACATCGACACCTCCCATTGATCTGACGTAAAGAGGTCATGCGAAATACCACCGCATTAGGAAGCAATAAGCAGGAATTAGAGGCATACCAAGAGACCCCCCATTAGAGGCAGGCAAAAAGGCCAAGTCACAATTAACTGGGTTTAAGGGGAAAATTATTTTGTAATCTCACCAACTGTGAAACATCTGCTGGGACCGAACAAACAACAGCGAGGGTCTGGCTAGAAAATGCCCATCTGGACAGATTGGAAGTTAGAGATGCAACAGAAGCAGAGCTGAGTGATATATAAAGTAGAGGACAACTGAGAAAATAGGAAACATTTTAAAAGTGTTTTTTTTTTAATATAATAATAAAAATCAGGGATGCAGGAAGAACCCTGTAGAATGCTGTTGTGAGGTTCTCTCAATACCCGTTGAAGGCACCGATCAGTATTTTTAAATTTATTATTATTTACCATTTCCATATTGCTTTGTTATACAAGGACTCTACATGCATTCATTTCTTCTGAAATCTTTCTCCTTCCTCTGAGACAGTGACATCCTGAAAATGGTCAAACTATGATAGGATATGTCAGACAATGAGTCAGAACATCTAGTTTGGTATTGTCTACAATGGTTCTTCAGGGTTTCAGGCAAGCATCTCTCTCAGCTGTACATGGAGATGATGGGGATTGAGCCTGGGACCTTCTGCAGGCAAAGCAGATGATCTGCCACTGACCCATGCCCCTTATATTTAAACAAAATCAACTTCAATCTGTGTCTGAATTGTGCTAGTATACTCAGAGCTCAGCCCCAGCATCTCCCTCATCAGTGCCAGGCTCAGACTTAGAGTCTATAAAGAAGGCATTAGGAAGCTGTGTCCCGGTTGTTGGACTGCATCTCCCTCAGCCTCAGCCAGCATGCTCAGGGATGGAGAGAGTTGTAGTCCAAGGATGGGAAACTTGTGGCCCTCCAGAGTTGTTGGACTCCAACTCCCATGAGCCTCACCCAGCATGGTCTAACACACATGAGGGCAGCAGGCTAGTTAAGGGTGGCACACAACTCTCCTCCAACGACTTGTCACTAGCGAAGGCCTGGCCAGGCATCTGACCCTCATCTGAATCTCATAACTCTCCTGACAGGTGATTTAGTCTGCAGCCACAGTGTGGAAATAAAGGATGAGATTGCCCACCAGATACCAGGCACTCTACTATTCAAATTAGGACCCCAGTGTTTTTGTTACAATCCTCTTCTCAATTAAGTAATCAATTTAAATCTAGAATTTAAATTCTCAAAACTTTATTCTTTGCTAATTCAAGCAAGGAAACTACTGCTCTCACTTCATTACAAACAGTATTTCTATCTGCAACACACTTGAGCAAACCTGCTTCTCTTCCTTTCACATATATTTTGTTGCCATTTGCAACTGTAGCTGCCTCTGATTAGTTATCATTTAACTCTTGGGGGAAATAATTAGCATCACACATCATGTGCATGGAAGTTGCCAAACCAATTAACCAACTAGAGGGATTACTGTTAATAGTACCAGTTTTCCTAAAATTTGATATTGCTGGATAGTTTTGATGAACTGCAAAATCATTTTTAGTTTGCTTTCTGTTGCCACCCTGGAACTTTTCTTTATTATCACCACTTTGTTTTGTACAATTCCTTGCAAATGAAGGAAAACAACTTTTCTGCTTGCATATGTTGATAATATAATTTTGGTTACTGAGAACAAACAAGATGGTACAAAAACAAGATTGGGTACAGGCCTGGCCAGGACATAGGCGTCCTGACTGTGACAAAGGTGACCTGTGTGCTTGCTTGGTTGATTAACAGCTGTTGGAAACTTCAAGGTCCCTGCTCTCCCTTCTGATGGTCTTTATATTGGACCTGGAGACGCCAATAGAGAGAATTCCACGTCAAGAAGAAGGGCAAGTGGGCACCCTATCAAATCGCAGGGCAGGAGCTGCATGGAGCAGGGTCTTTTCACTGGTGGTGCCCATTGTATGGCTCGCTCTTCCCAGACCTGCTCTCTTTTGACCTGTATTTTGGAGCTTTATAATTTAGGAAGACTTTGGAAGAACTGGTTGACAAGTCTTATCAGTTGCTGATGTATGAGCAGATTTTATTTGCTGCTATTCTGGGCTTCTGCTGCACCAGGGTTTACACCAATGTAATAGAGTTGTAATCCAAATGCAGACAGCAACAGCTGTCGGGACATAGCAGCACCAACAGCCACTCCCACAGCACCCTCTGCCATGACCTACCAACCATGATGATGCACAATGATGAGGCATATTCACCAGGCAGGGAAGGCACCAATCAACCACTGTAGATGCTCCAGAGTCTATGAGTGTGAACACTTGCTCGCTGCTTCCCCCGGGAGTTGTAGTGTGGCCCACACTGTAATTCCTGGAATTACACCTGGCAGAGGCCCTTCTTCTGCCTTTTCTCCCAGCTCTGGACCTCTGGAAGGGGCTAGGACTGGTCATTTCCCAGCAATGCATCATTGCACTTCATCTTTAGGTCCACACTTGTCCCTGACATGGATTCCTAGGTCTTCCTGTCTGCACACTGTCACACCAAGTATGTCGCTGAGCCTCAAACAAAACAGAGCCGCTCCTTTCGATGTTTCTCCCTCTCAGCTGGCAAAACTCCAGGAAAGTGCCTCACCCTGTTGGCACCCAGTTGCATAGGTTCCTCCCCCTCCTGATCCTCTTGGGGCCAGCGGCTCACACCCTCTACTGGTGCATATGCTCTGGGGCTTCCTGGGCTTGCCTGTCCTCGGCGTACCCTCGCACGCTCCTGTAGTCTCAGTCTTATCTGCAAAGAGGCTTGCCCCACTGCTTGCAGCATAGTCTGTGTGGGCTACTGGCAGTTGATAAGAGAATGACGGAGGGCGAGCCAGAGCCCTGCCAATGCTCTCAAGAAGTGCAAAATACCACAAATAGAGAAGGAAGCAGTTCATCAGGTGGGAAAGAGCAAAAAGACAGTCCCTCAGAAAATGAGGAAGAGGCAGGAGCTGACCATCTTAGTCCCAAGTCTTGGCGTATGGGAGGGCTACAGGAAAGGAGGCAGGGCAAAAGACGTCAGAGGGAAAAAATCAGTTGCTTCTGCTCTTGCCTGAATGATGGTGACGGCTGTGTTAGAGCCGTCCTGAATTATCTCTTTGTTTTGACAATAAATCATCCTTCAATGAACTATGCTCACTGTGTCACCAAGCCAGGAATTGAACTCCTGACATCCTGGTTATCAGATCAAGTTCCCAACACCTTAAGTACCCACCACCTAAAGAACAATAAAACTATCTGTGCATAT
This sequence comes from Podarcis tiliguerta, assembly GCF_965153285.1. Lineage (NCBI taxonomy): Eukaryota > Metazoa > Chordata > Lepidosauria > Squamata > Lacertidae > Podarcis > Podarcis tiliguerta. The sequence goes on along the minus strand of NC_139541.1, from coordinate 33,532,986 downwards.
CCTTGCCTTCTGGCCTTCCCAAGGGCTGTGGGAACACCTGGCCTCAGGAAACCCATCAATGGATGTTTGTTGTTCCCCTGTATATCCCAAGGATTATGGAGGAGGGTGGTATCCAAGTTGAGTATGTGACTTGCTTAGAGGATTATGGAGGAAGGCCATGTCCAAGTCCATCTTTCCTTTTGAAGAAAAATGTCATTGAAATGGGGAGAATTGGTTATGGCATTGATTTTATGTGATTTTTCAAAGGTTAGTAGCCCATCAGCACAATTTTGACAACAAAGCAACAAATTTTGCCAATCAAAACCAGAAGGGATACAATTTACGAGCTTTCTCCATTATCTGCACAGCAGGGAGTGTTCAGTCAACAGTGCAAAGGCTGAGCTGAAGCGTTCCCTGCTGGTTACCTGCTTTCAGCAATAGGGGTCGCTGTTTGGTAGTACCCTATTGTTGGCTCTTAGGTAATTCACAAAATACAGAGTCCATTCATAAAACACAGTGTTTTATACATAAAGCAGTAACATAAATCTCCATTGGTACATATTGGGTGTATACATACAGGTTTATGGCCATGCTGTAGTGTAGTGCTTATGTGACTGTGAATAAAAGGTGGTTGGGCTCATTGTCCTGGTGTTTGGGGGGGGGGGAGAGAAGTGACAAAACTGATTTCAAATAAGTGCCCCCCCTTTATTTTCATAACAAGTCCTCGAGTCTGTACTCTGAATAGTGACACCAGGGACCTAGAAGGTGCAGGGCTTGTCAGTCCAACCCCTGCACAGTCTCATCAGGGCTGACCTTAAGGCAATTGGAGCAATTTGGCCAATTGGGCCCCGTGGCACCAGGGCAATCTAGATGGATTTTATTTATATCTCTAAGATTTTGCAGACTTTGGCTGTGAACTGGGGCCCTACAAAAAAAATCCAAGGTGGACCCCAATGCTTCAAACTGGGCCCCACTGGCTAACCCTGAGTCTCATAGTTCCTGTGCCCGAGTTGCCCTGCCCTTGCACGAAGTCTTGGGTTTGCAATTTTGGGAGAGGGGAGACTGTGGCACTGGGGAGCAGCCAGGCTGGTGGGGGCCCCTAGATTTAGAGGCCCTAGGCTTCAGCCTACTTAAACGATACATAAATCCAGCACTGACTGGTCCCTACCTTGTTCCCCCAGATTTGGAAGCAGCTGCCTCAATCTGCCTAATGATATTTATAGCCACTAATCACAAGCAGATACCTTGCTTGGAAATTATGTCCGCAATGGAAAGTGATGGTCACAGTGGAAAGTGTGGGCTGCCATGGAACGTGAGGGTTCCAATGGAGAGATCTGGAAAGCATCCCTACCCCACCCACGAACAGAAGGTGATGCAGTCAAATGTAGCAGTTTGTGTCATCCATATTCCCTGGAGAAACTATTGCAAAATAACAAATGCAAAAAACTTTGCTGTGCTTAACTTTCATAAGAATTCAATTACAGATCAAAATGGAGCTTGAAAGCTCAGAACTGGCCCCTGCTTTCCAATACATGGCTCAGATTATTAGAGCTGTGCACAGCTCTTTCCCCAGTCTGCCCATCAGTGGCGGACCTACATTTTGGGGGCCCTGAAGCTTGAGCTGTTATGGGGGCCTCTTTGCAACCAGTAACCACTGTTATGTTCTTCAGTGGGGTTGTTCCATAACAGATCACCACTTCTTCTTCTTTTAAACTACAACTTCTCACATTTTGTTTTAAATTGCTGTACTGTGACACTTCCAGTGTTCTCGGGCTACTAACCTTAGTTTGACCAAACTGCGGGAGGAAGTGGAAGACAGAAGTGCCTGGTGTGCTCTGGTCCATGGGGTCACGAAGAGTCAGACATGACTAAACAACTAAACAACAACAACTGTGACACTTCACTTTTACAACATCTGTGTTACTGACTCTCAAGCTTTGGGATTGTTGAAATATATACAACAACAACAAAATCTCAGAGGGGAAGCTACTTGCGAGTGATCACTCTGCACTCTGCAGAATAGATGCCCCCCACTCAACAGCTGTTGATTGGAGGCATTTATCCTGTGTATTAGGGCATCTTCCAGGAATTACAGTTGGGTAGTACTGGACTCCTAACTTCTCCAAGCAAGATGCAACAAGTGGTTAGGTAGCTCTTGGCCTTTTCATGCAGTTTTCCAGTTTGCCTCTCCTTCCTGCCTGATGCCACACCCCAGGGCACCCTGAAAGGGCTCTAGGCCATCCACCCTGATCTGCAGCAATTAAGTGCTGTCTCAGATCCCTCAGCAGAAGCCCAGATCCCTTCATGTAGGCCTGTTTTGGCTTGAACAAATCCATAAAGAATATGATATTGCCTTTATCGAAAAGGACATGAAGGTTTCTGCAATATGCTTATCAAGGTTTATCTCCACAAGTTGTGCTTGATTAAGCTGGGACTATAACTTTTGTCAGAGCAGTCAATGTCTGGAAAAAGACATGTTTCAAAACCAAATGCAGCTAGCAACCGCTGCTCTTGGTTTAATCAAAACTGGCTGCTAAATCTTTAATTCTGACCTAGCATTAAATCAGATTGAACTGGACAAGCTCAAGACAGGAGACTGAGAGAGGAGCAGCAGAAGAAAGTACACCAGGGGATTTTTCAATATCGCCTGCTGTGGCATAAAACCCAGAACCCTGTTGGCTACAGCAAATGAGCAGGGGGAGGGCAGTGTTGAAGAGAGGGCATGAGAGTACCAGCCAATGGAAGAAAAGAGCAAGGAGCTTCATATCACTCATTGGAGGAAGGAGTCAGAACATAGTTCAGAGGGCAGAGCATCTGCTTTGCATGCAGAATGCCCCACATTCAATCCCTTGCATCACCAGATAGGATTGAGAGAGGTGCTTGCATGAAACCACGGAGAGCTGCTGCCAGTCAGTGTAGACAATACCAGACCCTCCTAGTGTCCCTATTTTTCAGGGACATCCCTGATTTAGAGAAGCCATCCTGGTTTCTGATTTGATCCTGGAATGTCCCTATTCCTTGGGATGTCCCTATTTTCACTGGAGAAATGCGGGAAGTATGCAATGCTGAGCTAGATGGACCAATGGTGTGACTTGGTCTAAGGCACTTTCCTATATTTCCAGGAGTGACCTATGACCTTCCACAGGATTCTCTGTGAGCTTCGCAGCAAAGGTTCTCTTTTACATAAGAAAAACCATACCCGGCTGATTTAACGTACAGACCTGTGCTATTATTATAGGTCTGTCTACTTGCCACTCATCTTTACGTCAGTGATGGTCCAATTTCATTATTAGCAGCCATAAAATTGTGACTGGAACCTGCTGGGAATGGTAGGGTGGAAGGCAGGGACGAGGAGCCAGAGCAAATGACAAACAGAAGGCAGAAGCAGAGCCCGTGATATGCAGAGCCAATGGGAGGCAGAACCACAGCCAGAGCCAATGATAGGCTGAGCTGACAGAAAGTGGAGCCAGAACTGAGGGGCGGAGACAATAGGAGGCAGAGCCAGAACCAATGACAGGCAGAGTCAATAGGAGGCAGAAACCAAAACTAATGATAGGAAGAGCCAACTGGTTCTAGGTTTGTCATGATCCCCCTCCCTGTTGAGTTCTCCTGGGACTAAGGAGGAGGAAGCTGGTAGGCAGTGCGCCACCCCACCCCAGGCTAGTTGCAAGTAAGAAGGCAGGTAAGTGGGAGCTGACCAAAGGCAGAGACTGAACTCGACAGGCCACTCTCCTCTGAGCCCCTCCCCTATCCTGCTTTACACCCGTCCTTGAGTGCATTTGTCCAGCTGGAATGTGTCCTTGAACTCTTACCATGCTTTTTGTGTGCTTGAAGGACATGTGTGTGTTTCCATGGAAAGTAGCCTATTACATTTTGGTAAATTTTTATGTTTTGCTCCACCCACGTCAGCCTCTGGTCTCCACCAGAGAATGGGGAATGTGGCCCCAGGGTGTAAAAGTTTCCTCACTCCTGATCTAAAGTGTCAACCACTGCTGATGGATCAAAAAAGGCCACAGATGTTTAGAATGTGACCTTAGTGTGTTTTTGAGACTCTGCAGTATAAAACATCAATCAATAGCACTATAATTTTATCTCAGTCCAGCTTGCTCCTCATAAAGAAATTCATCTGCAGAGACCCATGTCTGTAGGTTTTTGGAGAGGAAAGCTTCCATACCGTTTCGCTGACACATCTATAAAACTGATTGTTCGATAATTTCCACATTGTCCTCCTTTTTTTAAAACCCATGGGGACAAATAATGCTCAAATTGTACCCTTTTTGGAGTTGGACCTGTACAATTCATCACTGTAAATGTCTGAGTGAAAATGGAAACCCACTAGTATGCACATTTTTAAATCATTACAAAATTCATATACCACTTGTTTGTGGTAAAACTTCTAAGTGGTACACGACAAATACTAAAATTATCAATTAAGAAAACGGTTTTAAAACAGTTTAAAAGATTTAAGAATAAATTGAACTGAACAATAAAAAAGATCAAAACATGTCAATATTTTAAGCATCAGGAGAGGCTTGCCTATACAAAAAAATGTTTTAAGCGGGCACTGAAAAGAGGGCAGCCAAGACACCTGCCTGATATCAATAGGCAGAGAGTTCCTAAGTGTAGGTTCTGCCACACAAGAAGGCCAATCTCTTAGAACTGCAAAACATGTATTATGTAGCACCTCTAATGGTGACAGTTTTGCAGATTAAAATGACTGAGTGGGCACATATGAAGTCAGGTAAATTGTTCTCAAGCCATTAATACTTGCTATCAGGATCATCCCAATCTTGAAAAGTTCAGATCCCCTTATTTGGCATCCAAGAACTGATGAGGCCCAATCCCAATTAGCTTTGCAAATGGGTACTCTCAAGTTGTTCACATCTGGGTGCGAAGATCAACCATTTGGAAAATGGTTTCTAATTAGCATGTAGAGCAGATTTTCAGGTAGATCGAGGTTCCCTTCCCATGTTTTCTATCAGGATACGGGGGGCATACCCCATTGCCACCATCAGGTTTATCAACTGCTCACCTGAAACTTTCCCACACTTGCAGATCAGCTCTCCACCCTCTGAGAGCATCTCTTAATAAGCATCATTTCTGCTTGGACTTGAGTCTAGGCTGACGTTGTTAAGAAGGCACTCAATGGAGTCAAGCAAAGATATTGTAATGGGAGAAGGATGATGGACCCTCATAAACATGCTAGGCTTGTTTCCATCAGATGGACTCTCTGGTTTTGAGGGACACAAAATTGATGCCTTGTTACATGGACATCTTGTGTGTTTCCATTCCGGCTCCATTTGGAGGCCTCCAAAGGAGATGCTCCCTTCTCTTATTTCCCATCAATTAATATCATTAACCTATTAATACACTGGCATGGTTCACAGTGCAAATTGCTGCAAGCCAATTTCAGTGAGCAGCACAAAACAACCAGCAGCTTGGATCATCTGATAAACAGGCCCAGAGGGGCAGTTAGGATACAGATAATATTAGGTGAGTGAAGGGGAGCCAAAAAATCCGGCGAGCCACTTGAGCAGCGAGTGTCAACATAAATATCTGAGCACATCAGGGTGCGTGTGTATATTTTATGCTGATATGCCCATACGTTATCCACTAAGTGTTTAGTCAACCATCTTGGTCTTCCCCACAATTCATTTATCTGCATGAGGCAGAGCTGCAAACAGGACAGTTCTTTAGGAACAAGCGGCTTCTGCGTGTTTTCCGTCACTGTTTACAATCCCTCATGTTCGCGTTTCTATAATTCATGAGGCAAAGCGGGTCCTCGGCGAGCGTTTTCCATAAAGGTTGGAGCGCTGCGAATGCTCAGGCTTGTCACGCACGGAATCCAAATGCGCCCACTTTCCCCCTCATACATCACCGCTCAAAGACGTTTTGGCAATGATATTATCCAAATATTATTAAAACTTTGAACCCTGTCCTCATAAATTAGGGCAAAATGGCTTCAGAGCCATTAGGCCAGGAGGATGTATGGGCTCCAGTTGCTCAGGAGTAATTATGTGCTTAAAAGGAAGCGTGGCTTAGCATTCAACGGGAGAGAGAGAGAGAGAGAGAGAGAGAGAGAGGAGGCCACAATCATTTGTTAACTGCTCTCGGCGCAGCGCGCAGTACTGTTCACACACAGGTCAAACCAACCTTACAGTGGGACAATTATCTGTCCAGAGAGACCAAACATCTGTTATTGAGTTGATGTAGGCATCACCGCCGCATGCGAGAGATCTCGTCCACTTCCTTGGCTCGCCTTATGGCAACTCACTTCAAACACTTGGCGGGCTTCACGTCGCATCCCCCATTTTTATGGTTCCTCCAGCCAAAGAAACTTTGGAAATATGCAGCTCCCTCTTCCGTAACTCCTTGCTTTTTCCATACAGCTGTTTAAAGATGCTGCTGTAATGCTCAAGAAGAAGCGCTCCCCCCCTCCCTCTCCTTGCTCAATTTGTTTTCGCTACATTCTTGTTCCTTTGTAAGCTAGCAGACGGAGGGGATGGCTGAGATAAAGTGCAGTGTGAAACCGCAAGGTCGCTCCGCTTTTGGTGTTAAGGAAACAAATCTTCCTTTCTTTCGGTTGTGCATTTCTCACATCTGCGGGGCCAATAAACCAAGGCTGCCCTGGTTTTCTTTTTCTTTTTGAGGCACATCCAAGCAGATAGAGGAAATTGAGATGCTTTCATTGAGAAAGAAATCATATATATTTACTTTTCTCTCTCTCTCTGCTTTGTGAAATTTTCTTGAAGAAGAAAATAGGATCAAGTTGGGAAAGCATTTACAAGAAAAGAGTCCCATTTTTTATAATAACAGGGGTGGAGGATGTGAAAAAATATAAAATATTAAAAGAGGCAATATGGGGGGGGGATCACATGAAAATCAGGAAATATTAAAGCAGATGCTATGACCAACACAATCAGTTAAAATATGTGGGTGAATAAAAGCATCTTAAGCCAGTGCCTAAAACTGAACAACCTGGACAGCAGGTTAGTAGTCCTGGGGAGAGATCATTGAGAAGACACTTTGACCTCTGACGGATGAGGTGCCTGGAGCCTCCAATGGTGAACTCAGTGTATAGGTAGATTCACAAGGGGAAATGTGGTCCTTAAGAGAACCTGGGTCTCAAATTATCACTAGCAGCAACTGTGCTTGGATCAGCAGCCATATAGCTGGAATCCTATAGACACTTCCTTGGTCTCCATATGGCTTACTGCTGAGAGAGCTGTATGACTGGACTGTATGTGCTCTTGAGAATGGCACCAGAATACTGAGGACATTCAGGGATGCCAGTTTTCAGTGGCAGTGGGGCATTTCATGCCTTCTTGGCCAAGTTCAACGTCCTTCTCCTTTCGGGATATTCTCTTGGGTATATTTATATTTGAAAACCACCATCTTCTAAAAAGCTTTTCTTGTAGATCCTTTCTTACGCTGCACAACAACAGCTGACACGTGCTATCCAATCAGCTTCCAGAATTCTCTGGGGGAAAGCAATGATTGTTTAAAGTGGTATCATAGTGCTTGAAAAGTATGGAGTAAATGTAGCCCCACTTTACATAGAACAGTTCTCTATTTGAAGTGGTCCTCTAGTTGAATTTCCCTCTTTTTTGTACATTGTCCTCACTAATAGATGCATTTTATAGACACTTTACCCCAGTATATGCATTTGTGCAGTACATACTACTTAGGATTCTCATGGCTTTGGATACCACCAAACGGCCGTATAAATTTAAACTTTTAAGAGCACTTTTACAAAAGCAACACTGAGTGTTTCGTGTTCCTCCCCACCCCCTCCAATGCTAGGTGTATATTTTAAATCCATTGTGGGTTTATCGATCCAATGTTGGTTGTTTTCTTCTCATGATGAATGTTAGCTAACAAAATCCGCAGTGCTGTCAAAGAGGCAGAAGGCCTCCTTCCGTCACTTGAAAGAATGAGATCCTGAATTGTGTGCTATTCACTCCTTGCCTAATAGATCTAATGTTAATAGACAATGCTGCTCCCCTCCACCTCGGATAGAAATTGCAGGTATAATTGACATCCACTGTCACAGGGCACAACTAGTGTTCTAAAACAGAGCTCTGAGCCAGTGACAGAAACATCAGGGTAGAAATTAGATCTATCTGATGTGTCTTCAGGTTTTTCTCCATCAGCCCCTGATGCTCAAGGGAACAGACACCGAATGTGAAATATTTCCAAAGTTGCTTCCCACCCACCGACAGGACAATATATAGATCTGTGTAGTGGCTACCTCTCACTTTCTTTTCTTTAATTTAGTTTCCTCCATTCAATGCCCCATGTTCTTGGATTCATAAATTGCCACTAATATAGGTATATTTTTAAAAAGAGGAAAAAATGCTTGCTGACTAGTAGTTTGATTTTGAAATGTGAATTTGGATGGTACAGGGAAATATTGCTCCATATTCTATATTCATATGTATATTCAAATTCAAGTTCAGCAAGAAATTTAGAATATTAAATTTGGTTTGGTTTTGTTTTTTAATGTTAATATTTTTAAAAAGTCCCAAACCTTTCCTGTATATAAGCCATCAAGATGGGTGTCTCTGAAGGTGAAAAGAATAAGGTACATTTCAATAGAACTGACACAGGTTGTTCACAGTATGAACATTTGCTTCCTGGCACAGTTTGCAAGATGGACAGATATTCCATCAAACCAAATACTGAATTCTGTCATCCCCACCCCCCAAAGAAAACTTCAGACATGCTGGCTGTGTTTAAATTTTCATAAAATGCCACATGGTCATTTATAGGTTTATTTGCTTAATCCTCTTTTAAAACACACACACAGAGATGAAGGCTTCAAAGGCTGCAAAACTGCTCCAGAATTGAGTTACGTGGAGAGTGGAAACATCACAAGCTCCAGCCAGTTGGCACCATCATATTACCTTTTGCTGTAAATTTGTGGAGCTGGTATATTTAAAATTTAAGGGGTCCACAGCATAACAAATGTTAAATCTGAGTTCACCAGATTAGATAGGCCAGGTCAGACAGTCTAGGCTGTGATCCAAACCCCCAATCTGCTGAGCTAGAGGGAGTGTGAGTGAGGCAGAGGTGTCCCTCTGCCCAGCCTTGCCTGGCTCTGCTGGCTTCCAATGAGAGGGAGTTTTATAGATTTGGAGTCACTATACTGAAGACATGACTCCTTGTTGACATGAATTGTGTTTCTGGTCCATGGGGAGGGGGCAGTAGTAATGCTCCCTGAGTTGACCTCTGGGATTGACATGAGACATACAGGGTAAGATGATCCTTAGGGTTCAGAACATATAATATACACATGCAATATGCACATCATATTGCATTGCCACAGTTTGGAGTACAATGCTCCTATTTTTGAGCCGACAAACTGGGAGGAACAGCATTAAATGTAGTTATGGCACTGTAGTACAAAGATTGGAGCTGGTTTCTATTATCATTTCTATACGCTGACCAATTACTTTAAACTCGGATGTTGTTGATGATGATTGTAGGAATTAAAAAAAAAAAAATCTCACAGATAATACTGCCTTTTCTCAAAACCCCTGTGATTGAAGTTGAACCGTATCATTAATAGGATTCCCCATCCTTGAGAGGACATCTGTTAAACTGCAGGTGTCTTCTCTGTCTATCTTTTGGCTACGTGGTAATATATGATCTAATCTCTATCTCTACGATGTCTTTGTGTAAGTGACAGAGACAGAGCGGTGCCATCCTTCAACAAGGAGGAAAAATGACTCCCCTCTGTGCTGTGACTGTTATTTCCAATAGTGCGGAGCCATCCGTCATAAAGTTTCACAATCCTTCCCCCCTCCTTTTCTTTGCAGTGACGGGAACACAACTCAATGCTGTATTTACTTCCAGCATCTTCTCCCCACCCCACCCCCCTTGGGTTATCTTAACTACAAAATTCCGATTTAAAAACCCCCCATCTTCTTCTGGATGTGCTACTTTAAATTGTGGACTTCGAAAAGGAGGAAGTCTGCCCACGTGTTTCCAGGGCTATCGCCTTTTCAATCAGCCTTGGGCAAATGCTTTGTAGTATCATGGCATGTAGGACAAGGTTGCTGCCTACTTAGTGTTGCAGACCCTACCAATGGGAAAGGCACAGGTGAAGGAGTCGTTTGAGAAGTTGGCAACCATGCATCTTTCAATAAGGGAGAGGCTATAAGAAGTGAAGGTTGAATTAGTAGTGATGGGAAGAAATTTGATTCAGTTCACATTTAAAAGTGAACTTGCCTAATTCACATTTCCTGAAGTGACATGTGAACTGAAGTCCAGCCAACCTTTGAAATTTCCACTTTTTTGAATTTTGCAATGCAGCACTCCAGCCAAGTCATGTGCATAAAAATGCACATACTAGGGTGAATTGTGCCTATAAATGCACATAGTAGTGAAAATAACAGACATATGCGTGTTAGGGAAAACTGCATACAAACATATTAGGAGAAATTTGCATTAAAATGCTGCTGAATTTTCATGGTATATATACATTTTGTTGAGTGAGGCCCCGGACACTGGCCCCTCAAGTCCTACCCTGATGGCACCACTGAGCAGATATTTTTATCTACCCTAAACTCTTGACTTCTGTAGTAAGCAGAATTGTTACAGACAGGGAGCTGGGCTACATGGGTCTTTGGTCTGAAAAGGAGGAAGCAGTTCTTGTGGCGATCACAGTGGTGGAATAGGAGCAGAGTGAGCATAAGAAACATTGCAGAAGACCCCAAATGGTGGTTAAAAAACAGAAACGTCATCATGATGCTATTTAATGGGACCCCAAATACTGCCACTTGAGGCACAAACCCTCACCCTTCCTACAGATGAGTAGATCCTGTCTTGTAGGAGGACATTGATCTGAGCATACAGATAGGTGCATATGTAAACAGGTCATGCATGTTACACTCTTTGGGAAGGAAAGCAAAATTGCATGAGTACATCTTCGTGGTGAAGTTTCAGGGTCAGCTCTCTTCTTGGATTGACAGCTACCCTTTAGAGAAAGCTTGTTGGATGTGCTTGGACTAGTAGCAGCACCAGAATTTGTTTCTTTTTGGGGGGAGTGGGACAAAGTATATTCCTAGGTGGGTCAGTTTTATCCCACCTGGTGCCACCCATGGTCTAAGCCTGGGCAAGAGATGTGCTTTTGATGCTTGCCTCAAAGGAACATTGGGAAGCTTCCAAGTTCTTCTCTAGCTTGGATTAAAACCTGGGCCAGGGCATAATTCCTAGTTCATTCCGCAGTCACCAACTAACCCAGCTCCCAACCACTTTCTCTTTAAACAAGGCCTACTCAGCTAGGGCAACTACAGTAGAAGCCACAGGAAGAAGGGTGTCATGTTGGAAGAACACCAGGGAGAAAGACTCCAGCAAATGTCATTGCAGTAAATCGAACAATTATGATTTAGGGAGGGCAGTGATGTAGCGTGGTTTGAAGTATATTGGCCTATTTCCCGATCCAATCTGATGGTAGCCTATTTCCCAGGATGGCAGAGGGGTTATTACACAGCCCATGAGGGTACAGCTAATCCTCTTCTTTTTTGCGTCAATCATGTGGTCACTTGTATAAGGACACCCACCCCTTTGCCCTAAAATACCTATTCTGCAAAGGTTCAAGCATTCGGGAATACTGTAGGATTCTGGATAGGTTTGTTTTAAATATTTATCTTTCATCCCTCCCTCTGCACAGCTTTCACATTATGCTGATGTGATTCCGCCACTAAATTATTTGCAAATGTTCCTCTTTTAAGGGTGGGGGGTGGGATGGGGTGAAGGGGGAGCAAAATAGATTTGGAGCCAATTTGTAATAAGCAAGAGCAGTTTGACCCAGATTAAAAGATACAATTAGTCTGTCTGAATAGTAAACCTAAAAAGTACTACTTACCCCACTAGTTATTGTTTTATGACAAAAGAAGACATCCTGGCAGAACAATAAAGCCACAGATAAGAACCTTGCAATTTACTCCAAACAGAACGAAGGAATTTTGTGCAGCTCGGTTACACAATACTCCCTCCAGAGTAAAAGGATTTCACACACACACACACACACACACACACACAGTATGTGCTTTTGTCTTGTCTAAATCAGTGGTGAGTAACCAGTCTTGTAGACAGGACAAGGTACCAAAAGCTATTTCATCTAGCCCCTGGCAACCTCATCAGTAATGACCTTTTGCAAGTACAAGAGATGTCTACCTTAACTGGATCAAAACAGGCTGCAAGTTTATATGCAAGTTGTTAATTACATAACATTTCCATAGAGAATTGAGGCCTGTCATGTCAAAGGGACTGAGCTGTAGTTCACCAACTTTATCAGGGGCAAAGGTTCCTCACACCCTTCTTAGTGTTAGAGCAGGGGTGAGGTAATCGGAGGCTGTTGGAAGGTTGACTACAACATCCATTTCCCCCCAGACCATTGACCGTGATGGCTGGAGCTGACAGTAGCTGGAATGTTAACAACATTGGGAGGGGCACAGACTCATCCATTGCAGCAAAATATGAATTGGAACAGCCTGGTGCAATAACTTGATTTTCCTTTATATGTCTCTGAAAGGAAGTCACAAAACCTCTTGGCCACCTTGAAAGTAAGGCAAGCACAGAAAACAACAACAACAAACCCAGCAACCTGCCCATGAGAATTTCAATATTTCCCCCTCTCTTCTTTGATAATTTTCAGTTACCAACTAACGTGATTTCCCCCTTCGTTAATTGATGGAGATTGGCCAAAAAATCCGTGGAATATGAGCACAACACTACTTGAAAGTCCTGAGAATGTAAAAACTTAAGTACAGCCTTCCATGATCAGACCAAGGTCCATCCAGTCGCTTCCAACAGAAGCCAAACAGATGCTCATTAGCAGCCTTCCCCTCCCCTACAGCTGGCACTCCACTTCCTCTTAACATACAACCATCAAAGCTCGCCACCAACACCACATCGTATGGTGGCGAATTCCTGCCAGGGGTGGTCTGTGGGCAACAGTGTGAGGAGGGCCAGGAGATGAAAACCAGGAGCTGTGCCAGAGAACTGAGGAACAAATCCAGGAGACAGAGAAGGAAGAACGTCAGTGCTCAGGCACTGTCACAGCCCAAACAGGAAGCTGTGCTGTAATCCTTCCTGTCTCGGAGGGCCCAATGGCTAGCATGAGAATACTTCACAGGGAGATTCTCTGAAGTACAGCCGTGTGTCTCAACACAAAGTACACCTGTGCACAAAGCTGGAGGTTTCCTGTGCTTCCTGACAATTCCATAAGTCAGTTATGCATGTTTGAAGAACAGAAATGGTGGGATAGCTCATGCTCAGCTCAGATTTTGCCCATGAACTTCTACTTGATAAGAAATGGTTTTAGGCATCTCTTGTAGACCTCAAACTCATCCAACTTCTGTTTGTACCATGAAGAGGAGGAGGAGGAAGAGGAAGAGAGTAAAGAACTGTGTGTAGAGTGAGGTCCTTTTCCCATCCTTGGACCCCTGGGAAACTTAACTGCGTCTGGAACTTGGTGTGGAGAGTGCAGCTGAAGGGGAAACAGCTGTGGGCAGCCTTGGAAAGTACCATCCTCCTTCAGCCTGCCCATCAAAAGTCTAGATAACAGACTAGGGTGATGTCTGCTGTTTCCAGGAACTTTACTCATGAGAAATTTGTGGGTGAACTGAGTTTGTTTGGACCTTGGGAGAACCCAGAGGTTGAAAGGGAGGCTATGTCAGGATAACAGAAAAATAGAATTGTAGAGTTGGAAGGGACTCCGAGAGTCATCTAGCCCAAATCCCTGCAATGCAGGAATCTCAGCACGTGGTTCCCCCATCCAATCTGAAACCATACCAGACCCTCTTTAGCTTTGCAAATGTGCTAGCACTTGAGGTTGTACAGGATGGTGCAGCTCAATGAATGAATGAATGAAGATTTACAAAAATTAGTAACTTTGTATTGATGTAACATTTATGTAACTGTGTATTTTTGTAATATTTTCTTTGTTTGCTCCATTTTTTGTACACTGCTTAGAGCTACTTTTAATACCATTAAGCAGTTTAGAAATTAAATAATAACAATAAAAATTCTAGGAATAGGTCCATGATTTGTAGGCATGGGTCTGAGCAGGTTTTATTCAACCCCACAGCTTTCCCTGGGAAAACTCGCTGTTTACTGCTGAATCAGAACAAATGTCAATGGGGTTTTCCACAAATTGATATCTGTTCTGATTCCGCCATACATACAAAGGGGGTTTTCCTGAGGAAAGCAGTGGGACAAAATACCCTCTCAGATCCATGCCTACAAATTGTGGACCTGTGCCTAGAAATCAGGACACAAACAGAAGTGCGGACGAGCGCTTTGTTCATTTCTCTCTGAACCATAGGCTGCATACAAACCATACATTTAAAGTACAAACACACACAAACAAACACACAGAGAGAAAATCCTGGAAACTGTAGTTTGTTAAAGGTGCTTGGAATTGTGGCTCTGTGAGGGATAGACTACTGTTTCCAAGATTTTTTATAGGCCGGGGGGGGGGGAGAGAATTTGCTTTAAATGTGCTTTAATGTATGATATGCACCCAGCCATAGTAAATTGAAGGCCAAGGCAACATTCTCAAATATTTTACATTTGCTAAGAAATTTAGCCAAAGGAAGCCTCTGGGGCAGCAAGCAGCACATCCACAGCCAGCTACAGGTAACATTCTTGTAAATTGGTTGACTGTCCATAGGAAACAAAGAATACCTGAATCTTAAACATTCCCACTATTGTGGCCTTCTAATTGCAAGCTCAGGGCAGTGCTGACAATTATCAGTCTGCAAGCATATGAAAGAGCACATGCCAGTCAGTCTGTGTGGCTGCAGACAGGCTACGGCTGAAGAGCCTCCCCACGCCTGTCAGCTCAGGGTTCTCCCAGTTGCTCCCTCCTTTCCAGTTTTAATGGCAGTGATTCAGCGGGTAACTCGATGAAAAATGGCCACATGTTTCCCTGTTATGATTCTTTCATGCATCTCTGTCAATGGTGGTTTACATTCTGGGATTGAGATCATTTGTTTCCTGTTTGCTCACAGCTTCAGGCTTTTTCTTGTTTGCCACCGTGGATTTACAGCCCTTTCTCCCCACCCCCTCCCCCTTCTCCCCAAGAGCAAACCACATCTAAAGAGATGAAGGATTATAAGGCTTAATATTTCTGCGGCTCAGCAAAAAAACAACAACAATGAAAAAGCACGAAACAGAAACCCTAAAAACTAACAAAAAGTTCAAACTCCTACAAGGCTCAATTGCCTTATGAAAATGGGGTGCACGGGCACCATGTGTCCGGTGCTCTCAGAGGACAGCCTTGTACTTGAAGGTGTTTCTGTTCAGATGGCTTTGGTACATGTCCAATTGAAAGATAATGACCTATCAGAAGGGAGATCAAGGGCCTAGAATTTGCCCATTAACAGCTAGTACCTGGGCAGCACTCTTAGCAGGTGTATATGCCATCTGGACAATCTATCTATCATCTATCTACCTATCTATATCTATCTATCTATCTATCTATCTATCTATCTATCTATCTATCTATCATCTATCTATCTATCTATCTATCTATCATCTATCATCTATCTATATCTATCTATCTATCATCTATCTATCTATCTATCATCTATCTATCTATCTATCATCTATCTATCATCTATCATCATCTATATTATCTATTTCACATCATGGTGGATGTATGTATAATCCAAACTTTTTCTCCAAGGAGCTCAAGGCGGCATAGAAGACTTTGGATTTGATATCCCGCTTTATCACTACCCTAAGGAGTCTCAAAGCGGCTAACATTCTCCTTTCCCTTCCTCCCCCACAACAAACACTCTGTGAGGTGAATGAGGCTGAGAGACTTCAGAGAAGTGTGACTGGCCCAGGGTCACTCAGCAGCTGCATGTGGAGGAGCAGAGATGCGAACCCAGTTCCCCAGATTACAAGTCCACTGCTCTTAACCACTACACCACACTGGCTCATACACAGTGCCAGTTTACCAAATAGGCAAAGTAGGCCCTGGCCTATGGGACCCACACCTTTTAGGGGCCCCACGACAATGGATCAAAATAATATTGATTCGGTTTATTAAAATTGTTGGTTGGTAAAATCAAAAACATATTAGGAGATAAATTGTGATGGCCCCCTTGATATTCTGACTGCCTAGGGGGCTCCACCGGGTTTAATCCTGCACTGGCCATACACAGTTCTCCTGCTCCTCATTTATTCCCCACAGCAACCATGTGAGTTAGGCTGAGAGGCAGTGACTGCTCCCAGGGTCACCCAGAGAGCTTCATAGCCAAGTAAGGATTTGAAACCTGCCCTTCCAGGTCCTAGTCCAACACTCTAACCACTGTGTGTGTGGACATGTTATCAATTTATTGAACACTTCACAGCCCAAGGCCATCAAAGCAATGTACAGCAAGATAAAAGTAAGATAAGATGCATCTATCTATTCTAAAAGAAATACGGGAAACAATTCATGCAAATTTTAAAAAACAAAACCATTTTTACAAATGCACAATTAATATTTCCTCAATGACTGGGTGTCATGTCTCTGGGAAAGCCTTCTTAAACAAAGATCATTTCAATAGGTGCCTAATCAGTATGATGCTGGGTGACTGTCTCGTTTTTCCTGCTAGTGTGGTGTAGTGGTTAAGAGCGGTAGACTCGTAATCTGGTGAACTGGGTTTACGTCTCCGCTCCTCCACATGCAGCAGCTGGGTGACCATGGGCTAGTCACACTTCTCTGAAGTCTCTGAGCCCCACTCACCACACAGAGTGAGATATCAAATCCAAACTCCTCCTCCTTCTCCTCCTCTTCTTCTTCTAATTGATTCCACGTAGACACACTTCTATCCTTCATCCAGGTAAGCAAGAGTCATTATCAGTGTTCAGGGACACAGTCCAGCTAGGCAACAACACTCAAGGAGGCTGCAAGGCTGGGCCAGTGAAGGATGTGGCCTGGGGGGAGGGGAGTGGCTTGGGGAAAACCCCAAGGGCCATTCAGAGACGGCTGAGGGGCCACAGTTGACTCCCAGACCTGGAGTGAGGTTCCCAATCCCTGTCCTATTGTTTGAAGGCCAGCTAATGACTCAGAAAACCACCACAAAAATCCAGGCAAATACAACGGATCCATTTCTTGGTTATTTCAATGCCTTACATTTTAAACAGAGTTTGTCAATCCCATTTACTTTTCGAAATATTTTTGTTTACTTTGGGTAAGATAGAACCCCAAATCATTAGTGGGAGTAAAGGTATAAATATTACACAGACACCACCCTAATTGTAAACAAAGCTGAGGGAATAATTCACAGCCCATCACTTATTTGACAAGTGTCACCTCTTCTTCTGGCTGCAAATAGTTCATCAGCTGTCAATGACTTCTTTGGCTCCCAGTGCTGCTAATTTAGTGTCATTATTCAAGTGGAATGACAACCCATGAGCTGTGCTTGCCCTAAAATTACTTTTGCTCAGGTCTGGCGTAGCTGCCAGTTCACCTAACTCTCTAGCAGGGCCTATTCCTATGCCAACAAATGTCCTGGACTCCCCACTCCAAGTAGCCAAGCCTTGCCAAGTCTATGCTAGAGAGGTAGGATTTGAATGGGTGACTTCACTGCTCAGTTTTAGCCACCGTGTTCCACTAGCTTGCATACTAATGCCAGGTGTCATTTATTTATCATCGTGAGCAATAGCTTTGAATGAATGAAACTTTATTTGCATCAGCCGCTGGCCATAGCAACAAAAAACATTGCGATATACACAGAACAAAATAAAAAGTCGATTATATAAAACACAGTTTAGGGTCCTGAATCAGCAGTCAAATACTGGACCTTATTCTGATTGTCCCAGCTAGAAACCTTGCAATAGCTTTTATAATTGGGATTTTTAAAATAATAATAAAAAACCTCTTCATAAAAGGGATTACGGCTGTAATCAATTTGTGGAAGGGCTGCTTTAATTAATCCAATAGGATTAACGATGAGACCCTTGTACTCTTCCCCATGCCCCTCAGCTTTCTTGCCATCCTATCCAAAACATCTAGTGGGTGCCCTCATGAATTGTTTATGGCTTGTATAGAGATGCCATCGAGTGAAGCAAAATGACAGCTGACAAGCTGAAAAGGATGTCTGTCTCCACAAATCTGCTGATAAACTCTCCTACACAGTCACTAGTAAGTTGTTCCTATGCCTTGCTCTATAGGAATTGGGGTTTTGGCTACTCATCTTCCATCAGAGGAACAGGTTTGTGCCAGCGGCTGCCATCCACTCAAGCAGATGCCTTGTGAATTGGTCTTTTCAAACTTCCTCACATGTTGCACATAAATACATCAGAGTTTGATTTATGTGCAAATGGGTGAAGATGGAGGGGCTGGGGAACAGGGTCAAATTCTCCTCACAAGGTTCATAAGAAATTCAGCACACTGGTAAAAATAGAGTATTGTTATTTTTAAAAAATGTTGGAGATTAGGAAAGGAATACAAACAATTCTCAAAACAGAACAAATTAGCAAAAGACACAATCAGACACCAAGATTTATAAAATTGACAGTGCAATTCTATTATCTACTCAGAAAAAAGGTACATTAAGTTCATTGGGACTTACTCTCAAGTAAGTGAATACAGGATTGCAGTCTAAGAATGGTATGGTGTAATGAAATACGATTTTTCCTCACTCCCTCTCACACACTATACCTTAATTTAGGAGTCATCTGAGGATTCTAGGCAGTGGTATAGTTTGAGACTGGGTTATCAGATGCCAAAGCACAATGAGCATCTTTAAAGTGTACTTCCAGTTGTGCATTGACAAGGAAAGGCAATATGCCATAGAACTGAAGCCTGCAGCCACTTTAAAGCTGAAGCCTCAGGACCACTGCATGGAACTCTTTGGAATCTCTGCATGGTGCTTTGAAGTCTTTACCTCAGGACTTCAAAGCACCTTGTCCACTGCTTTAATTGTGACCTGAGGTGATTGGTGAAAGGGTGCCCACTTTCACCTGCCAAATTTAGACCCACAAAGCTAAGATCTGAAATTTGGCCCACAGAGCCAAATAAAAGGCTCCCCATCCCTGCTTTTTTGGAGTTTACAGTCCATCTTAATGCTCAATAAAATAAACCCACTGAATTGATCATCGTCAATGAAAATAGGCCTATTTGTTTTGAATCACTTACTTCCCATAAAACATCCCAAAGCAATTTAATAAAAGAAAACATCAACAGTAAAAGCATACATTCAAAAACTATTTCAAATTCAAATGCAGATAGCGGGTTTGACAAAAATATCCACTTACAAGATTTGATGGAAAAGGAAGGTTTACCAATTAGTACCGAACTGATAACATAGATGAGTCTATGTCTAACATATAATGGGAGGGGGTTCCAAAGAAGAGTTGCCCACCACCCTAAGGGCCCAATTCCTGCATCATAGGGAACAGATCTTCTGATCTGATGGTTCCTGCAGGATGCTTTCCCCTGCGGAGTATAGTAATCAGTTGGGTATGTCAGGGGATAGGACAATATTTGAGAATCCTGGTCTCAAGTTGTACAGGGCTTTTGATTGAGGGTCTCTGAGGGACAGGAAGATCCTGATTATTTCTATTTGGTATGGTGGGATTTTATTCCACATAGTTTAGTTTCAGAGTGGCTGGAGAAATCCAGCCAGATGGGTGGGGTATAAATAATAAAAATATTATTATTTAGATCGGGTATTACTATTTAATATCCCCTGGATATATTGTTGAATTTTTGTTACTGTTTAATTCTCTCTGTGGTTCCATAATAATTTGAAAAGTAATAAAAATATTTTTAGAAAATGGGTTCTTCCATGGATGAGTCCTTCTACCTGTGGCCTTATGTATGCATTATTTCTTTGTTGAATGAGGACATTCACTAAAGACTTCCTGGAAGATCCGAAGGGGGGGTTATTTGTGTATTATGCATACAAGAATCTGGTTGGCCACTGTGAGAACAGGATGCTGGACTAGATGGGCCATTGGTCTGATCCGGCAGGGCTCTTTTTATGCTTAGCAGTATTGTGAGGCCCATTTTCTGAGAGGATTATCAAATCCTCACGCAGAATTTCCATTTTCTCTTCACCGCAATAAAAGCCGTCTTTTGTGTTGCTCATAAACTCCTCTGAGGGAAAACCACCAAGTCAACCCAGGTCAATGTGTGCAGAGATGGGGCCCCGGTGGAGGTGGGTCCACGCCGTCGCTTGTCGTGAGGCCTAAGATTAATACAAATGGCCTTCCGTGTGGTCCAATTGCATCACTGCCACCCCATTCCCCACCCGGGCGACTTGCTTTCGCAGCTGCTTGATATAAATTCCTCGCATACATCTTAGTCCAGTTGGTTTATTTTTACAAACAATAAATAGCCCCAACATTCCTGCAGTCTTTCCCTTTGCTCGGGCCATCTCTCCTTGGCCATTTGCCAAAGGAGGCGGTGGCTCCGATGAGGGACGTTTGCACAGATGGCGGTCATCATTTTGGGTATCGTAGCAGCGGCCCAGCCTGTGGCCCTGTCCCTGCTCTCCGACCCCCTCCCCTTTTAACCCCCTCCTTCGAAAATGATCACAATATATTATTGGGAGCTACAAATCACTACCAGATGATATTAAGTTGCTTTGATAACACTCTCGGTCCCTTCCGGTGTGATATTTTTCTTCATTAGGAAGAATGGCTCAGGCCCACCAAATCCTCTTACTCTGTTTCCCCCCTCCTCAAAATTTATAGATCACAGTCTCTAAACTAATTGTTAGTTGCACAGCATGCCTAAAGCCAGGCCCAGACGGAGCAATTATATCCCCCTGGCCCTGATTAAAGGCACAGAGGAAACAGAAGTGCAGAGAAAATGAAACACTCTCGGCCGTTTGGGCAAAATGTCACGACTCTTCTAGGCCTTATTTGACATTTGTTGATAAAAGAAAGAGAGGAGGCGAGTTATCCATCACCGACCCTTGTTCAAAGCCCCGAGACGTGTGACTTGCTTTTCGAGGGATACAGGCTTGGCTTATAAAACTGTAAACAGGTTGAGGGTGGGGGTGGGGTTGTGAGGCTCACACAGACAAAAATGAGGATTTCCTCCTTGTTGCTTTCCTCAAAATTACATGGCTCGCTATGACTCAGAAGCATATTTGCTTTCTCCTGCAACACCCCAATTCTAGAGGCTTGTACTTGAACACTTCCAAGAAATTTTCCCAAGTTCTAAAATTTCTGCTCTTTTGCACAGCTGCTTAGGGAGTGAGGTTGTAATTAAGGATGGGGGAGAAATGGAGTATAGTTTGCACTCAAAGGCAAACCTGCTTAATTCACACGTTGCAAAACAGCATATGAACTAAAACACAGGCATCCTTCAAAATTCATCCTTTTCTGAATTTTGCAAAGTTCTCCAGTTAAGTAATGTATACAAAAAGGGGGGGGCACAGACTAGGGGTAAAGTGTGCATATAAATGCAAACATTAGTGAAAATAGTTTACAAAAACTCAATATGTTTAGGGAAATTGTTTCAAAAAAATGTGTATTTTGGGGAAACTGCATACAAAAATATGTATATTAGGATAAATTAGCACTAAAATGATGATGAATTTTCAGGAGGAGGGGCTTCAAGAAAGATGTCATTCACTGTGGGGGAAGCCTTGGGCTGATTTAGCATCATCCTTCCAAGTGCTTTCCTGTTACCCCATGCTTAAATTATATACTTGTAAATAAATTAAGCTTATTGTATGAGGATGGAGGGACGCGGGTGGCGCTGTGGGTAAAACCTCAGCGCCTAGGACTTGCCGATCGCATGGTCAGCGGTGCGAATCCCCGCGGCGGGGTGCGCTCCCGTCGTTCGGTCCCAGCGCCTGCCAACCTAGCAGTTCGAAAGCACCCCCGGGTGCAAGTAGATAAATAGGGACCGCTTACCAGCGGGAAGGTAAACGGCATTCCGTGTGCTGACCTGGAAGTGTCTGCGGACAGCGCTGGCTCCCGGCCTATAGAGTGAGATGAGCGCACAACCCTAGAGTCTGGCAAGACTAGCCCGTATACCTTTTCATACCAGGAAAACCACTCTTTCTGCTGGAATTTCTTACCATTCTGGACAGTGAGTAAATAGAAGGCTCTTCTGAGCATGTAGCACTAGTAGCCACCAGTCATCAGAAGCCATTACTACAAATGTTTCGCAGACTGGGAATCGGGAACCTGCAGCCCTTCAGATGTCATTGGTCTCCAGCCTGTCAGCCCAAGTTGACATAACCAATGGTCAGGGATAATGGGATTTGTAGTCCAAGAACATCTGAAAGTCTACATTTTTTCCATTCCTTTTCTAGATGCTTTCCCAGCTGCTAGCTGTCATGTTGATAATAATAATAATAATAATAATAATAATAATAATAATAATAATAATAGATTTATTTATACCCCACCCATCTGGCTGGGTTTCCCCAGCCACTCTGGGCGGCTTCCAAAAAAGAGTAAAAATACATTAAAACATCAATCATTAAAAACTTCCCTAATCAGGGCTGCCTTCAGATGTCTTCTAAACGTCAGATAGTTGTTAATTTTTTTGACATCTGGTGGGAGGGCATTCCATAGGGCGTGGGCCACCAGATGTTGTTGGACTACAAATCCCTTCAGCCCCAGCCACTATGTCTATGGTTCAGGACTGATGGGAGTTGGGAATACAGCAAAATCTGGAGGGCAACAAAGTTCCCCACTCTTGAAATAGATCTGCCAGTTTTCTTCCCGACTTGCATGATATGGAGACTTATAAACTACCTCCAATGTGTCATGGAGTGTCTGCTTCCACACAAGTTCATTGTCATTCATTCACAACTGTGTTGAAATTCCAGGCTTGCTGATCCTCCAACAAAAGAAAAGAACGCTAAAAGCTACTTGCTACTTAAGCGTTGGCAATTGTAGGCTGCTGAGTGATTCTGACACGGCCATTGAAGGCAAGATTTCTGGTGTGGGATCTGCCAGCAAGTGACAGTTCTTTTCCACTGCTGATTTGTCAGCTTTTCATCAGAGTACCATGTTTTTCTGATTAAGGCACTCAGAGCTATCGCCCAGTAGCTAGAGGCACTTGTTGCACTTTGCTGGAGCTTGTAAAACCGAAGATACAGTGCTAGAAACTCTGAAAAATGAGGAATGAATAATATTATACATCCTTTCCCCACCCCCAAAATCCCAGAAGTGAGATATTCAGCTTGCATTCTGGAAGATTGAGTAAAACATTCCATCTCTAGAGAACATGTTGTGGAAAATATGGTATTCCAAAAAAGGTAAAGATTTACAAGAAAAAAATAAGTGCACAATTCACAGGTGTGGGTTTATTAAAGGGTAAAGGTAAAGGGAACCCTGACCATTAGGTCCAATCATGACCGACTCTGGGGTTGTGCGCTCATCTCACCCTATAGGCCGAGGGAGCCGGCGTTTGTCCGCAGACAGCTTCCGTGTCATGTGGCCAGCATGACTAAGCTGCTTCTGGTGAACCAGAGCAGCACACGGAAACACCGTTTACCTTCCTGCTGGAGCGGTCCCTATTTATCTACTTGCACGTGACATGCTTTCGAACTGCTAGGTTGGCAGGAGCAGGGTCCGAGCAACGGGAGCTCACCCCGTCATGGGGATTCGAACCACCGACCTTCTGATCAGCAAGTCCTTGGCTCTGTGGTTTAACCCACAGCGCCACCCGCGTCCCTAGTGGGTTTATTGTTTACTGATTTATGTATGCCATTCATTTATAACCCACTTTTCTGAAGAGGCTTACAATATGATATTGCAAGCAGACATCATCTTTTCAAGTGAGAGACAAGAATGACCAAAGGTGCACCAGCAGAAATATTTTAAAACAGCATCTCTGGGAGTTAGCAGATGGAAGGCCTTGCGGAATAAAACAAGTAATGTGTCTAAATATGACAAGAGAGAGGACCTGTTGGATTCCCCCAGGGAGGGAGTTCCACAACCATGGAGCCACCACTGGAAAATAAAAATAATTTTATTATTTATACCCCACCCATCTGGCTGGGTTTCCCCAGCCACTCTGGGCAGCTCCCAACAGAACACTTCAAACATTAAAAACTTCCCTAAACAGATGTCTTCCAAAAGTCAGTTAGGCCATGTTCCTAAAAGTCAGACAAGGCCTTGTTCCTGCTACCCATTAGTCTGATATTAACTAAGAAAGACTGGGACGTGTCAAACCTAGTTTGGGGAGCAAGGTAAGCTCAAATAGGTTTAAGCCTGGGATAGCCAATGTGGTTTAGTGTGGTGTCCCTTACAACGTGTCCCCAAAATAGCAAATGTGTTTGTAAAACATGTTCCAGGACTGCACTGCATCAAAAAACCAAGGGGATGCAATATCACTCTTCAAGCCAATACTCTCAAGAACAACTGTGGGCCTGAGGACCTGACACCGCAAGTCCAATCGATGCTGAGGCATTATGAAAATTTGGGGGCAGATAAGTCCAAATATTATGACTGACATGCTGTTGCCACTTTGCACACATGCAGCACCTAATGTGATTAAATGCATTTAAACCGTAAAGGCAGGCCTCCGTCTCTTCCTACACCTTGAATCACATCCAAACTTGAAATGTTAATAGAACTCGAGGGCCATTAAAAAAATATATACTGGATATATTTCTCCGTCTCAACAAGCAGCTTTCAAACGACTGTATTATTTATTCATTAGTATTACATTCAAAGTGCTGTTTCCCTTGTTCCTTGGTGAAATAAATGAACGAAGAGCAATATCCCACAAAATCCCAATTTACAGCTCTTACAAGCCTGAAATGGCTGTGTCATAAAATTCTCCTTTCTCCCCCCCTCCCCACCTTCTCTAAAGACTCTTCACTTGTTCCACTTTGGCAGACTTGACTCTGGAATCTGTTTCCCCCACCCCCAAACCAAATTGCATGGGGGAAAGTCAAATATGTTTTGGATAAACAAACCTATCGATAAATGGACAGACTGTATATTCAGGGAACCCCTCCAGCTATTGTTAAGATTACAGCCCCCATCCCGTTGATATAAAGGGGTGGGCTCAGTTTTTTTATGCTAAACTTTGGCCATCTCATTTTTTCCAGATCTGAATCAGGTCTCAGCCATATTATCTATTTGTCATCAGAATGCCTACACTGGCATTTTTAGACATAGGTGAAACAGCACCTCCAAGCAGAGAGTCTAAATCAGGGGTCAGCAAGCTTTACCTTGCCTGGGCTGGTTCACTCCAACTGAGATCCCTCCATGGGCTGGATTGCGCGTGTGCATGAGTGATCACACCCACAATTTCCGGTGTCTGTGTCTGCACAGACGCAATATCCGGCGCCACAGAAGCAAGTCCCTGTGCCGTGTTGTGCCGGTTTAGCACAGCGAGAGGGAACTCACTAAGCGGGCAGCTCAGTTCGGGGACGGTTTGGGGGCCAGTTAAACTACCCCATGGGCCAGCTTGTGGCCCATGGGCCTTAGATTGCCAAGCCCTGGTCTAAATAGTAGATTTTGCCTCAGCTGGTGGATTTAACAGGTGCCTGCTGGTGGCTTTAAGCAAGCACAAAGATTAATTCAGTATCTTCACATTCAAAAGGAGCCCCAAAGTTAATGACATTAGACTTAGAGATAATGCATGTTTTTCTGCCTCAGTCCCAAAGGTCAGAAAGTCCCCTTGCCAGGGTGCTTCTGAAAGTGACTCCCTTATGAAAGCTCTCAGTGCTGGAGGGTAGAGGAAGGCAAGTGGAAACAGCCATCTGCAGAGCTATTCAAAATGTTCAATTCCTGGCGCCTCCCAAGTAGGGCTGGGAGAGAACCCTGTCTGAAATCCTGGAGAACTTCTGCCATTCACTGTAGACAGTACACAGCTAGATGTTCTGATTCTGTATACGGCAGTTGATATGTTCTCTTTGATCCAACGTATCATCTTTAAACCAGGCATGAACAGGGTCACTCTTCAACATAGGGCTGTCCTCTCAAAAACCTCAAGACAGAGGACCTTTAAGTAGAAGAAGAAGAAGAAGAAGAGTTTGGATTTGATATCCCGCCTTTCACTCCCTTTAAGGAGTCTCAAAGCGGCTAACATTCTCCTTTCCCTTCCTCCCCCACAACAAACACTCTGTGAGGTGAGTGGGGCTGAGAGACTGTGACTGGCCCAAGGTCACCCAGCAGCTGCATGTGGAGGAGCGGAGACGCGAACCCGGTTACCCAGATTACGTGACTACCGCTCTTAACCACTACACCACACTGGTCCACCACACTGGACATATGACAGTCCCTGTTCATTTCGGCAGCACTTGTGGAGGAGATCCTCTCATACATTTTGCTTTGTGGTTCCAGTCTGCTTGCTTGCAGTTCTCCTGGCATTCACAGTCCTCTCAATCCACTGCCCTGGAGGCAGCCACCTCTTTTCCACTTGACATCCAACCCACCTCTGAAACTGGTTGCTCTCCTTTGTGCATACAGTTACCTGGCTAGGAGGAAAGAACACAGCCTAACAAGTGAGCAAATATTTCACCGGTTGGAAATTCAGATGGAAACCTTAGCCAAGCGGTGTGTTCCCAGGTCCAGCTGGTAATTCTTTCTCACCTAGATAAGGCAGGTGCTCTCACCCACTTGGAAAGTCTGCTTCTCCTCCCTACCACCTGTGCAGGGCGGGGACAGTCAAACCTGGAGATTTCAGATCAGCTCTGGGGGTCTGGCAGCCCAAGTTCAGCATCACTTCTCAGAATGCAGAAAGAGACGGATCGAATCTGATTTTAGAGAAGGGGGTTTTGAGAGTTGGAGAGCCAAGCCAGGCCTTGCTGTCTGCATGAGTGATGCCAAGCCGAGTTGAATTAAGAGGAGGTCAAAGGGTAAGCCTTCCCTGACATAGATTCAAATCATGACCCAAACACCACCCTGTGTCCCCTAGTCATATCCTTGAAGCCTAACCTTTGCCAACTTTGTCATGAGACTGTGAAACAATTTACACTGTGGCAAAGAGACTTGCCGCAAAATTTTCTGGAGTCTGAGATGGGGAGGCATAATGGTTGGGAATGGGAGCCTTGCATCCATCCCTATCATATCTCCGCTCATTGTTCTGCAAGCCATTTGCATACCTAAAGCAAAGCGGCCTCTTTAATTCCTTTCCCCTCTCCTAATCATCTGAGGCCTATTAAGAAGTGCTCCGTATCCTGTAATCAGACAATTTATACAGTGGGCTGCCTCAGGCGAGTGGCATTGTAAACAAGCTGGAAAAGTCCTTTACAATAAATGATTACCATGGGAAGACACCATTCATAATTAATCCCCCCCCCCTCCTCTCTTCCTTTGCCATTTTGGTTGGCAGATGGTCCTAGGAATCCAAGCATGGCTTATTGCCCGCCCCTTTTATGTTAGCAGAGTAGGAGCAGCCTTGGAAAAGGAGGAGGCGGGGAGAAGAAACGTCTGTAAGGCAGGCAGGCTGACATAGCAAAATTCCCCAGCTCTTCACTGCTGCCTCATCTTGCATTAGCTCTGTGTTCAGTATTATGGGCCCAGTTGTAGGAAACTCCCTCCCAGCTGAGCTCAGGCTGGTCCCCTCCCTGATGAACCTCCAACTCTCAGTGAAGAATTACGGTAACCCTGGCGAGGTGTGCCTGCCGCCATGTATATTAACTTTCAGGAGTTGGAAAACATTCTGGTCTACCCAGGCATCTGGTGGCTGGAGAATACTGTTCCTGGGAACCTTACATTCATTGGATGGAAGAATGTTTTGGAATGTTTTCAATTGTGTCTGATTTTAGAAGTTATAAAATTGTAATTCTTTATAGAAGGTTTTATTGGCTTGGTTTTTGTTTTAAAATGTTTATCCGTTTGCCACCCTGGGCTCCTTGGGAAGAAAGGAAGGGATATAAACTCAATAAATTCAATAATAATAATAATAATAATAATAATATCAGCAGGCATTTTAATTGAGTTTGCCTGATCTCAAAGTTAATTTTAACACATTTTATGATGCACACTGACTCCCTATCATACACCTCTTATAAATGATGCACTACATAGAAATTGGTGACTAAATTAAATCTGAAGCTTTTTTAAAATCTCCAGTAGAACTTAATATGCTGAATTGTGTAGCCTGTGTCCCTTCTGATGTTGATTGCCAGCAATGATGAGCATCCAGCAGCAACTTGTAATCCAGCAGCAAGCAGAATACCCTTCAATCCTGATTAGGAGGACCAGTGGCCAAGGATGATGGGAACGGTAGTCCAAAAACAACTGGAGACCCAAGTTTGGGAACCCCTGCTCTGGAGCAAAATAAAGAGTTGTTTGGACACAGAGTGTGGACCTGTGCCTGGAAAATGAAGGACACAAGGCAAATGTGGATAAGTCCTCTGAGCATGTAAGGGTTGGAAATGCATGCTCTTCCAGGGTGAAGGCAGCACCTGGTTCTAGATGTCAATACAGCACCCTCTTGTTCAGACTCCTGATCTGTGCCAATGCCACTTCCTGTGTTGCCTTCCCCCACAGCTGCTCACAGGCCTTCCTAATCTCCACGGAGACTCCATGCTCTGATGGGGGTGGAGTGTGGGTCAGGGAGAAGAGCCAGAATCACTGCTGCCCCTTCCAACACAGCTGACATTGAGGCACAAGGGGGAGAGGCCCCTCATGCACCATTAGTTCCCACCAATTAGCTCTCCTCTCTGTTTCTTCTTCCTCCTCCTCCTGAGTCAAGGTCTGCCGACCCAAACCTAATCCTGACAACACTGCCAGGCTCATGACACAGAGGGTCACAGGGTTTCCCCATTCCTGTCCTAAGGGCATCATGTACTGAGATTGTATCCTGAAAATTCATACTTGCTTCGAAAGGCGGGGAATGCAATACAGAGGCACTGCAGAGCAAAATGGCCAAGTAATAAAAGCACAAGGCCAATCCAAACAGATAAGGCAGCCATTCACAAATCCCATGGGTGTGTGTGGAATAATAATAAACACAAGTTGTTGGTTGTTGTTTTTTAAGTATGAACACAGAAGATTGGATCACTCTTGAAGGTTGGGTCAAGGAAGTGTAGAGGAAATAGATATTTCCAAGGAACTGAGAAAAGGGAAGCCTTTTGGCATGGATAGGTGGATGGGAGGAGCAACAGAAGCCCCTGAGATGGGAAGACGGGTCGCCAAGACAGGAGCCGATTTAGACGTTCAGATGCCAAGCATGGACAGCCAGCTCTTTCCAAGTACAACAAAGATCTGACTAGAATGCTAATTGTATTAACGAATACTTTTTACTCCCTCTTGAAACAGGCTCTAGGTTGGCTTGAAAAAGCAGGAAATTGAGTGGTGTGAGTCATCATAAGCCAGCGAGAGGAAGAAAGAATCCAAAGAAATGTCGCATATTTCTGCACACGAGTCATGCAGCCATCTTCACTCCTGAAGCGATCACCTCGTCAGGAACTGGAACTTGGCACGTTTTGCATGTTTAACAGCACCATTTTCTGCTGCAACTGTCAGCGCCGTGTTTGCAGTATGATTGAGAGGCTGGGATGACCTCAGCTTCTGCAGTTTATTAAGCCATCCAGGCAAATAAAGAGGCTCCGTCTAGTTGTAGTTCACTCCAGGCCTTTGACTTACCTTGGTGGGTTAGCAGACACTGTAAAAAAGTGTTTTTTAATTATATTTTTTAAAAATAAAAGAAAGGTTGGGGAAAACACAGCTGCCATTGCTCCTGTACAACATTGATACACATTCCATTGAAATTCACAAGCTGCTGGGCTTCAAAGCGCAGCAGGTCTATGTCTACATAGCAGAGGTGGAGACCCTCAGGAGCAGGGGCTGAATGAATCTGGAGAATGGAGAGACTGTGTGTGTGTGTGTGTGTGAGAGAGAGAGAGAGAGAGAGAGAGAGAGAGAGAGAGAGACTTTAGATCTTGCATGGCTGAAATATAGCCTACTACTACTACTACTACTAATTTTTATTTATACCCCGCCCTCCCCAGCCAAGGCTGGGCTCAGGGCGGCTAACAAGCAATAATAAAAACTTAAAAACAAGATTAAAATACAACATTAAAATATGGAAACAGTAAAATATAAAAATGTTAAAATGCAGCCTCATCACAGGAGGAGAAAGGAAAAAGAAAGAGGGGGAGGGAATAAAATTGGCTCCAAGCCAAAGGCCAGGCGAAACAACTCTGTCTTACAGGCCCTGCGGAAAGAAATCAGATCCTGCAGGGCCCTACTCTCATGAGACAGAGCGTTCCACCAGACCGGAGCCAGTGTTGAAAAGGCCCTGGCTCTGGTTGAAGCCAATCTAACTTCCTTAGGGCCTGGGACCACTAGGGTGTTGCTATTTATGGACCTTAAGGTCCTCCGTGGGGCATACCAGGAGAGGCGGTCCCCTAGGTACGAGGGTCCTAGGCACATACAAAGGTATGTGCCACATCCATTGCTTCGCCTAATTTTTGCCTCTGGCCCCTCCCACTGTTGGCATGCGACCTTCAGAAGGTTGCCCATTAGGGGAGAGATTCCCTACCACTCCCATCTTCTCGATATTCCACCTGGTCTTGACTGAGGCCCCATCTGTGCTATACATTTAAAGCAGCTTCATACCACTCTATAAACAGTCATGGCTTCCCCCAAAGAATCCTGGGAATTGTCATTTGTTAAAGGGGCTGAGTGTTGTTGGGAGACTCCCTCTTCCCCCTGCAGAGCTTACAGAGTTCCCTGGGAACTGAGGTTGTCTGTGAAACCACTGATAGGTGGGTGTGGTTTGGGAGAAATGGCCTCACTCCAGGTTGGACCCCAAGATTGATCTTTTGGCCAAAGATTCCCTACCCTGCATTATTTTATTCAGCTCTATAAGCCTTCCCCATATGCCCTGTGGTGCTTCTGAACATCCAGGCAGATGTTAGTAGCAACTGAGTATCTAAAGTATAGGCTGGAGCTATTGCATTACAAAGAAAAGGCATATGTGGACATGAATGATCTACCGGTACTTATTCATATGCTGCTTTCAGAGAAGGGCCAAGGTATTGCATCTGCTTTGCACGAAATGGTCCCAAATTCAATCCCTGGCATCTGCAGGTGTGACTTGGTTTAATATAGCTTCCTATGTTCCATTAAGGGAAGATGAAACGTATCCATTCTTAAGGAAGTCAGCCCTGAGTGCTCACTGGAAGGACAGATCGTGAAGCTGAGGCTCCAATACTTTGGCCACCTCATGAGAAGAGAAGACTTTCTGGAAAAGACCCTGATGTTGGGAAAGATGGAGGGCACAAGGAGAAGGGAACGACAGAGGACGAGATGGTTGGACACTGTTCTCGAAGCTACAAACATGAGTCTGTCCAAACTGCGGGAGGCAGTGGAAGACAGGAGTGCCTGGCGCGCTCTGTCCATGGGGTCACGAAGAGTCGGACACGACTAAACGACTAAACAACAACAAACAACAACATTCAGTCTGATGTGCACAGACTAATGATCATAATTATAATCATAATCCCAGAGAGTATATAGTACATTTCAAATTCTACCCAAATGCAAGGCTGCCTTTTACAAGCACAGGCACAAAGATATATTTATTCCACACCATCAGTGTTCTACTGCATTTCATTGAGCAGTGTTTCCCAAACTTGGGTCTCCAACTGTTTTTGGACTACAATTCCCTTCATGCCTGACCGCTGGTTTTGCTAGCTAGGCATGATGGGATTTGTAGTTCAAAAACAGCTAGAGACCCAAGTTTGGAAAACACTGGTATAGAGCTACAACGGCAACAAGGAAAGGTCTCTGCACCCAAGGTGCTTACAAATCTAAAACAGACATGGGTGGGGTGAAACAAAAGTGGGAAGGAGAGAAAAAGAGGGAGGAATGTGGGCAAATGCCTTTGGAGGAAGGTTACATAATCATGAATGACAATTAATCTGAGAAGCAAAGCAGCAGGTTCAAATTCTGACAATGACAGGCCAAGGAGAAATGGCCTTTGAAAGGCACACCTGGGCTACAGTGGGCCTCCTTGGTGAGAGGGTTCCATAAGACTAGGGGTGCAACAGATAAGGTCTGCTATGACCCCCGCCCCACTCCCTGCTTTGACTTCCCACAGAGAAGGTGTTTTTTGTTTCACCTAACAGCCTGCAACTTCAACAGACGGTAGGACTATACACTTTCGGGGGGGGGGGGATGAAACCAGGCAGAAATCATGCCTGCTTTCCCCCAGTGCAACCAGCCTGCTAAATGCTCTCTGCCATACAGCCATCGGGGAGGTCGCTTGGACCGCAGAGCATTAACACGGCAGGAAGGCATAGGAAAAAGAAAGCAGAGATGCCTCAAACACGGTCTCTGTGGGACAGCCATGGTGGTAAACCCTTAGGGGGATTCTGACTATAATGCACAGCACGTTTTGCACAAAGGGGGTGTGTGTGTGTGTGTGTGTGTGTGTGTGTGTGTGTTTTAGGGGAAAGAGGAGGGGGACCCCTGTGCTGACACTCGTAAATTGCCACATGTTTGGAATCTCAGCAAGCTCTCCCAACAAGCTGCATTCCTGCAAGTCATTATTTCCACTGGACAGAAATGGCTGTGACTGTGTTAACTCAAGGCAGGGTGCGTGGCTGTGTCAGGCAAACCCACCAGGGAGGGTTCCCACCTCAAGGCCAGGAGGTTGTGTTCCAGGACCATGCCAGGCCCTTGTTGGCTGGGAGCTTGCACCACTTTTATATAGTTTAAAAGCAACGTGAGGTTTGCAGCTCAGGGGCGGAGGGAGGGTGGATGACAAAATGCATTCAAAAAGATCAAATACCTGAAAGATCAACTCACCCTTTCCATACCCAACAGATCGCTGAGCACTGCAGGAGAGGGCCTCCTGCAGAGACCACCCCATCATACATGCACAATTTTATTTGTATGCTGCCTTTCCGCAGTTCAAACCGTGCTCAAAACAGCTTACAACATGGAAAAAAAAAATTTACTGCAACATAACAAAAGCTGCCGTAAACAATAAATAAAGCATCAAAAACATGCAACCAAACTGATCCATCTCCAAATAAACCACAAGATCTAAAATAAAGACATAAAACTAACAGCAACAACAGCAACCCCCGCCCCCAAAACACCCCCAAACATCACCCCAGCCGAAGTATCTGTTCAGCAGCCTCAGCTTTTGTAGCTGGAGTCAGTCAGGCCCACATCCTTCCAGGCCAGGAGAGAAAAGGCCTGCAAGGGAGGGAGCAGGTTTTCATCATGAATTGCTTTGGGATGTTTCAGGAGAAGCAATTCGTAAATGAAATTAAGTAAATAAAGGTAAATGAATCCTAAAGTCCCTTATGCAGCCAGTGGTGTGTCCTCTCCTTGAACCACCTATGGCTGCAGGCAATGGCACAAGGCCTGGTGGGGTGGCAGTGATCACCTGAACTGCGGTCAGTTGCATCACTGCAGCTTAACGGCAGGTAGGGGGAGAGGGGCAAGGCTGCGCTGCAAACACACTGGCAGAGGCAATCCTGTGTTTTTGCACCACGTCTGCCTTGTTGCCACCTAGCCCTCTCCCTCCTGGCAAGCAACAGTGATGCAACTGACCCGAGGTCCTGCTCCACCATCAGCGACTGATTGTAGGCTGAGGTCTTCCATAAGAACAGATCTCACTTTGACAGGGTGTTCTTATTTGGGGTTAAGTGAATATGCAGAGGGGCAGCAGCTGGGAAAGCCGGGGTTCTAAAACACACGCAGGGGAGCCTCTGAGAGCGTCTCTCTACCACCATTGTAAACCCACGGAGATGCCTAAATACTGCCTGGGTGTCACGAACTGACTGGCACCCTAAAAAGAGCCATGCAGTATTTCATGATCTACTAAGTGTACAACCTTTTATTGGTTCCATCGTACCATGAGTTGGTGGTTTATAAAGATTAATAACAACAAACAAACAAAATCAGATAAGCGCAAACCCTGTTGCAGCGAACGTACAGCCAGAATTACGACGGCAGTAAATATAAAAACCAGATTCAGAGTCAGCAAAATGGGGCTGCCTAAATATTTTCCGCAGGGCAACTTCAGTTTCTTCCCACACAAAGAAAGCACACAGGGAGAGAAAGCGGCAATCTGTGACTAGCCACCCACACTTTACATGCGGAAAGGAAACAAACCCTGTTACCTAATATCGAACGGGAGGGAGAAAGCATGTTAGGCTTTCTGGTGCTTTTAAACACGCCCTGTCATCGTTTATTAACTTATTTGCTCAAAGCCTCGGGAGAATAAGGCCGTGTTTTGTCTGGATCCCTGGCTAAGCCTCAGCAAAAACAATGCCAATTTCTTGTTTTAGTGGCCTTGCTTACTCGCAGTGACATGCAGGCCCCCACTGCTAGTGGGAAACATGTTGCGGGCCTAGTAGCTGTTAGCGAGAGAGGCGAAAGGCCCGGCACCGTTGATCCCGAGGCTTTGAACAAAATTACTTCCTTTAACACACGACTACCTTAATTATGTGGTGGGAAACAGAAAGCAGGTCAGACAATTTGTCCCAGGACGTCATAATTCCATCAGTACAATGCTGACATTATCAGAGATTTATGGATGGAATGTCATAATTATTTTTTGAGTAAACAGATCAAGCTTCGCTAACGGGAGGAGGCTGGAAGTAGTAATTAGCTTTTCTGGAAAGGAAATGACCCTGTAAGGTGGGGGTGGTGCTGGTCAAAGGACTTATGGCCAAAAGGGGGGGGGAGCCCCCACAATTCAGAGATAGCCTGCAATTCCAGCAGATTTTTCGTCTGGAAAGGAGAGGAGGGTTAGCGTTGGGCAGAGAGCAAATGGCCTCTGAGAATTCTCCTCGCTGTTTGTGCATGGTGAAATGGGGAGCAGGGAGCATTTTGCTCTGGATTTTCTCTCAAAGGAGGTCGGATTCTCCAAAAGGAAAGGAAACTTCTCAGAAGAGATACCTATATCCATATCTACCTTCTCTTAGGAAATTTTGGCTTGTTGAATGTTACCTTAGTCCTTGTCACATCCAGGTGTGAAGTCACACCTGTTGAGGCACACCTTCCCCTGAACTTCTGATCTTATTATTTTAACTTGGTTTATTATATATTTTAATTAAGAATGTTTTAATGCTCCGATGTAATAGCTATTGCATATTTTTTTATTCTTTTTGGGGAAACAGAATCCATGAAACTGCCATTTTATTAAGCCCTGTTCTGAGGTATGTGTGTGTGTTTTAATTTGGGGAAATTCTAAATGGAGGCTGGTGTCAGAGATTATCAGTATAGTCCTGTCTAACAAAAAGCAAGCTCCAAGAGTTTAGTGGGGCTAATGTGCTGAAAAATTGGATAAATGAGTTGAAGTCAGGGGTGGGTCAATTCCACAGTGCAGTTTATCCTCAAATGTCTGGGTCAATTTCATTTTTTTTTTGGTCATATCACTGTCTGCCTGCCATGCCCCCCAGCCCTACTTAAAACAAAACAAAAACCCTGCCCCAGAATTTTCTTCTGAGGGAACCAGCTTGTCTTTAATTCATCCAGAAAACTTCGTTTTGTCTCCCCCTGACTCCTCTGAGAACCAATCTAAGCCTGATGCAGTACATTTGTATTAATGATCTGTGGCTAAGTTGAAGGTTTTGTTTTTGGTTCAGTGATACTGAGGCCTTACTACACTGTCCCCTTGTTCCTGAACTGATGTCTCAAGAAGGTTAATAGATATCAAGCCTCTAAAGAGCAGATTGTCTCAGCAGGGGGGCTGTTTCATGGAGAAAAAACCCAAAAAAAACTCTTGCATTTATTTTCCTAGGAGGTTTCACTGTTTATTTTCAATTATTATTATTGTTTCCCCTTAGTACAATTCAAAATTTGAGCTTGCAGGCTGGCAGTGCTCAATCTATCTTGAATTCAAAGGATCTTAAGAGAAGCAATCATGGGTTGTTGGGGAGTTCACAGTAACATCTTGCTATGGGAGCCTCCTCTCATGCTGGGGAGGGCAGAATGAGTTCAGAGAGATCAACCTTTCATGGTATTGTAATTCAGGATGTAAATATTGAGCTTGGGAATCAGGCTGAAATGGAGCTTTAGGCCAATCATGCAACAAACAAACAAACAAGCCTTCCTCTTTCTACCATTCCACCCTTCTAGATGGTTGTAAGTGCCAGTCAGAGCTGGGCTGTGGCCAAACACTGAGGAAGAAATGAAATCCTGAAACCCAAAATCACAAGAGAGGAGTCTGAGCTAGTGAATATGGCTGCTGACAGCAGAATCCCTAGCCAGAACATGTCCTGTTCCTTCCTGATTATGGCAATGGCCACCTAGAGCCCAGAAAGTCTTTACTTCCCAGGAATATCCCAACCAGTAAACAAGAGGCTTGACACATGGAGCAGCAACACACAGATCCATTGTTTCCTAGTTCCAGAATCTCCTCGTGTTGCCCTGAGTATGCATGTCCCAAATATGTGGCCCCAGACAAATTACCCCAACCCCTGTGAGGGAAATGGTCTGGGGGGAGAGTGTGCACCTGGGGAGGTGGTGTGGCAACACTCCCAAGGGGCACATAGTGGAGCTTGGAGGGCCACATTTAACCCCTGGGTTTCAAGGGCCCCACCTCTGATTTTAAGCATTATCAGGAGGGCAACAAAAGTTATAAAGAGTCTGGAAACCAAGCCTTATGAGGAAAGGTTGAGGGAGCTGGATATGCTTATTCTGGAAAAGAGAAGGCCAAGAGTTGATATGATAGGTAAAGGGACCCCTGACCATTAGGTCCAGTCGTGACCGACTCTGGGGTTGTAGCACTCATCTCGCTTTATTGGCCGAGGGAGCCGGCGTACAGCTTCCGGGTCATGTGGCCAGCATGACTAAGCTGCTTCTGGAGAACCAGAGCAGCACACGGAAACGCTGTTTACCTTCCCACCAGAGCGGTACCTATTTATCTACTTGCACTTTGACATGCTTTCAAACTGCTAGGTAGGCAGGAGCAGGGACTGAGCAATGGGAACTCACCCCGTTGCGGGGATTCGAACCGCCGACCTTCTGATCAGCAAGTCCTAGGCTCTGTGGTTTAACCCACAGCGCCCATATGATAGCCAACTTCAACTACCTGAAGGGTTGTCACATAGAAGATGGTGCAAGCTTGTCTTCTGCCGCTCCAGAGGATAGGACCTGAACCAATGGTTTCAAATAACAAGGAAGGAGATTTCGACTAAACATTACAAAGAACTTTCTGATGGTAAAAGCTGTTTTACAGTGGAATGGACTACCTCAGAACATGTTGGACTCTTTGTCATTGGAGGTATTTAAACAAAGATTAGATGGTCATCTGCCAGAGGTTCTTTAGCTGTGTTTCCTGCCTTCCAGTGGGTTGGACTAGATGGGGTTCCTTTCAACCTACATTTCTATTATTCTGCCCCACTCTTCAGCCAACAGGACTCATAGAATGGCTTAGATGAGATCAATAAGAACAAGATTTCATTAAAACAGGAAACGAAATGGCTACTGTAAGAGGTGATCATGACGACAGCTTACCCATTCCTGTTCTCTTGCTCACAGTGTGGGATGGCCTCTCTTAGAAGAGGAGGGACCCAGCCTCAAATGTGAAGCAGCTATAGATGGAGAAAGTAGTGAGGACAGTTCACCTTACGGTTTCCTGCTTCCTCTCCCACTCACAGGACGTTTGGTTCTGCTGGCGGAACAGAGGAAGTTGCCTTATATCAAGTCAGACCATTGGTCCATCTAACTCCATAATATCTACACAGACTGGCAGAAGATCCTGAGGGTTTCAGACAGTGGACATTCCAGCCTTCCCCAAAGGCCGCTCCCCTTGAGATCTGAGTGCAGAGAGATGGCATTCTTTGGTTACAAGGCGGGGGGGGGGGGGGATGATTTCCTGAATAAATATCCATTAACAGTATCTCGTGCTGCAAAATAATGCATTACAATGCTGAATAGCAACATTAGGAAGTGAAGCAATACCTGAGCAAAAGAGAAAATTAAGCGACATAGGCAAAAGAGGAAATAAAAGGTGTTTCAGCTGAAGCACAAAAACAAATGTAGGTAATTAGCACTTCTGGAATGCTTTTCATCTCCCAAATGTTGTGCAAATATTACTTTTTCAGTTCCCACAACACCCTTTGCGAGGTGGGTAATAAATATTACAATTTTAATAGGTCATTATCATATTTTCTTTATGAGATACTCCAGTGTTTTATGGTTTATTTTAATTCTAGACCTGAGCACCACACTTTGCCAGGTCCTTGCCAGCAAACAGCTTCCAATCTAAATATAGGCAGTCAGATTCAACTAGCATTAGCTCAATGGGGTTTTCCCCCTTTCCTGCCCCTGAGCCTTCTCCACATCTGCTTTGGAGGATGGGGAGAGAAGGGAGATCATCCTGTCAGGCAAGCAGAAACACCTGCACTGATGGAACCATCTCCTCAGTGTTATGTTGAATTCAGCCTCTGGCCACATTTTCTGAGGTTCACAATTGAATCTCCTAATACAGTTTTCTTCTAAATACAGCAGAGGCCCAACTTTATAGGAACAGAAGAGAAGCCGGCTCTCTTAGGCCAATGGCCCATCTAGTTCTGCATCCTGTTTTCACAGTGGCCAACCACATGCGTGTGGGAAACCCAGAAGCAGGATCTGAGCGCAACGACACTCTCTCCTCTTGCAGTTTCCGACAGACTGGTACGCAGAAGCAAACCAACTCCAACAGTAAGAGGAATCATGGATCTGGATTCCAGTGGGGCGGGAGATTCGAACCCTTTGCATTGCCAAGAAAATTTCTCCTACCCTGAGCTATTACTTGCTGTGGCAGAATGTTTACCCTTCTGTGAAAAGAACTAATCCCTCCCTCCCTTGCTTATTTGCGCCAGGAAACTGGCATGGGGTGAGTTCTGTTGCCACTCAGTGCTAAAGCAAGTATTCCCCCTTCCCCCGAAATATGCCAGGTTCAATCCTTGGCCATCTCCAATAGAAAGGATCAGGGTACAGCTGATGGGAATGGCCTCTGAGCTTGAGACCCTGGAATCTATTCCTACTTGAATTGCACAGAGGGCACTAGACTATAGTGCATGATATCTTTGACCTGGCCTGATCTGTGTGCAGAAAGAGGATCATTTGTTGGCCTATTGAATAATTTACTGGTTGAGTATTCTGTGGGCAAAGTTTGAAATCTGATAATAATAAATTAATACTCTTAAGCGTAAGTCTGGTTCCAATCATCTAGTCCAACCAGCTACAATACAGCTAAAGAACCCCGACAGATAGCAATTCAGCCTCTATTTAAAACCCCCAATGACGCGGAGTCCATCGCCTTCTGAGTCCATCTGACAGTCGAACAGCTCTTTCTATCAGAAAGTTCTTCGTCATGTTTAGTCAGAACCTCCTTTCTTGTAGTTTGAATTCATTGATTTGGGTCCTACCCTCTGGAGCAGCAGAAAACAAGCTTGCTCCATCTTCCATGCTGTAAAACTAGATTGTCTTGTTGCTTATCTCAGAGAATTTGTATTTACGCACAATCTCATTCCAAGCAAGTCGTCACTTAGGATTTGATTTGTGCATATTCTTATGCAAGACAAAATGAACAAGCCCCCCCCCCCCCGAATATTTTACAACATTCATTTAGACGTGGCTACATGTCTTCTTTAACTCCACAATGGTTTCCAGAATAGTTGGCAGAAAACATGGACAAAGAAAGAGAAATGTTCTATTAGGGAAGAGAAATTCCAGCATCATGTACACATACTTCTGTGAAATGTGCTTAGTGTGCACTTGGAGGTACGCAGATGTCTGCAGAATTTTTTAACAGAAATGCAGATTTACATCATGAGGGGGATGCAGGGCAGTTGCAATGAAGTAAGAGATTTTTCTGGAGAATCTGGCACCTGTGTTCCTTTAAAAAGCAAACCATATTGATCAAATCTGCCTATTAATATAGAGTAGTACCTCAGGTTAAGTACTTAATTCATTCCGGAGGTCCATTCTTAACCTGAAACTGTTCTTAACCTGAAGCACCACTTTAGCTAATGGGGCCTCCTGCTGGCGCCGCACTGCCAAAGCATGATTTCTGTTCTTATCCTGAAGTAAAGTTCTTAACCCGAGGTAATATTTCTGGGTTAGCGGAGTCTGTAACCTGAAGCGTATGTAACCCGAGGTACCACTGTATAGAGAAAGGCAACCAAATGAACAGGAGGTTGGATTACAATGTTTGCATCATTTTTGTTAAGTTGTGGGCGAACATATCAGGCGACACAACGATTCTTCAAACAGCTCTTCTTTATTCAGATGTCAGAACGGAACTGAGCTGAAGGGCTCAGTCAGCCTGCTTATATAGAGCTCCAGTACAACAGTTACTGTAGCAACTTTCTAAAACTATCCAATCACTGAACGTCATTTTCGATCCTTCATTTGCATACAAACTATCCAATCAGTGAGCGCCACTTTCGATCCTTCATTTGCATAACTGTCTACAGTATCCCCCTGCTGGCCCAGGGTGAGAAGTTCAATACATAACAGTTTTAGTTTAGGAAAAAGGTGAGTAAGGGATGGGGGACAAGTGACGGGGTGTAGAAAATGAGGAATGGTGTGGGCAAAGGACATTGAGAAGATATTTCTCCCTTTGTCATAGCACTAGAACTCAGGAGCCACCCTATGAGTGGTTTAATAATCAGTTTCTCTTCCTAGGGAACTCTGAGATTTCTAGTGAGGGAAATTGGGGTGGGGGTGGGGGTCTCCTGAGAACTGTCAGCACCTTTAACAAACTACCCCTCCCAGGACTCTTTGTTGTGAAGCCTTGGCTCTTTAAAGTGGTAGTGCAGAGGAGGCCTGGGTGAGAATTCCTCCCTTGCATGTTGGTTTCTCCTTATGTCAATGAATGACAGGTTCTGTTTATCAAATTGTAAATTTCCTCACCCCTAAGAATAGCTGTGCCTTTTAATATCCTTGAAAGAAGACCTATGTTCAAGTTTTGCGCAATTTGCCAATTGATTTATATGTAAGTATTTATTTAAATATAAAGGACTTTAATAAAGACTACATAATGTTCATTTCACACATGCTAGAAATTGATCCTTCCGTGTGGCGGCTCCTGATCTCTAGAACTGCTAGCCCTTTGCTCTGAGGCAGTTGCTTTTGCTGTATTGTTTTCAGTACCTGCTAAAGCGTTTTTTGTTTAGCCAAGAC
Organism: Podarcis tiliguerta; assembly: GCF_965153285.1. NCBI lineage: Eukaryota > Metazoa > Chordata > Lepidosauria > Squamata > Lacertidae > Podarcis > Podarcis tiliguerta. The sequence continues at coordinate 33,491,973 of NC_139541.1, read as the reverse complement.
TGTCCAGACATAGAGTTTTACAATGTAATTTTATTATGTGTGTTTATTTTACAATTCCTGATAATCGTTTTATATTTTGATACATTTTACAGCCACTTCTTTTAAATGTTTGATTTTATTGGCATTTTTAAATTATTATCTTATTTTGCTTTACCTAAAACTCTTAGAAGTATTTGTTGATTAAACGGTATATAAAACATCTTAAGTGTAAACAAACAAGCAAACAAACAAAGAGTAAGGCTGCAATCCTAACCCCACTTACCCAGGAGTAAGCCCCACTGAATTGAGTGGATCTCACTTTGGAGTTGACATGGTTAGGACTGCAGTTTAACAGTTGTGTTTTATTGCACTTCTTGGTAAGCTTTTATTTAATTTATATTTCGCCTCTCATCGCATCTGCTCTCAGGGCAGGCCACAGAAAACAGTATAAGCAAATAAAACAAACAAGGTTCAAAACTAGAATCCATAAAATATTACAATCATCATTTTCCCCCAGTATTTATTTATTTTTATTGTGTTTCATTATCATAAGTAGCATTTGTCCCATTTTACAGCAAAAGGGCAGTTGGTGTAAAAAATTGATATGCAGATAAAACCCCTATAGAGGTTTGGGGGGTATTTCCAAATACATTCTACTCAGGAGGACAAATGAAATTTAAGGGCCTAAATTAGTCATGCCCATTAATTCCCCTCAGTTTACTCAGGGTAGATCCAACATTGGATACAACCCTTTACTTTATTTAAACTAAAAATTAAACTTTTTGTTGGTTGATGGCTCCAAATACTTCACAATCTGTTCCGTTGCTTGACTTTGAAAAATGGGGCTAGATTTCACTAAGCCTAGCCTTCCCTCCCTGTTTCTTTTCAGCAATGAGGCGGCAAACAGTTTTTATGGTTCAAATATAAGAAAGATTATATAGATAAAAAAAAATCTCTGAAGGAATTATTATCTATGGTAGTAACTGGGTTGTAAAGTTTGACCTTATGAATCCAGTAATGTGATGGCTATTTGGAACCTGAGGCCTGTGGTATTTCCAGAGCTGGCTTGCATGGTTCACCCTGTCTCATTCATATATATATATATATATATATATATGCGCAAGCCTAACTTACCTTGAGATGAAAATAAAATTTTATTTCATCTCATCTATTCACAGGAAGAGTTGAAGAACCCGTGTGACTTTTCCACAAAAAGTGGGGGGGGAAGCAACTGAGGCTGGCTGATGGTCACTTTTCTGCTTCTGTTATCTGCTACGGAGTTAAGCTAGGAGTCAGCAAACTTTTTCAGTAGGGGGCCGGTCCACTTCCTTCAGACCTTGTGGGGGGCCGGGCTATATTTTTTTGGGGGGGGGGAATGAACAAATTCCTATGCCCCACAAATAACCCAGAGATTCATTTTTAAATAAAATAGCACATTCTATTCATGTAAAAACACGCTGATTCCTGGACTGTCTTTAGGCCGGATATAGAAGGCGATTGGGCTTGATCTGGCCCCCAGGCCTTAGTTTGCCTACCCATGAGTTAAGCATTCATAGCCTGTGCATATAACTGAGCTTGGGAACTAAGCAGCATGTTAGATTGTAGCTGCATTGCTTGCAGGATGAAGAGTTTCATTTCCCATTTATTTATATTTCTTTTAGGTAAATAATGTGACCCCTTCTTTGCTTCATTTTTTTTTATAAAAAAAGCACACCCTCAAAATAGCTTATGAGAAATCTTAAATCATGGAAATATAATTTCTCCAAATGTTGCCAAGTTGGTTTTCTAGTCTGCCACATTTTTAAGGCCATATCCACACCATATATTTAAATCACTATGATACCACTTTAAACAGTCATGGCTTCCCCCAAAGAATTTGTGGGGGATAGGTCAACTTTTTAACATTTGAGTTTATGGGAATTTTAAAATGAAAATTATATAAATGCTTGGAGGTTTCTTATGCTTTATCAGTTTATAAATCCTGTGAAGTAAATCGATAAAATATAAATATTATGTAGCCTTATGCTACATAACGCGGGTGGCGCTGTGGGTTAAAGCCTCAGCACCTAGGGATTGCCGATCGAAAGGTCGGCGGTTCAAATCCCCGCGGCGGGGTGCGCTCCCGCTGTTCGGTCCCAGCGTCTGCCAACCTAGCAGTTCGAAAGCACTCCCGGGTGCAAGTAGATAAATAGGGACCGCTTACTAGCGGGAAGGTAAATGGCGTTTCCGTGTGCGGCTCTGGCTCGCCAGAGCAGCGATGTCACGCTGGCCACGTGACCCGGAAATGTCTTCGGACAGCGCTGGCCCTCGGCCTCTTGAGTGAGATGGGCGCACAACCCTAGAGTCTGGCAAGACTGGCCCGTACGGGCAGGGGTACCTTTACCTTTAGCCTTATGCTCCATGAATTTGACTAATCCCCTTTTAAAACCATGCAAGTTAATGGCTGCCACCATGTTATCCTGCAGTTGCAAAGTCCATAGTTGAACATTGTGCTGTATGAAGAAGCAGTTTCTTTTGCCTGTCCTGAATCTCCCAACATTCAAGTTCACCCTCCTATTGGGACAGACCTACTGGTGGTGCATAGCAGGGTGACTCCACCTTACCCTGTTTAACTTGTCTGTGAATGAAATAGGCAAAACAGGAGCAGTATACTAACTCAGCCACCTCTGTCTGCCAATACAGATATCTGCTGTTTATCAGCATCTTTTTCTAATGACTGAAAAAAAGGGCTCTGAAAACACAGATTGAGGGGAAGAAAATAATAAAGAGCACTCTTGCACCCCACTTGCGTGTGCAAATACCCCACTTGTGTGTACAGACATCGTGGATGCTACTTTAAATGATGTTGCTGTGCAAAGGTGTGTACAGTTGCAAACTGCTATGTGCAAAAGCACACTGAGAAAAAATGACTCTGATGACATTTCAGTGGCAATGTGCTTATGCAGCCTCAGGATGCTTCCAGACTGTTGCTATTTTGGGGTAGAATTCAATCAGAGGCCAGAAAATTCAGGTTGTGCAGCTATAGTTGATTGGGTGGTCTTCCATAGCAGACTCGACCCCCCCCCCCAAATATTGTATGTTTTGTGATAAGGAAAGCAGTAGGAAAACGCACTGGAAAATGTAGAATAACACCTGATTTGATACAACAACATCTAGCCTCCCCACAGACAAACAAGAACGAATGGTTATTAAACAACCAATGTCATCTAATCTCCCCACAAACAAATTAGGATGAGTGCTTGATAAAGAGGTAGTCTGGAAGCACCCTACTCCAAAATACAAAAATAGGGCCAGCGTTGTACCATAGGCATATATCAGAAAATAGGGGCTGTCCCTGGTAAATAAAAGATTGGGGCAGTTGGAACATAATGGTATTGAGTTCTGTAGGGCCTGGTTCGAACCGTAGAATCAGCACTCCTTCAAAATAAAACAAAACAAATAAGCACGCAAACAAAAGCAAATCTTGTTTTCATGTACATGTCAAACATCACCCACTGTTCTTTGCTTCCACCAGTGTGCATTGTTGCTTTTAATGCTAGCTAAGTGCAGATGTTTGTGAGTCAGCAATAAAACTGAAAATTAGCATTCTTCAGTGGGAGAAACTGCTGCAGGATGCATTCCAATAAATAACATGACAAGGTCTTGATATTTATTATTTCGCCATCATTCATTACGGCATCTTCTGCAGCTCTCGGTTCGAGGGCGCTTTACTATCCGAGCAGCACCTAGGGATAACAGCTGGACAACGTCTCCATTAAATGCGGAGCACATTGAAGTTCAGAGGGTATTGCTGCACTTGCCCAAGCTGTTGCTGAGGATGCCCTCTTTGCAGCTGTTCAAAGCTTTCAGCATCTCGGAACATAGGAAGCCGCTGTAGAGTGAGTCAGATCAGCTAGCTGAGTATTATCTACACGGATTGTCAGTGACTCTCCAGGGTTTCAGATGGGAGAACAGGGATGGGGGAGGAATTCAATTCTGTTCAGATTTAAAGGCAAACTTATCTATTTTGTACTTTTCAGGACCTTAGGAGAATGGAAGCACTGCCATCTTTTGAAATTTGCAGTTCTCTCAATATTGCAATGCAGTTCTCAGTCCAAGTAATTGGTAAAAAAAATATCCACATAGTTAATTGTACCTATGAAGGCATGTATGAGTAAAAAGAATGTGCAAAAAGTGCCTTAAGTCAAGGGGAATGGCTGTGCAAAATTGTGTGTATTAGCCAAAATGGCATACAGAAATGCATCTATGAGGTGAAATCCATATTAAGATACTGAATCTTCACAAGGACTTTCCCCCCCTTATAAATAAAAATCCAAATTGATGTGGAAATATGGACAACTGAACTTAAGACTGGGAAAACGAGAAACCCAAATTGACCTTTTTCGCCTATCATTACCATCCCTTCCTGGAGATGCCAGGAATTGAACCCGGGACTTTCCGCATGCCAAGCACTGAGCTGCAGCCTTTCCCCTAGCGTGTCTATTGAGGATGAGGAGTGAGAGAGATGATGGAAGTGGTTTCAATTGTCCCGTTTTTTTTAAAAGTAGCATCCCAGGCTGTATCCTATCACTATGTTTTCAGTTTACAAAGCAACAGTCAATTGCATCCTCAGGATGTTTGAAAACATTAGGAGAAACTGATGGAGACGTTAGGAGATACTAATGGCTAGAACTGTGCGACTCTGGAACTGACTCATGAGGTGGGAGGCTGGGCAAGGATTTAAGCAGGAACTAGGATGTCAAGGATGCTGTAGATTAGGGATGGGGAACTTCCAGTCCACAGATGACCATATGTGGCCCTCAAGACCTCTCTGTTTGGCTCTTTAGACTCTCCCCAAGCCACATCCTCTCCCACAGGCCACACCCTCTATGAGTGATTAGGCCTGGGTGAAAGGTGTCTCTGAAGTGTGGCAATGCTTTGCTTGCCTGGAAGGAAAATGGAGGTGTATGTGTGTAGAAACTTCTGCCTTGAGTGGAGACTTACCCACTGACTTACCCATTGCTCTGCCTACTTTTGCATCTGGCTCCCCAGCACAGGTATGTGACCCCTTGAAGATTGCCTGCTAGGGAACGCAGTGGTCCCAGGCAAGGGACATTCCTAGTCCTACCTGTGGATGATACATTCCTTCCCTTGAATTTGATGGGCCAAGAATAGACATGACTCAGTATCAGGCAGCTATCAGGCCTGAAACCCTGGAAAGCCACTGCCCATCAGTGTAGATAATATTGAGCGAGGTGGACTAGTGGTCTGATTCTGCATAAGACAGTTCTCTACATCTTTGTGTATTTCAACTTAGGTAGTGAATTATCTGCCTCAGGAGAAGTGGGAAATGGGGTGAGCAATACAACCGCAAAAGTATTATGCCCTGTACTGTGATCAAAACAGATTAAAAAAACCTAGCAAGCAAATCATCATGTTTGTATGTTGGGAAGGTCCTTTCTGCAAAAGATGGGAATGAATCAAACCCGAAAAGGAGGAGAAATGCAAGAAAGGTGGAGGATACTTTCCCAACATCCCCAAATCACCATAATTAGCAGCAAAGCTCTGAAGTTCATTTCCATAAAAAGAGAGGGAAGGAGTTGAAATTCTCTGGGTGTTTAGACAGCCCTGCAAGCCCCCTTGTGACCTTACTCTGATATTTTACAAAACATTAATCTTCTTGCCAGCAATTATAAAGAATACAGTGATGTAGCTGGGAGTCAGTGAGTGAGTAATAGTAATGCCATTGTTCTCTTTTATTTATGCCTTGGCTGTACCAGGCAGATGAGGTAAGTTGGGGCTTTTTTATATGTGATTATTCCAAACTGGCAATACATAAAGGGCAATTACACAAATATCTGTCTGTTGCAAAAACGCCGCTTCACACCTCCTTTCGGCTCCTGATCAAAGTGTTCCAACACTTTATTATGAAATCATTGGAGGGAAGGGGGGAGAGATTAACACCCCCCCACCTCACCTCTTGTCTTTGTTTGCATATGAATTATAGCCTTCCAGGGATTATTTTTATATATATATATATATATATATATTATATGCAACAGTGACATTGCCTCTAAACCAAGGGGGGTGGACATAGTATCACACATTATTTCTTGAGGGATAGTGATGCACTCATTAAGCTGCTGTCAGGCTCTAGACCAGCCTCTCGTCCAAGTACAAAAGAGCATGATTTAGCCCCATGGGTGAAAAAACAGGGCCCTGAGTGGAAGAAGCTGGTGGAGTGAACTATACGTACAGGGATTATTTGTGATAATTGTCTGCATAGGCAGGGCAACAGAGTGGAAGGGCACGTGCTTTGCAGGCAGAAGCCCCAGGTCCCATGTGTGGTGTCTTGAGCTAAAAAGACTGCAGTGAGCAAATGCCTTCAAACAGGAACACAGAACTGGTAGCATTCCAGATACTGTTGGCCTCCAGCTCTTACTGACCTTGATGTGTTTGCTGTGCTGGTTGGGCTGATGAGAGTTGGAATTCAACAAGTGTGCTCAACTTTTCAGGTTGGCGGCGTTGTGGCCAGGCACCGGGGCCCCTGCAGTGATCTGGTGGGGGGTTGAGATTGATGCCCCCCCTCGTCGCCGTCTGGGCCGTGGCGCTGGTGCCGGGTGGGCAGAGTTGGCCCTGCTGTTCAATCAGTGCTGGCAGGAGCCGTGGCCATGGAAAATTTAAACTGTGGGGCAGCTGGGGGAGAGCTCCTCTCTCGCCCTTTGCCAGATCTCCCTACCCACCCACCCTCTTTTTATGCTTTGCTATGGCAGGACTTTGCTATGGACAAAGGTCAGCCACCATATTGTTAGGGCCGGGTAGGATTTTTTTTCACTTCGCAAATGGGCACCAGTCATTTGGTTTTTGCCTACCTTGTAGCAATTGTCACAACTTTGTGAGGCTAGGCATTGTTAAAGGGATCTGGGTGTCTGTGGATTCTGTCTGATGCCTGGATGTGGGCTAGGGCCATGCCACAACCACAACAGGGACCCCAATGTGCCCTGTTTGATGAAAGTCATAAGGTTCCTCCTATTGGTAGTTTACCCTTTGATGCACTCCCTGCAGATGGGCAGGAGTCGAGATATAGCCTTGCTTCACCCAATGACTAAGCCAAACCTCCCACATCTGTAACCAATAAAGTTGTGCCCTATTTGAACCCATAAAGCTGCACTTTGCTAAGAGGGTTGAGAGACCCCTATTCTTCTCCTGTACCCGCAATTTCCAGAGTTCACTGTGAAGTGGGATAGATTGTTAAACTACATTGGGAATTGTAACTCTGGGAGAATAGCGGTCTCCCAAACAACTCCCAACACCCTTAACAAACTGCAGCTCACAGAATTATTTGGAAGAAAGCCAGAACTTTAAAAAGTGGTACCATAGGGCTTTAAATGTATGGCATGAATGTAGCCTAGGATAGCCCAATAAGTTCACCTTACTGAAACACCAGGCTGGTGAGCAGGAGGTCTGCAGATATAGGTGCTTCCCCATCCACAGATCTCTAATATTTCTCCAATGAAAACAGAGATGTTGTATTCCACAAGGATCATTTTACTATTTATACCCCACACATCAGACTAGGTTGCCCCAGCCACTCTGGGCAACTTCCAACATATAATACCTCTTCCCTATACAGGATTGCCTTCAGACAGCTCAGAGGTGGGATAACTCCATACCCTCCAACCTTTCTCCAATGAAAATAGGGACACCCTAAGGAAAATGGGACATTCCGGGATCAAATCAGAAACCAGGACGGCTTCTCTAAATCAGGGACACTGGAAAATAGGGACACGGAGGGTCTGCTCTGACAGGGAGTTCTGGGGCACTCAGCATTGAGTGGGAGGTGGGTTTTGCCTTCCCTGCAATAATGCACTCTCCCAATTCAACTGTCCCTGCCCCCATAGGGATAAATGCCAATCCTTCTCTAGAGACATTATTGGGATGAGGGCAAACTGGTCCTTTCTCCTGGTGAGGTTGAGCTCCCTCTATTCTGCATAGCCCCAATCCTTAATCTTCATTGGCCCTTTTGGGTTCTGTCTCTTGGGCATATTGCAGTGTGATGGAATGTTGGAAGAGTGTGATGGAATGCAGCTGGCATCCATCTATGGATACAGAGTGCAATCTTACCAATGAGCTTCACGATTAACACATTTACTTTGTAACATGACACACCCTTTTATAATACAAAAAACACCCGCAAATTAATTATAGGATTCACTGGATTTAAAATATTGTTTCCCAACTTTTATTTCTATTGCTCACTCAATGAAAAACCTTTATTATGCATAAAGTTATTTTAGTTATATATAAAATGTATTCATCCTACGTTTATCACTTCATTCTTTTTTGTTTTGTTTTATTACTTTCCGTTTCCTTTTTAATTAAGTTTTCCCTTGCATATTAAAACAACACTTTGTTTTTTTCTTTAAAATGCCTTACACATTAACGCAGCAGACACATTTTTATCAATCATCATTTTTTATTTATTTCTTTTAAAATATACAGAATACTTTTTCAATCGACTGTTCAAATCTACATTTACTGTGCATGCTTGCCTTTCTTACTGTTTCAAGCAAAGCAAGTTCAAAGGAAACATGATGGGTCATATCCAACTATACCCTACTCAGAGTAGATCCACTGAAATTAATGAACCTAGGTTAGCCATGTCTATTAACTTAAATGGATCTACTCTGAGTAGGACTAGCATTGGATACAACCCACAAGGATCCACAAGACATATTACGTATCTTAACTTCTTCCACATCCTTGAAAAGTGTGGTTTGTATGTTATCCCAATTTATTAATGAAAACAGTATTTCATACACACACAGAGAGAGAGACAGACAGACAGACAGATGATAGATTTTTACTACATTTAGCAGTGACTTCCAGGGATGATACATTATTATTCCAAATCCTTGGGGGGAAAGGATTCACTCTGTTGGGTTGCTTTTTTAAAAATACAGGTCAATAAATAACCACCTTTACAAAAAGCAAAAGTAACATCCCCTCCCCTCCCTTCTTCTCACAAAAAAAAAAAAAAGCAGCAGTTAAACAATAACATTTTGCCAAAGATTACCGTGCTTGGCTGGCTGTAAGAAATCACTCCTGTTCTTATTAACATGAAACAATAAATGCATACCAAGTATCAAGAAAACCATTATGTTTTTGTTGTCCACTTAAAAGTCTGCACTTGCTTGGCGAGTTTCTCCATAAGAGCAAAGGACCATATTTGCTGGTGCCAACAGTCTATCGATCAATTGTCCAAGCTCTTCCAGCTGTGTGCGGCTAGTTGCCTCTCTGCTGCCAACGGAAATGTAATGAGCTCTTTCTTTTCTCCCTGCCCCCCCCCTTTCCTTGCTCAATCTGTATTAAGTAATGAATCTTATAACTTCTCTCCAACCAGAAGGAATGATTTTATCAAGGCTCTCCAGTCACAGCTTTGCAGGAAGGGAGTTATGTATCACCTTATTCTTGTCTGTTCTACGTACTTTGACAGTTTTGCCTGGTGGTGCATGTTTGGAAAACGCTAGACGTCAAAGTCCTCCTGCCTCTGTGCCACATGTTCACACATGCACTCCTGTCAAATCAGCTTTGAAATTGGTTGCTGTGGCTTGTGGTGCTAAACGAGCATGGCACAAACCTTGTCTCCCACTCCCCCCCAGTAGATCCTGGAAATTTGCCTGTGAGGGACCATGGCCCTCAGCTAGAGGGGGGGGGGAATTCCCTACCCCTGAGATAAGAGGTGTTAGTGCTTCCTAGTGGATCAGTCAAAGGGCCATTGAATCTAGCAGCTCTCCCACAGTAGCCAGCTAGTGGTTTCCTGGAAGTCCATAAGCACAGACAAGAATCGTCCCTCGCAGTGGGCCCTGCATCTGGTTAGCAGTAATAAATTAGATCACAACATGGCATTTCTATTTAGCTGTCATGGTTCTGTTGGCTGGTGTTGGGTTTTTGTTTCTCAAACAGTAGCACTGCCCACGGAAATGAGTCATTTACCCTCCCACCCCTACAAAACCAATTCTGCCCATAGCCTGGTTTCAGAGATTCCAGAAGGCATTACACTTGAATAAAAAAAGAGTTTCACAATCATAAGGTCTGGAAACTTGGTTTTATGGGCTTAAAACCCCCCAAAAGTTCTGAAATTCTGTTCCTTTTCTTCACCTCCTTGGAATTTCAGGTTATATGTGGAGTGGGCTAGAGGGCAACACAAAGCTAATATGTTAATTTTTTTAACACAGAATCACTGCAGTTGCTTTGAATTAGGTTGAACAAAGACTTAATGGATTTTATCTATCACCAAGCCACCACTGTAAATGCCCATTTGTAGATGGCAGTAACTTTCGGCTACTGCTTCCATACCATTCATCTTTTTTTTTTTTTTTACATTAGAGAAAATAATTTGCATTCTGACTCGAATAACGCAGCATCTTTTCTTCCATTCTTTCTGAGGTTTTTAATAAAAAGCTACACAGTGATACATTTCCAGCGCTGGCTCCCACCTGTGGCAGGGACTGTACAACTTGTAAACCCGGTGGCTCAACACGCTCGAGAGACAAACTCACAAAAGAAGGAATTCCAAGTGGAGGCTTAAGGCTCTATTCATAATTTGTTGCATTGTTGGGGTGTGTATGAGATATGTAAGACCACCAACCGGTTTGAATCCCCTGCCATGCCTGGGCACAATGGGACAAATTGAAAGCTCACTTGGAACCTCAACCCTTCACTTGCCTGGCCTTTTGTCCTTATTAATAAGATGTTTAAAGTTATCAGAGTGAAAAATGGGGTCCAAGATATTTTAAGGATCAATGGCACAGCAAAATACTTCAGCTGTTCAATGCAAACTGACTTCCAGGGGATTCCAGAACATGCTTCTTCATTTGGGTGTTTTTAATTTGGTCCATCATGTAAATATACAATATACATAGCATCTTGTACGCCACCTTGAGCTCCTTGGAGGAAAGGTAAATATAATGATAGCAAAACAAACAACTCTGCTGCCAGAGATTGTAGGTCTCCAAATATCATATATGTGCTGCTGTCCCTTAAATCTCCCACCGTTCAGAGATTGGGGTGCACATAACTGCTCTGACCTACCTTACAGGAGCATTGTAAAAGAATATTATTAGATAAGAACTTTGAAAACTTGAAAGTGCTATATAACACGAGGTACAATCCTGTGTTATTCTCAGGCTGTGCTGTGAATTTTACCTTCCATTGCACTTGTTGCCCCTGTATGGCATGTGGGTGTCCGTCTCCCTTCCAGTTTTGCTCACCTATCGACTGGGCTGTTTCAACCTGTCAATTTCACTTAATGAACTTCTCCAAATTCTGTGCTTACTGCTGCAACTCTACCTCTCTGGATTACCCCCCTCCCTCTCAAATTGATTATATTATAATGTTTATCTTGCTGATCTTTCTGCACGGGCCTGTCTGCGATCTGCAACCTGTGCAGATTCAAGGCAAGGGACCTTCCTCTGCCTTGCAGACGTTTCCTCCTCAGCTGTTTGCATAGGTTGTCTTCGCTATGCTGAGCACAGTGGCCATTTCTCACCATTTGCTTTGATTCCAAGAGCCTTTGGTGGGTTGCATAGAGTTAGTGGATCGTAGCGCATTTCACACATAAATGCTTTCATTTTCCATTCCGTCCCTCCTTATTAGTTCTCTTCAGTTGTTCAAAGTGAATGTGTGGTGAAGGCAGAGCGGAGTTGCCAATGGAAGCTGGTCCTTTGGGGAAAATGGGGCACTGCCCCACCAACTTCTGATTCCTCCAACCTCACTTGCCTTCTTTCTTACAGCAAGTTCAGGGTGTGGCCCTGGCTGTCAGCTTCCTTCTGAGTCTCAGCATTACCCTTGAAAAACTCACCAGCAGGGCTGGATTAATGCCTTTAGAAGCCCTAAGCACTGAAAGTATTATGCCCCCCCCATTCATATATATATTGCCATAACACAAAACTTTCATGCATGCTGAAATTGAAATTTTCTGATGGCAAAATTCTGCATAAGTTCACCAAAGCTGACTCAGCAAAGCATGTCTTCTTCCATACACAGAGAATCATGTCTACTACTGTGACACAAGCAGCTACTCTGGTGCCAAATTGTTTTTTTTAAAAAATATATATATTCTTTTTTGGTGTCCCTGTTTTGCTGGTGCCCTAATCACATGCTTCGTCTGCCTGTTGGATAACCCAGCATTGCTCAGCAGGGAGGAGGATGGGGACAAAAGTAAACCTAATTTGCTCTGCCTGTCATTGGCTCTGGATGTACCTACTTTTGGGTTCCCTGCCATCCCTGGGCACCAGCCACCACTGTGGGTTCTGTGTGCATGCCTGCATTTGTTCAGAGCTCTCTTCAGGTGTTAAGTTGCATGTGAAACCAACAGGAGAAAAGGGAGAGCAAGGACGTGTGCTCTACGCTCTGCCTCCCCCACCAGCTTCTCCCTCCGTGAGTTGGAGTGATGAATAGGCACATATGTATCAACCAGCCCCCAAGGGTCACCAGACACAATGAAATGGGGAGGAAAGCTGGGTAGGGAGGAAGCCACAACTATTGCTCTTGTATAATTCATGCCAACCACAGAATGAATATCAGTGAAACTACTTGCAATTGGTTTAATAACAGAGCGTTTGCCATACGCTGAATTGATCTAGGGTGCCTGGAATGCTTTTAACATTGGAGCGTAAAGTGTTGGATTGGGGATTTGTTATGAAATATGACTTGGCTGTCTAACTGAGTTCCATTTATTTGCTTAAAACCATAAGTCATTCTAAAGATTGCTTACCACAAATATATCCCCAAAGAATTTGCTGTCAGATCTCTTACATTAGGCCTTCATGTCAAATGGGTTTTGTTTGTTTTATGAAGTACACGTTTGTGCATAAAAAATCTTCGGGGACCTTGTGGATTGACTTCAGTAAGTGATGTGAGAGCTCCCAGTGCTGAATTAAAAGCTGAATGATGTATCCAGATTAAGTCACAAGGCATCAACAAGACTAAATCGGCTCATGCCTTTGATGAGAAGCCTGGTCTAAGGTGGGGATGCAGGCCCTCCTGATGTTGCTGGACTCCAGTTCTCATCAGCCCCAGCCAACATGGCCAGTGGTCAGTGCTGATGGGAGCTGTATTGTATGATCTGGTGGGAGCCCCAGCTGTGATGAAGCATCTCAGCTGTGGCTGATAAAGCATCAACATGAGTTAGGCTGGCCTCAATCCTACATGATGACAAGTTGGGGCTCCTAAGTTGGGCCCATAAGAAGAGGCTAAGGTGCTCCTGGGCCTGTGGACTTGTGGAGAACACCACAAAAGGTTCAGCAGGGGAAATATGTGTATGTTCTCCTATGGTATCTGGGTGGCCAATGGGAAAGCAGGAAGATGGACCAGATGGGCACATGGCCTGAGCCAGCAAGGCACTTCATATGATCATAGAATAAAAGCTTGGACAGCATTGGAAGGTGCCTTCTACTGAGTCTGACCGTCTGATTCTGCTCATCATTGTCTACACTAACTGGCAGCAGCTTTCCAAGGTTACAGGGAGGGGCTCTTCCTAGCTCTATCTGGAGATCTGGGAACTGAAGTTGAAACCTTCTGCATGCAAAGCAGATGCTCCACCTGAGCTACAGCTGGTAGCCAAGGTCTAACATGGCCATGAGTTGAGTCACTGTTGTCATTGAGCTAAAATTGAACTATGGATACCTTTAGTATCAGAGACAGTATGCTGGGGATCAGGAGAGGGCTATTGAACTCATGTCCTCCTAGTGGGCTTTCTATAGGCATCTGGTTGGCCACCATGAGAACAGGATGCTGCACTAATAGGGCTTTTGGTCTGATCCAGCAGAGCTCTTCCTTGGGATGAGAATTAGTTTTGCAAAAATGCTCCTAGAGTTTGAATGCAGTTCAGTACATCTCAGAGTAAGTCCCACTGAATGTTGCAGCCCTTGGTGATAAATCATGTATGAAAAGCACTTGATTGTGTTAGATTGATTTTGTCAACCAATATCTTCTGCAAACTTCATTTGCAAACTCATGTTAGTTGTGCAGCAACACTTGGAACATTGCACCCCACTTCTTCCGGGTTGCATGAGTTCCCAAAAGCTCGTTTCATTTCACTCAGATCATTTAGCAGCCTTTCACCAGCCACCATCGATCACTGTATGGGTGCCTCTCAAATAAAAGGCGGAGGTACAGTGTGAAAAGTTGTTAAAATGTCTGTACATTTTTTGCAAGCCATTAATGCATACAAAAAAAAAAAGTTATATAAAGGGCTGCAGGTTCTTTCCTTCTGCAATGGCTTTCTAATCAACAGAAGAGAGAGAGAAAAGGCAATTTAATTAAAAATTTAAACGTGCAAAAATGGGGGAGACACCATAAAAGAGCACATTAGACAAGAAACATTCCCAGATTTGGATCCAAGTCCGACTGTTGTTGCGTCGCCATCTGAAATGCATTATATAATTATAAACATACACTGGAAATTATTTGCTTCCAAGCTTTGAGTGAGTGCAGGCATTCCAGCTAATTACAGTATCCCCCCACCCCTTTGTTATTCTCCTCCTTACGCGAACATTTGAATAAAACAGAATGTAAATGATTATTGGACCAAAGACAGCCACCCAATATCCGCAAAGTTTCCTTTCTGGGTACAGTAGATTTGTTCATTTATGTTACAATTTTTCTGTCCTCCCTCAAAGTAGTAGCCAATCAGTAAAAAATATCCAGGGATGATGGGCCTGCCTGTTGCAGCAAAAACAAAAGAACAGCCCCCACTTTTGTGGTACCTTAAAGCACTGGTAGAGAGCCTCCAGTTCTGGTGCTGGATTTGGGCCCTCATACTTGTCTTTCTGACTTTTTGATATTCCCAGAGTACCCTGCTCACCAGCCCTGTTCCACACCCTCCTCATGCTTCTGTGTGGCTGCAAAGTGTCATTTAACTGTGATAACGGAGGGTGTGTGTGTATATTTGTGTAGAAACCTCTGGAATGCAGCTCACCGGAGCCACATCTGTGGCTCCACCCACTTTTGCCTTTGGCCCTGCCCACCACTGGCAGCTGGGCCTCCTCTGAAACTGGTTCTCCACATCCCCACCATAAAGACTGTTGCAATTTATCACTGCATATGTTTTGAGCTCACTTTACCGGACGCCCGTTAACTCTCCTTCGCAAAATGCGGCGATAAAATTTGTTAGGTGTACCATGAGGCGCTTCACTCCTTGCCTCATTAAAATATTAGAACCTTAATAATGTATAAATAGACAGAAAGCTACACAACAAAAGTAGGTTCCAGTGGTCTTGGAGCATCCTTTACCAGTTTAGGCTGACATCCCAGCTTATGACTCTCCCTGGAGGCAGACAATCTAGATGGCTGCAATAGTTCTACTCTTCACTAACCTCCTGTTTGAATTACTGAGCTATAGCTTAATTGGGACTGTCCTTGAAGATAGTATGAAAACTTTAGTGGGTGTGAAGTATGATAGTGAGGACTTTTACTGGAAATATTATTCATTAATTAATTTTTAGCCGTTTTATCTTTCCCCAGAACCCAAAGAGACTTATAAGAACCAGATAGACAAAAATAGGCAAACGCATCACATTGATCCTTTCTCACCTGCATTGGCTTCCAGTTTGCTTTGGGTTAAAACTCAAGGTGTTGCCTTTGGTCAATATAGCCCTGCATGGCTTGATGGAACACCTAATGGAACACCTAGTTCCCTGTGTACCTACTCATAGTTTATGGCACAGGTGTGTGTGGGAATGATAGCGTTCTCTCTAGCGACGGAGCAAGCCAATTGGGTACCTGGGGCAGCGCGCGTGCCCTGTGCCCAGAGATGGGGCCAGCAGCCTGTGGGGTGGGGCAAGCTGGGGCAGGATGCTCTGTGGGACCTCCAAGCAGTCTGCCTGCTTCCTCACACTCAGTCACCCTACAGCTGAGGGGGAGGCGGCGGGCTCCCAAGCTACCGCGTCACTCCCAGGAGAGACACATGGCTCAAGTGCACTGCAGGCCCAGCAGCGAGTGCCGCCTGGCATTTTTTCACCCCTCTCATTGGTGACACCCAGGGCAGACTGCCCCCACCCCACCCCTTCCTCCGCCCCTGGCTCTCCCCAAGCATCACTTCCTCCTCCCCAGCCACACACCTCCTCCTCCATGTAGCTAACCATCTATGCAGTAGTATACCCATTAAGATGGGGGTACTACTGCATAGATCAGGGATTGCCCTCCGCCGCCACCATGTCCTCTAAAGGACAGGAAGTCTTAGTGGTGTGGGAAACCCTTCAGACCTGTCAGTTCTGTTTCGGTTTTGTTTCCGACAGCCTTTCCTTCCCAGACCTGGTTTTAATTTCCAAGCTGTTCTAGAGAAGGTTTGTGGTCAATGTTTTATTATTGGTTAGCTTTGGCAATGGATGGAATGGGATGTCACATCTTGTGTTGATCAGCTGCGCCATGCGCCGTTCCACTGCTGCTAGCGGAGCCCAGCATTAACTTGGTGATCTCTCTTCCGTTATATTTGCTCCGCTGTAAAATAATGGTGCTAGTTCCTTGAGGAAGTATAATGCATGAGGAATCGTGTTTAAGATCCTCAATGCTAGATGCACATTTAACCTTGGGATGTCAAAGGAATAGGTAGAAGCTGTTCACCTCATGCTTTAATTGCACATCCCCAATGTAATCATAATAGTAAAGGTTTCCCTTATTGAAATTATTAATTGAAAATCTGTACCTTATTGCATCAGATGATGCTCAGTTGTTGAAAATCTATTGGATTCCTATCAGTTTGATCCTGTGTATTATAAAAAGCCATAATTCACAGGAACTTCCTCTTGGCCTAAACACACATTTCCCCTTCACTTGTGGTTGGGATTTCATCATGGGTATTGACTTCCTCTATTTAAATTACATGCAGATAGACATCTGTTTACTAGAGCCAATTCAAGTCTTCCATTGCTTGCCCTTACATGCAGTGAAGACCACATCACGGATGTGCAGAGGAGAAATGTTGGACAATTTGGGGGCAACCCTGAGATACATACTAATATGAGAGAGAAAATATTTTCAGAAAAGAAACCTGAGGAGGGGGGGGGGAGAGAATAAAAACAGATGCATAATAACTCAATGACACTGAATCTTGAGTGAACATGGGGCGGGGGATTGACAACTGTGTCGGAGGGGGAAGTAGAATGGAGTGGCAGAGGAACTGAGCTCCTTGCTTCCTGCAAGTGTTTTGTTCTTAGAACTTTGGAACTGCTTGCAGCAATGCTTAGAAAACCTTGCTGCTCTTCACTTCCCTTTAGCATTTCCTGGAATGATCATGTGACCATGCCCAAAGTTGCCCTGTTTCATTGAGAAAGAGAACAAACGTTTCCTAAATGGTCCAATGTGAAATAAAGACCTTTTGGCCATTGTTTCAAATGTATAAGGTCAATGAAACCCTACAATTGGCAGGTGACACCTGCTGCCACTGGGGGCTGCTCCATTGCCACTGACTTGTGAAAGGACCTTTTCAGTGGTGGTTCCCTGGTTATATAATGTCCTCCTTCATGAAGTGCGCCTTTTCATCATTGTTAACTTTCAGGAGGTATTGGAAAACATTCCTGTTAAGCTGGGCACGTGGCAGCTGAAGAATACTAGTCCTAGCAACCCTGAAATCATTTGATGGGAGTATGCTTTTAACAGTAACTGTTTAAATCATATATATGTGTGTGTGCTTTGCTCTGTTTGCCCCCCTGTACTTCTTGAGGAAGACAGTTGGAATTCCCTCAGAGACACCACCAATTTCAGGAGCTAAACCAGGGATGGGGAGCCTCTCACTCCCTCAGATGATGCTTTGCTATAGCTCTCGTTGTCCCTGACCATAGGTCATCATGGCTGGGGCTGATTGGAGTTGGGAGTCCAGGAACATCTGGAGGGTCAAAGGTTCCCCATCTCTGAGCTAAACCTTACAAGGAGAAAAGGCCCACTTGGTTGCAGAGTTGCCGTCTCAGAAGTAAACCCTGCATCGGGCATCACACCTAATTCTGCCCTCAGTACCTGGATTGCTAAGTTTGGGCACGTCGGTCAGAGTATTAAGCTTGACACAAGAGCCGTTCAATTCCAGCGTAATCTCCAATGGACCAAATTACCAGCAACATGTTCTCATTAATTCCTGTAAGGGATGCTGAAGCTTTGACCCTTCATTGTTCTCCTTATCGGGAAGTGGCTGAGTCATCGTATTAATAAGGCATCACTCACGTAAGTGGTCATTCACTGCACTGGGGCTAAAGATAGGTTCAGCCTTTTGAAGTCAAAACAGGCCCAGTGGAAAAACTATGCTGATTCCATTATGAATGCTCATCCAGACCATGTTTGGAAAGAAACTATTTTCTTTTCATTTTCTTTTTCTTTTAGAAACGGGGCCGTACTCTCCCTCAACTGTCCCCCCCTTTTTATTAGGTTTTATTTATACACACAAACAACAGCAAATTACTGCAGTATTGAAATAAAAACAGGAAATTACAAAGGCTGCAGCAAACCACTTAACTTGGGCTTAATACAATAATGGATATTCTTCAAATTGAATAGTCTTATTTGCAAAGTTTATGTGCACTGGTGACAAGGTATATTGACTCCTTGGGGAAGGAGTTCAATCCCGAAAAATAACAGCAGCTCCAGTAAGAAGGCATCCCCAGAGAGTAAAAGACGGGGACAGCTGAAGTGTATGCCATGTTACAGTCTGTGCAATATTGCCATGCTCCCCACTGCAGCCTGTGTGGATGCAGGATCTGGATCAATGCCTCTTCCCAAGGGAATTCAGAGATTTGCGGCTCTTGCAAGAAACAGCTGAGGGAATAGCTGATGTGCATCCCCGTTCTCACCTGGTCACCACTGAGCCCGATGGCTGTGTTATTCACCTATGGGGATATATGTCTTCCTGCTGGACCTCTAAAGTATCATGCAACAGGTGCATTGCTGCAATATAAAGGATATTTAAAACCTGCTGCTGCCCCAGTCATTTCACTCTGTCATCATTGCATTGCCGCAGTCTTCCTTCTTGAAACCTGCTCACTCCAAACCGTGTTTCGGTATTTACATAGGCGAACAATCCTCAGGCAGCCGGGTAGCTTCTAGTAAATGGGTCTGTGTGGTAAATCCTACTCTACCTGGAAACAGAGCTGGTCACAGGGCAAAGTCCAAGCCATGGGACCATCCCAAAGGAAAAAAATGCCAGAGAATGGGAAAGGGGAGGGCACAGTGAGCAGAAAAAACTGGGAGACTAAGAGGGAAGGAAGCAAGCAGACCAGAACCAGCCTGCAAGGGGTGGGTGTGAGGGTAGGTGGAGAGAGAAATGGAAAGAGAGGGAGAGGCATTGGGAGCCACTCACAAAGCCCAGATTCTGACTTTTTTTTGGGGGGGGGGCATTTTATTGCATCTTTTCAGTCACACTGAAACAGAATAAAGCAGAAACCAGAGGCAATGGAATTTGTTACAGAAAAACGAAGTGAAAATGAGAAAGCAGCTCAAAGTATATGGATTAAACCAGGCATCCCCAAACTCAGCCCTCCAGATGGTTTTGGGACTACAACTCCCATCAGGGATGATGGGAGTTGTAGTCCCAAAAACATGTGGATGGCCAAGTTTCGGGGATGCCTGGATTCAACTTTCTTGTAACTTACGGTGCCAAAACATAATGTAGAAATTTTCACTTTCTGACAAAATACCGGTAGTTGTGTTTTTGTCTACCCTCTCTTACCCGGATCAGATTAGCCACTTCCATCTTAGTGGCTGCATCCCAAACGTTAATCAGCCAAGCTCGAGCCCCCACCACTTCCAGTTGCAGGCAAGAGTAATCTGAGCAGCGCTCAGCAAATAGAAAATCATGTCCCTGCCCACGGTTGGAACCAGAGCCTGACTTCTGACCACATGAGAACCTTGATGGTGCCAACACTTTCACTTTGGGGAGGAGTTCTGGTGATATCAAGGGTGGGATACTGGATCCGGGTGGCAGGTTGGATTCAGTTCGCCACCCCGCCACCCACTACTGGCACCCCTGCCCACCTGTCAGTCACCTGATGTCACAATGAGGTCAGGTGACGTGTGCATTTTGAACCCCAAGAAACAGCTGGTGGTCAGGGTGTTGACAACAGAAAAATACAAAATGACATAAAATACAAAAAAACCAAATAAACAAATAAGATAGCAAAACTTACACTTAAGGGTGTAGATAGGAAGCTAACATGTCCTCTAGTTTGGCCCTCTGATGGTAAAAGGGCACTGTGTGGATTTTCCATCTCAGGCTACAGTACTCTGTGCCCTTATCCTGGTCATAAGTCCCAATGGGGAACTTACACCAAGTAATAATAATTTATAATAATAATAATTTATTATTTATACCCCACCCATCTGGCTGAGTTTCCCCAGCCACTCTGGGCAGCTCCCAATTGAGTGTTAAAAACAATACAGCAAACTTCCATAGGATTGCATTGTTGAGTGCTTGGGTTGTGTCTCATTCCCATTCTTAGTGGTAGAACTCATTCTGGACAGCTTGAACCCTTCGCTATGAGAACTCTGCAGATCAGGCCTGAACAGGTTTGCTGCTGTGTGATCCATTTGCTCAACACCAGCAATTTCCAAAGGATAGATCCCCCCTCCCCGCTTTTTTCGGTAGTAATCTCATTGGTGGCCAATATTCTAGCCATTAAGTGCATTTCTTCATGTTAGCCCAACGGACACAAAGTCTGATGTAATCCACCAGGAGAACACACAGCCTGAGTTTTCATTCATGTTTCGGAGCATTTGTTGCAGATGGGCACAAAGGAATAATCTGATTGTGCCTCCAGTAGCAAGACGGGACGGTGATTGAAGGATGCCTTCTATTTAAACCCGGGGCTTTGCAAAGCCTATTGAACTCCCCATCAGAGTCACCTCTGATGCATACACTCGCTACACAAAGCAGCCCCACTGCTGCCATTCAAGGGCTAATTTAGTATCAAACGGACAATATTGCCGACGCGGAAGATTACAAAAATCGCAAGTTCGCCCAACCTGGGAGAGAGAGGAGGAGGGGGAAAATAAATAAAAGATGAAGATGAAGAGAGAGAACCTCTCAGGCGAGTTGCTTGGGATGAAAAGGGGGTATGAATCTGAATTGGGGTTATATGATTCCTTAAAAAAAAAGAAAAGAAATCCCAGCTGTCTTTTTTTTTGGAGGGGGGGAGCCAGTTTTCCCAAGGCTGCAATCACATGGCAGTGCTTTCCTTTCCCCGGATGTTTCCTTGACTGTTAACTTCTGTATTATATTTGAGCTTTCACACGATGTAAAAGCCACTTCCAGAAAAACAATGGAACACAGTGCATATTTAGACCTCATTTCTGTGTTGTTGGAATCCAGAAAAAAAATCCATTTGCAGCCTCCTTAACCTAGAAAATTGTGGGAGCAAAGTGGTGAAATTTTGAGTGCTATACCAGCATACCATTCTTTCCTGCTGTTTCCATGTGGGATTCAAGCACGTCTGGAAAACCTGGGGGAGCAGCGATATTGTCCAATTACGTATGTTGTTATGTCACACCACGCCTGTTGGTGCAATGAAATTTAGCTCAACAGGCTGGATATCTCTCCAAAACACACCGTTTCACAATGCAGCAGGTATTGAAGTGTGGAAGGAGTATTAGAAAAAGGAAGTGCTATCATTATAATCAGGAAAGCTAAGGTGCTCCACCCCACATTTGAATGCACCCCTAGAGTTGCTGTGAGGGAAGAAAACCAAATAGGTGTCAGTGGTGGGTAACCTATATGATGCTGGAGGTCAAATTGAAGAACACACACACACATATATAGGTTTCCTCAATATGCATTATGAGGCTGAGAAAACTCAAACACAAGTGGGGAAGTTTGAAGAGAGGGGCTGCTACCCTGCAAGAAATCAAAGTAACGTTTGCAGCTTCAATACCTGTGCTGCTCTGTCCGTCTTGGTCTCCAGATCCTCAGCTTTCAAGCCTTCAAATCATCACTTCATGGAGTCTGCAGTTGCAATAAGCCTCCTTTTGCTATCAGAGTGGCTGTGTGGAGTGGCAGTTTGGCTGCTTTAGGATTTAAAAAATAGAGAATATCACAGGATTCCCCCCCCCCCCCGAGTTCTTTCCCCTGCTTTTTTATTATTTTTAAAACTTATTGGGAGGAAGAATAAAGGTGACAGATTTCTAGTGGCAATGCTTTCAAAGAACCAGTAAGATGTGGAAGTGACTTTTGAGTTTTTAATGAAATCTCCACCCACATTTTTTTACATCAGATGTGAAGATCTTCCTCAGTTTGTGTCCCTGAAGTGCCTGAGATGTTTATTGAATAATAGGGGCTTTTTATGTTAAAAATTGTTTAATTTTTACCCTGCTTTTGCATTTGATTATATCGGTTCCTTGTCACAGCTCACAGTGGAAACATAGCCCATTAACTAAAATAAACTAAACTAAACATTTAATCCCATTGACAGAATTGCCAGGGACTTGCTCAGAGGTGGGAAAAGAACTTTGTTTGATTTTGGCATACAAGAGGAGATGGTGTGTGTGTGTGTGTGTGTTTATATTTTCTCTGAATCCATTAAGGGGTGAGTTGGTGGGGGGGAACAGAAGGGACTTCATTTATATGTTAATATTATCCCTGCACCCTGACTAAACTGACAGAACTATTTCATGGGAAGCTGACAAATTTTGTCAGCTAGGCTATACTTCCAAGGCTCAATGGCCGCAATAATCTTGATTAGCAAAACAATTGGGTCCCCCAGGAGCCCTGCTGTTCTAAAGCCCCTCACTCTCAGGTTACAGTTTGCTAATGCATGAATCCGGAGGAGGCAAGATCCAAAAGCTTTAGAGGGAGGGGTGGGGGTGCGAAATACATACATATAAATGCCTCAAAAGGAGCTGAATTTAGGCAAATGAAGAGAACTATTTGGGGCCTAGGACAAAAGGGGTTAATTTGATTGACCATGTCTCCATAGTCTTATGATAATCATTTACTTAACAAGCGCAAAGAGGCAAAGCATTCCCTGGAAACAGGTGGAGTTAACAGAAGTTTGGTCAGGGCAGGGGGGGAAACGGGTCTCTCTGGAGCGCTGATGTGTGGGAATTTGTAGGTGAGAAAGAGGAGGGCGTTATAATTATCTGCCTTTCGTGTGGGCTTCTAAGTCCAACAAAACTTAAACAGCAACTTATGCAAACTTCCTTCTGTAAATGACGAGCTGCCATTTTTATTAACTTGTTCCATTGCTAATTAAGCCTTTGGAAATTAATTATGTGTTTGTGTGCCATGGCGACAAGCCTCACTTGCGAAGCTTATTTTTCATTTCACTTCAAGGTCTGGTGTGATATGTCTGGAACCACACGTTTTGGTTGCAGTCTTAGAACCATCTACCAGGGAATAAAACCTTCCAAGCGAATACATTTAGGATCGTGTTGTTTGCCATATATCAACATGTCTTTTAACCCATTAAGAAAAAAAACATCTTAGCTAGGCCAATAGCTGGCTAAGCTTATTACAGTACATAAGGTTTTCCTTATAGCTTCCCCTTAAAACCAGTTAATGTTGAGAAAAACTGGACTGTGCAAAATATAGGAAGAAAGTTGTTTATTTTTTTGGAGAAGGTCACCACTGGATCTGCTGTAGAAATTAGAGCTGTGCATAGACTTTTCCTTATCCAGACTATGACCCTGATCTGAGACCCAAGATCAGGCTGAATCGCCAACCTGCATCAGATCTGTCCCCAAAACAATTGGGGGGGGGAGCAGGGCTAGGGGTTTCTTAAAGGGGGGGGGGGTTAGATTCTATTTTAATGAATAAGATGCAGGGAGTTGTAGTCCAATAACATCTGGAGCAGGGCGGTCCAACATGTGGGCCTAGGGCCATATGTGGCCCTCAGTGCCTTTTTTGGTGACAACCTTTGATGCCCCAGCCCTCGCACTGCCTTCCCAAAGCTGGGTAAGCGAGGCACTGGGCTTTGGGAAGGAGGCATGAGGGAGGAGGTATGAAGGAGGAATCCTCCTTCCTCCTTCCCAAAGCCTAGTTAGCACTTTCCCGGCTTTGGGAAGGCATTGGGAATGTTCTGGAACAGGGGTGTCCAAACGTTTTTCAAAGAGGGCCAGATTTGATGAAGTGAGGCTGACCAAAGGGCCGACCAAAGTTGTTGATTTCACCCCAGGAAGTAAACCGCCACAGGGGCTGGATTAAATCAACCAGCAGGCCGGATTAGGCCCCCAAAATGGACTTCAGACATGCCTGCTCCGGGACCTCCCAGAGCCTCACATCTCCTTTTCAAAGCCCAGTGCCTCAGAGAGGACTGAGGGGAAGATGTGCCAAATTTTGGGCTCCCCCCCCCCCCGCAAGGCAGTGTGTGGCCCATGGGTTTCATGTCAAAGTACTCCTGCAGCCCATGTGGTATGAAGTGTTTGACCACCATGATCTGGAGGAAGCTACATCAACTACCTCTGCTCTAAGGAGGTCAACAAACTATATATGGAACATTCAATCTCTATTTTGTCCTGGAATGTTCTATCACTTATAATCCTTGCTTGGCAAGATGAATACCTCTTACAACTTTTTGTTTGGTTGACATATTAACCAAACGTCAGAAAGGCTCAGTCCTTACGTTTCAGCACTTGGGAACTGCTCTCTGGTGGAAGAGAGAAGCTCCAAAATTCATGTGATAATAAATTTATGGGTCAGCAATGGACTCGTGGGTAGCTATACCAAAACGATAGGGACCCACAGGTCTAAAGAATAGTAAGTGGCCCAAGGTCACCCAGAGCTAAGTGAGGATTTGAACCCAGATCTCCACAGCCTAGGCCAGAATCCTAACCCCTACACCACCCTGCCTCAGAATTAGGATTTTTAAAAATATATTAAAAAATATTATTGTTTATTGTTCTCTCTTTGCCAAGCATTGACACAATCTGGTCAAAGTTAAGCATTTGAAAGTCCCATTCATGTCAATGGGAAAGTCCAGTGTGCCTTATGGCTCTCCCATTCAAATCAATGGGACTTAAAAGCCCTGCTGTGTGCGTGTAAATTCAGAAAGGCCACCATGGAAAGTATTAAGGCTCTGAGTTTTACGGTCCACCAACGAGATGTTTTGGTTGTTTTCCAAACCCTGACTAGGTTAATATTCTCCTTGCCTAGATGCATATTTTAATTAGCATTTTATTTTTTTTTCTAAAGAAAAGAACACCTGGCCATGTATCCTGTGTTTAAACAGACCACAGAACTCCTCCAGGAGCGGCTATTTTTAAAAATATACTTTAAAAGTAGATTAGATCACCAAATGTGAGACACGGGTTTGTTGCAGCTGCATTTACTTGCCGGCAGGAGAATGGACCGAGTGACAAATTAGGGCACATTTGGCAATACAATGCTTAAACATCAATATATTGTGTATAGCTTGATTCATAACATCCTTGAAAACTTTTTAAGACTGCCCGAGGATCACAGAAAGGAACACAGTTTGAGATTTTTGTTTTGTTTTGTTTTGTTTTGTTTTATTACAATCAAGCAGTATATAATTTTTTAAAAAAATAAATGAATCAGTCCTGCTGCCGTCCCCTTTTTCTGAGACATTTTGGTGTACACCTCACAGAAAAACTATTTATGACATTAATTGATAGCATTAATTAAATGAAACCAGTCTAGAGTAAGTATTTTTACCCCACACTTCAGCAGAAAATAAGCTCCCAGAATTGCTCCCAGTAATCAATAATGAGACAATCCTGCTCAGGCTTACAGTCTAAGAAACATGACCTGAAAGGAAAAGGGATTAGGAGGGAAGAGGAAACAAACAAGCCCAGGCACTCATTTTTACATACAAGTTCTTACAAGTTTTCTTTCTGAAGTGTATGTGTGTATAGGTTGGCTGTCCACTGGCTTCCACAAAACAGACAACTCACACTTAGCTGCTGTCTGGATTGGATAGCCCATAAAAGATTGTGCCCTCTTGCATTGGGCAATGGCCTTCCTTATCCAACATCAAGTTTCCAGAGGAACCTACAAGGAACAAGAAGCTTTGAACAAAGGGTGAAAATAATTTGACGCACAATTTCAAAGGCGAGATAATAGATTTGGTTGCCTTCCAAACCTCTTCCACTCGATGAACACCAAGGACAATGTTTAGTTATAGATTAATAATCCAGAGGACAAATAGTTCTGAACAAATTGTAGAAAAACATAAAACCACAATATTAAGCAAACTGCAGTGCAAAGGCCAGGCTGGATTTACTAATCATTCGTAGAGCTGCATCTTCCATCACACTCCCACCCCCATTTCAAAGTGATGACACAAACCATTCTTCATAAACCATTGAACTTTGCAACACAAATATCAAGGTGAATTGCTCTGAATCATAGAGGCTGCAAAGAATAATGAAATGTAAACTCAGCTATGGTACACACAGTTCCCAAACAAATAAGGAGTGAGTGACCAGATCACATATGTTTGATCAACATGAAAATGGACAAGATGCTTTGGTAACAGATAAAAGGGGACATTCCCCCCCCCTTCCCCGCCTGCTCTATGACCTTTAAAAAAATGAAGCAGCACAAACTGGGATACAATTAACTGCATTTGTTTAGAAAAGAGCAGGTTTACCACCTTCCACCCAATAATGTCCCACACCTCGGGGATTTCTGTTTGCTTCACTTCTTGAACCCATTTCCCACAGCAAGTTGGAAATATACTTGGAACACAGGGAGATGCCTTATATTACTGTATTGGCTTGAATATAAGCCGCACCAGAATATAAGCCACACCTTTAAAACTGGATTGGGGGGGGGAGAGAAAAAATACCTCAATATAAGCCACTCCATTCCTCGCTGCCCCGCGCTCCCAGCTGCATACCATAAGGTCGTGAATATAAGCCACATTTTTCAGGGTCGGAATTTGGGGCAAAAGTGAAGCTTATACAGTGGTATCTCGGGTTACATACGCTTCAGGTTACATACGCTTCAGGCTACAGACTCCACTAACCCAGAAATAGTGCTTCAGGTTAAGAACTTTGCTTCAGGATAAGAACAGAATTTGGGGTCCGCGGCACGGCAGCAGCAGGAGGCCCCATTAGCTAAAGTGGTGCTTCAGGTTAAGAACAGTTTCAGGTTAAGTACGGACCTCCGGAACGAATTAAGTACTTAACCTGAGGTACCACTGTAATGCTGTTCCTTCATAGTTCCTTCAAGGCCAATGCGGTAAGTTAGGCCATTGGCATATCTAACTCACTATTGTCTACTCTGATGGGCCATGGATCACCAAGGTTTCAGGCAGGATTGTCTCACAGGAAAATAGGAAGCTGCCTTGTGTTTAGACAGCTTGTTGGTTGATTTGATCAATATTTCAAAGATTCGTAGATTCGTAGAGTTGGAAGGGACTCCCAAGGGTCATCTAGTCCAACCCCCTGCAATGCTGGAATCGCGGCTAAAGAATCCCTGAAAGATGGCCATCCAACCTCTGCTTAAAAACCTCCAATGAAGGAGAGCCAGCCACCTTCCTAGGGAGTCCGTTCCACTGACGAACAGCTCTTACTGTCAGGAAGTTCTTCCGAATATTTAGCCAGAATCTTATTTCTTGTAGGTTTAAACCACTGGTTTGGGTCCTGCCCTTTGGATCAGCCGAAAACAAGCTCCCTCAGTCTTTCATGTGACAGCCCTTCAAGTATTGGAAAATGGATATCAGGTCACCTCTCAGTCTCCTCTTCTCCTTTATCATCTTGGTCACCCTCCACCACATACTGTAAGTTCCAGCTTGTCAACATCCTTCTTAAATGGTGGTGCCCAGAACTGGACACAGAATTCCAGGTGTGGTGTGACCAAAGCAGAATACTTCCCTTGATCTGGACACTATATTTTTGATGATGCTACCTACAATAGCTTTAGCTTTCCTTGACTCATGTTAAGCTTGTGGTCTACTAAAACCCGCAGAACCTTTCCATATGCACTGCTGTCGAGCCAGGTGTCCCACATCCTGTATTTGTGCATCTGGTTGTCCCTGCCTAAGTGCAGAAGAACCTTACATTTGTCTACACTGAAATTCGTTTCGTTAATTTGTCTACCCTCTAGGTGTCTCTAGGTGTCAGGCAGGGGTCTTTCCCAGACCCAGCTCTTCTTGAAGATTCCAGGGATTGAATCTGGCTCCTTTTGCACGCAAGACAGGACAGACAGACCCTCCGATTGCCCTATTTTCCAGGGACATCCCTGATTTAGAGACGCCGTCCTGGTTTCTGATTTGATCCCGGAATGTTTCGCTTTTCCTTAGGGTGTCCCTATTCTCATTGGAGAAATGTTGGAGGGTATGACGTTATCCGCCCCCTGAGCCATCTGAAGGCAATACTGTATAGGAAAGTTTTATATGTTTTTATATATGTTGGAAGCTGCCCAGAGTGGTTGGGGCAGGGGCCAGCAACCTAAGGCCCATGGGCCACAAGCAGCCCATGGGGGTTGTTAAACCGGCCCAGGAGCCGCCCCCAAACTGAGCCGCCCGCTTGGCAAATCCCTGCGCACTGCACTAAACCAGCACAGCGTGGCACAGGGACTCGCTTCTGCGGGGCTGGAAATCATGCATGCGTCTGCACAGACACAAACACCAAAATTTGAGGGTGCATGCGCCCACAGAGGGACCTCTGCTGGATTGAACCAGCCCAGGCGAGGTGAATCTTGCTGACCCCTGGGTTGGGGCAACCCAGTAAGATGAGTGGGGTATAAATAGTAAAATTATCGTTATGGAATGTGACGTCCCTATTTTCATTGGAGAAATGTTGGAGGCTATGGACAGATGCTCTATCACTGAGCTATGGCTCTTCTCTTGGGCTGTAACAATATGCTCCTGCACTTTGAGATTTCTTGCTACTTCCCTGCAGGCAGTTGCAAAGAGTTGCTCAGTGTGAACTCTAACCTCCTTTACAAATATCAGTGGTAGTTCTCTGGATGGCAGAGTGTTATCCAGGCCCAGACTGAAAACGTTGGCAACAATTTCCTGGAAAACTCTATTTTAATGGCCTCTGACCTTCCTTTAAATAAACCAAACAAAAAAACCCCATCTTTTTGAGTTTCTGGCTTTACAAAGTTTGTGGATTTGCTAACTGTTGTAACAGGCCTGGAACATCTCCAGACCTTTTTGTCACCCACACTTACGTTATCATTATGAACTCTGGCCATCAACTTATTAACTTTTTGCAACATAGAAAGGATAATTCCTCACCCACCCCCAGCCAGCCAGCCAGCCCAATGGTCTCTTCAAATTCATAGTTAAGCATGAATGTGAACCAAAGATTGCTCAAAAGGCAAGTCATTCATTAATCATAAACAAAGCATCCCTGGCTCGAGGACACATCAGCACATCATGTAAAAAGTTAAACGGTTGTGCAAGCTTTTCAAATTTAATATTAACTATATTATGTTTCTATGTGATGTCTGAGAATCAGGTTTTTCTTTTAAAAGGTTTCTGGCATTATTTTTTGACAAACGGAATTAAGGAAAGATGCTTCAACAGGATCAGAGTATCATCCTGCCTGAGCTAGTTTTCACATTGACATTTTTAATTTATAAAAATATTTTAAAATTGGGGTTTCCTTTAAAAAACAACCTTCCAATTCCGTGTACAGTGGAACCTCAGGTTGCGGACGTAATCTGTGATGGAGAAATGTCGGCAATCCGCAGCGTTCGCATCCTGAAGCGCCGCGTCTGTGCAGGTGCAGGCGCAATTTGGTGCTTCTGCGCATGTGCAAAGTGTGATTTAGTGCTTCTGCGCATGTGCGAGCGGCGAAACCCTGAAGTAACCCGTTCCGGTACTTCCAGGTTTCCCGTGGTCTGTAATCTGAAAACACGTAACCTGAAGCATCTGCAACGTGAGGTATGACTGTACTTAGAAGCACTCCACATAACATTAGTCCAGTTTTCCTTATAACAAACTATTGTTAGGTTGTATACTATGGTAGTCCTACTCAGAGTAGACCCATTGAAATTATTGGACATATTATTATTTTTGATTATTTGATTTACATGTTACCTTCCCTCCAAAGAGCTCAAGTGGGCATCCATGGTTTTCTTTCCGCTCCCTGTTTCATCCTCACAGCCACCCTGTGAGGTGGGTTAGACTGAGAGGCAGTGACTGGTCCAAAGTCACCCAATGAACTTATTGGCTTAGTAGGGATTTGAACCCTTGTCTCCCGGGTCCTTGTCTGACACTTTAACCACCCCGTCACATTGGCTCTTGATTAATGTAGCTGCATTAATTTCAATGGGTCTACTCTGAGTAGTACTTAGTTGAATACATTATTATTATTAAGCATCTTCTTAGAGTTTTCAAATAACCAAAGCATTTTGCATGCATGCTCTGCTTCCTTTAAAGTTGGGGGAGCCACTGCTGTGCTCTCTAGGTGTTGTTGGGCCACCCTACCAACATGGCCAAAAATAAGGGGTGATGCCATGCTTGTCTGGCAATGTTTAGAAGCATCATATTGGCTTTCGCTGCTCTATGGTAAGTTAATATTGTTATCTCCCCTATGACAGATGGGAAAACTGATGCAGAGAGAAAGCAGCTTGTCTAAGACCACCTACTAAGTTCACAGCAGAGGCAAGATTCAAACCGGGAACTTCCTCGAGTGTAGCTCTGCTCTGTGCTGGCTCTAAGGTAAGTCAGGTTTATTATTATTCCCATAAAGCAGATGTGGGAGCTTGACTGAGGCCAGCTAGTGAACTCACTGACAGCCAAATGAAGGATTTACGTACAGTCTCAGGTTAGAACTGAAGTTTGCAAACACTGTTTGAAACGTTTTACCCTTTTGCAAGCCGAGTTTACCTATTGGGTATATAAGGGATAAGGCAGTCTTTCAAGTAGCCTGGTCCTAAGCTGTATAGGGACTCATGTATAGCTACCAATACCTTGAACTTGCCCTGGTATCAGTTTGGCAGCCAGTGCAAATCCTGAAAGCAAGGAGCTCTATCCTCACGGTAGTTTGTCCCCACAAGCAATGTAGCTGCCATGTTCTGCAAGGGCAGCCCCACACAGCTCAAATTGCAGTAATCAAACCCTGAAGTTACCAATGCAGGGCAAGTGTGGTCAAGATATTGAAGGGTGGTGATGATTCCCCATGCTTACAAAATTGCACTCCTTCTTTCCTGACCCCCCCAAATTAATAACGTTCACGAACAACTCTGCCGAGAAACTTGGATCCACCCCAGCTCAATGCTCAAAGAGAGCACAGTTTAGTGGTGGATGTTAGATTATAATTATAAGGATGTTAGATTATAATTAAAAGTTGATGGTATTGAAATATCAGAGCTACCCCCCCCCCAGTTTTACTCCCTTAAACGTGTGTTTGTTTGGTGTTTTAATGGAAAATAAACAAAATCAGGTGCATTATTCCTTTTATAAAGATCAGGAAAGAGACACGTGAAATGTAATGATAATGGGTGACTTCTAAACAGGCGGGGAAATTATAGGCATCATCTGTGTGGGACAGGAACAAACACCTCTTAATTGTACTTCACCATAACGTACCTTGTGCGGCACAGTTGTATATATTAATTATATAAAAAAATTATGTTACAGGGAGAAGCTGTTCAATGCTCTTTCTTCTCCCCCTCTCCCCCCGTTGCTGTCTCTAGCAGGAAAGAAGAACAATATCGACTGTCATCTACTGAAGGAGCTTTCAAAGACAAAATCATAAAGAATGAAAAGGCTATTATGAAAAAAAAAGGGAGGGGAGAATGCTTTGATTTGAACAGATTTTCTCCTATTAATGTTTGAGGTTATCTGTTCTATATATTTTCTTTCTAAAGTCTCTCCTCGGAGTGTTTTGTATGGGTTCTGTGGAGATAACAGTGCTTTTTGATTATTATATCGTATGGCACACGGATTAGGTAGCTAATTATTAATTGGGGGGAGTCGAGGGGGTTGGTTTGTGTGTGTTAGGCGAGAACATACATCCCAGCAGCCCTCTGGGGCTCGGAGGTATTATTTGAGCGAGGTGGGCAGTGAGATGGTGGAGGGCAATGCTTAAGTTAGACACAGGATCATACACTTTTAAAGTTGGACGGGACACCCTTAGGTCATTTAGTTCAACCCACTGCAATGTAGGAACCACAGCTAAAGAATATCCATCCAACCTTTGTCTAAAAAACCTCCAGGGCCAACCACCTTCCGAGGGAGTCCGTTCCACTGCTGAACAGTTTTCACTGTCAGAAAAGCAGTGATGGTCACCAACCAACCAACATGGCTTTAAAAGAGGATTAGACAAATTTGAGGGAGAGGGCTATCAATTGCTGCTAGCCATGATTGCTATCTTCGGTCTCCACAGTTGCAGGTGGCAATGTGTCTGAATGTCAGTTGCTGGGAGCCACAGGAGGGGGGAGTGTTCTTGTGCTCAAATCCTACTTGCAGGATTCCCACAGGCGTCTGGTTGGCCACTGAAAGAACAGGACATTGAACTAGATGGGCCAGTGACCTGATCCAGCAGGCTCTTCTAATGTGCTTCTGCTCTTAATGGTAAGGGGTGATGGGAGCTGCAGTCCATACCAAGTTTATATGGTTCCTCCCCTTATATCCATTACAGTGGTACCTTGGGTTACAGACACTTCAGGTTACAGACGCTTCAGGTTACAGACTCCCCTAACCCAGAAGTAGTACCTCGGGTTAAGAACTTTGCTTCAGGATGAGAATAGAAATTGCGCGGTGGCAGCAGGAGGCCCCATTAGCTAAAGTGGTACCTCAGGTTAAAAACAGTTTCAGGTTAAGAATGGACCTCCAGAACGAATTAAGTTCTTAACCCAAGGTACCACTGTACAGATATATTAATGGGGCCATGGTGATTATGGTTATCTTGGTTAACTTCAGACTGAAAATTCAATATGATCTGTATTCCACGGCCATCAGAGGCTAAGCCAATTGAGAGCAACACACACACCCCACCCACTGTTGGTAGGAATAATGCAATAATATTTGAGAGAGGAGAGTTGTTGTTAAAATTTGCATACCACCCTTCATCTAAAGATCACAAGGCAGTTCACAAAATAAAAATACAAACCAATAATAACCCCAGTATGTGGAGAATTCACCAGGGCTTATCATGCCAGGCTACAATCTGGGTGAGGTAGCATGGAAATGCCAACTCTACGAAGAAATAGTTAAACCTTTTCTTTCTTTAAATGCAGGATGCTCTTGAATCATTGCTTCTTAACCAATGTAAGGAGTACATTTTTTAAAGTAAAAAAATTCCCTGCTTTTCCTAGGCAAGATTTAAATCTTCCTCTCTTTCTCTCTCTCTCTCTCGCTCCCCATGAAGCGCAGCAGGAGGCTTTTTTCCCCCAAGTAAGAGAGATTGGTGGGTGGATAAAGGAAGGAGGAGACCACAATTATACCCCCTTTTGGTGACATGTCTGGAACAGTGACTCCAGACAAAGAAGCAGAGCGAGAGATGTATCAGAGTTGCCATATCTCTAAGACAGACCTAAAAATACCTGCCGACACTACAAGTCTGAAATCCTTCTCAAGAGCTTCTCACCACAGCTTTCCTGCTGGGTGTTGAAGACAGCACAGAATCTATGTGTTACACGTCGTCGATGAGAATATCTGATTATCAGAGAGAGCAAAGGACAAAGCACTAGACATATTGCCTCCCCCCTTTTCCTTTTTTTGCAAGTGAGAATGCTTAAGAAAGTTTGCATCAAAAGAACAGTAGGACTCATGAGAACCTAAGAAGAGCCTGCTGGACCAGGCCCAAAATTTCTCACTTTCTTCACGCCGTGCATAATTTTATTAATTTCTATCATGTCACCTCTTACTCGCCTTTTCTCTAAGCCCAGAAGTGGCAAGCTCTGCATCCTTTCCTCACACAGAGTTGCGCCATCCCCTGGATCAATTTAGTTGCCCTTTTCAGAACCTTCTCCAGCTCTGCAATATCCTTCATGTTCTGTCGGGTCAGGCTGTTTGTTCACCTTGCATGGCACTTGTCTACTCTTACTCTCGGCAGTTCTCTAAGGTTTTCAGCAAAGGCTTTTTTTGAATTGCCCGCTGTCTGACGCTTGTAAGGTATTGAACCTGTTCCCTTCTACCTGCAATGCATGTGCTATGGTCCTTCTCAAAGAATATGTGGTTCTGTGGGCAACATATAAATTTAATTTAACCGTCTTCTTCTTCTTTGACCCCCCCCCCCGAAATAATACACATGAGCAGTGTACAATGGGAGCTTGGAGGACCCAGATGCTCATGGTAGCACCTATGAAGACCTCAGCCACTGAGTCGGACTCTGATTTGGAAGGGATATTGAGCAAGACAGGAACCTCTGGGATTTGGAATTTTAAAAGACTCTGGGGGAATCTGAATCCCCATCTGAGAAGAGCAGTCAGTTGCATTGTAACTCCTCCTTTCTGTCCAGCAGGAATCCATATATCAGCATCTTCAGGCCACTGGAGCAGTCAGCCCAAGGCAACCAAGAAACAATCCTTCCACTTATTCACAATTCACATATTGTCTCTAGATTCTAAGCTGAAGCACCTTAAGACAGAGGATGGCACTTGAGCCAACACAGAGGGCTCTGTTCTGCCCCAGAGCCTTGGTAGGACAGTTTGTAGGCATGGGGGAGCTATCTGCAGTCCTGCAGATTCTATGTCTGATTTACTGCTTGTCTTAGCTATTGCACCTCCATCACCTCTAGGCCAGATGTTTGGCTCTCAGTCGTCACTGTCTCCAGGTTGCATCTCTTGGCCTCTACCTTCTTCCTGAATGTAGCATCTTGCCTTACAACTGTTAACCAACAAAGATATACATATATGGTCCCCAAAACACAAAGGGTTCCTTCAGAAAACCTGTTTACTGAACATTCATCCTGATGCACAAAGTATACATGGAAGTTAGACTATGTCTAATCTTTATGGAACATCCATTCTGATTTGATGGTGGGGTTGTACAACAATTCATCCTGACTTCGTCTTGATTCACTTGCATAGTGTTTATATCTCATCCTGTTAATCATCTGTTCATCCCACAATTCTCAGTGCATGTCCCTGTCACTTTCGTAACAGCTAAGAGATCATAAAAAAAAACAAAATGTGAATAGCACTTTGATCCACATTAATCAGCAAACCTAAATGACTGGTATGTACTTAAATCCCTCCCATGAAACACTGACAGTCTGGAGAAGATCCAAGTCTATTTTCAGTCCAGGTGACACATTCTGAAAGAATGTATGATATAGGTCTCCTTAGACCCCACTGTTTTTGTAAGATGCTTATTTATATCGCACCCTTTCTTCAGGGGCCTCAGGATGTCACACACAGGTCTG
This sequence comes from Podarcis tiliguerta, assembly GCF_965153285.1. NCBI lineage: Eukaryota > Metazoa > Chordata > Lepidosauria > Squamata > Lacertidae > Podarcis > Podarcis tiliguerta. The sequence continues at coordinate 33,456,750 of NC_139541.1, read as the reverse complement.
CCCCTTTTTCTTTTTGCCACAACTGCCTTGATAAGTAGGTTACATGAGGAGAAGCTCATTGACCAAGCTCAGAACTCAGTCCCCAGTTGTGTATATCTCAGAATGCTGAGGACACCCTGCAAAAATGAATGGTGCAGCAAAACCTCCTCACTTGTAGAAAGCTAGCATTTCAAGAAGTGCCTCGCCTTATTCTTTACATAGCTGTGGCTTTTGTTCTGTGATGATGATGTGTGCATCACAAGGTGAGTAAGAGGCAACATGATAGGAGTTTATAAAATCACACATGGCACAGAGAGGGAAGATAGTGAAATGTTTTTCTCCTTCTTTCATAACCCTAAAACTCACAGACATCCAGCGAAGCTGAATGTTGGAAGATTCAAGACAGATAAAAGAAAGTCCTTTCTCATGCAGTGCATAGTTAAACTACGGAACTTGCTCCCGCAGGAGGCAGTGAAGAATAAGCACCCTCATGGAGGAGAGGGCTGTTGGTAGATAATAGCCATGATGGTTATGGTCTGCTTCTGCACTTGGAGGCAGCAACAAGACCAGTTGTTGGAGACCCCAGGAGAGGAGAGTCCTGTTGCGCTTAGGTACTGCTTGTGGGCTTCCTGAAGAAGAAGAAGAAGAAGAGGAGGAGGAGGAGGAGGAGGAGTAGTTTGGATTTGATATCCCACTTTATCACTACCCTAAGGAGTCTCAAAGTGGCTAACAATGTCCTTTCCCTTCCTCCCCCACAACAAACACTCTGTGAGGTGAGTGAGGCTGAGAGACTTCAGAGAAGTGTGACTGGCCCAAGGTCACCCAGCAGTGCATGTGGAGGAGCGGAGACGCGAACCCGGGTCACCAGATTATGAAACTACCGCTCTTAACCATTACACCACACTGGCTCTCTAGCCATCTGGGTAGCCACTATGAAAACATTAGATGGACCATTGGGCTGATCCAGCAGGCACTTCTTATGTTCTTAGATTCTTAAGCCACCAGCAGATGTCTCTGAGTGATGGCCAAACGTTTATTAGGTGCATGGACAATTTCTAGACTGCCCACACTGGTGCAGCCATCATTGTATCAGTGAGATTTCACCATTGTCACGAACTGTTCCTTTCATTACTGAGAAGAAATTAAGACAAGTAAAACTGAGAAGGAATATTCAGACAGGTAGAGGGACCAGAGAAACTCAGTGTTGGATTTTGATGTCATCTCTTGACAGCTTCAGTAATGATTGGTGTGTGGATCTTGACAGTTAAAAAATGAAGGGTCTAAAGCAGGAAGGGGGGGGGAATCTTCTAGCCTTCAAACACTTAAATTATTCATCTTAATTGATGCAAATGTGTAATGCATAACCAAAGTATAACGTGAGCTACCTACCTGGTATGTTTGATTGATGCCAACAACAGAGAAGTCTGGATTGCAGCCTTTTGCCATCAGAATGAGAACGGCTGATAAAAAAACCCTTTTTTTAGTCACTTAAGAAAAGAACTATATTTTAAAGGAAGCAACTTTTTAGAAAAAAAAGAACTATGTGCCACTAAGAGTTTTAGGAGGTGCTTCCTTGGGCAGCATCAAGAGCTCGGGAAGTTTCTTTTAAAAAGGAATGAGTTCTAGTTCACGTTCAACATGATGAAAAAGTCATTCAAGTTCACATTCATCCTTTTACAAAATGAACTACAGTGGTGCCTTGGGTTAAGAACTTAATTCGTTCTGGAGGTCCGTACTTAACCTGAAACTGTTCTTAACCTGAAGCACCACTTTAGCTAATGGGGCCTCCTGCTGCCGCCGCACCACCGCTGCACGATTTCTGTTCTCATCCTGAAGCATAATTCTTAACCCGAGGTAATATTTCTGGGTTAGTGGAGTCTGTAACCTGAAGCGCATGTAACCCGAGGTACCACTGTAGTTTGGTTTTTATTAAGTCTGCTGTTCACTTCCAGTTCACCCAAATGATGCTTGCCCCCCCCCCAAAAAGGCAGCTTTCAAAAACAGCATTCAGAATATTCCTAGCCGAAGAGGAAGAGATGCTTCAGAAGATTACAGCAACATCAAAACACACAGGCAGCGGAAAGGGACAAGGTTTCTTTCCCCTAGCAATTATGATCTATAAACTTAAAGTCCCACAGGGTAGAAAGAACACATGTAAGAGCATGAACCTAAGGATGAACTAGAATGAGTTCAAACTTCTATCTCCAAAAGAACTTAATTCATGTCAAGGTCACTTGGCAATTTGAGGAACTACTTCCAAGTATAGCTCAGAGATTTTTGAACGAATTCATTGAACTTTGTTAAACTGAATTTGTTAATTCCAAGTACTGGCTGCATTGCTAGTGCAACTCATGCTCTCTGATCATTTGGGATCCAACCATTACTAAAGAAAGGGACCCAGAAGAAATCCTGCAACTTACCACCATGCTCTTTCACACATTACATGGTGAACCTGTGCTACTTCCATGGTAGGGCTTTATTTTAGGACTGTGTACAGCCCACCTAATCCACCATGGGGGCCTGCTCTGTGGGCCCCCTGCTTGTAATGCTTCTGGGGGCCACCTACCCCATACTGGATCTGTTCCCCAGGAAATGTGGGGATGGGTGCGAGGAAGCAAGCCTCTCACAAAGGAGCAGCAAGCAGCACCCTGCAGGATTGGATCCTCCCACTTGCTAGCTGGGACACTAGAGGATATGATCCTGTATACAGTGGTACCTCGGGTTACATACGCTTCAGGTTACATACGCTTCAGGTTACAGACTCCGCTAAACCAGAAATAGTACCTCGGGTTAAGAACTTTGCTTCAGGATGAGAACAGAAATTGTGCTCCCGCAGTGTGGTGGCAGCAGGAGGCCCCATTAGCTAAAGTGATGCTTCAGGTTAAGAACAGTATCAGGTTAAGAACGGACCTCTGGAACGAATTAAGTACTTAACCCGAGGTACAACTGTAATGCTGTTCCTTCATGGTTTCCCTGCATTCATTTATTTATGACATAATTAACTATACAAATATACTTTTTGTTTTTTTAAGTGGCATATGCAACACATTCATTCCCCATCTCTGGGGAGTGAGAACATTTCTCCCACTATGACCTTAACATGCCTCGCTTTTGTATTGCCAGACCTTCGTTTACAATTTGTCTCTCTTCCTTAACAAACACAGCTACTCTCCCCTTCTGCAAAAATATCTCTTATTGCTAATTGTTGCACAGCCGGGCAAGCACAAACTTTAAAGAGGAGAGGGAAATTGGTGTGTGTGTGTGTGTGTGTGTGTGTGTGTGTGTGTGCATTGATTCATAGACTCCTCTGGCTGAGACAAGAGCCCAAATCTCTCTCCCAGCGCATTGGCAAGGCAGATGAGGGCTGCTGGGAGAGGTTTCGGAGAGGCTTGCCAAGTTTTGCTCAACAGCAATCCTCCCCGCCAGTGACACAAGATAACTTCAGCTGGGCTTTGCAATCACATTCAAGTGAATGTGAAACACCTGCTTTATGGGGAGGTGGGGGGGAGTTGCCAGCATTGCTGGATTCTCAAAACAGAGCATCAAACTATGAACTTTTGCTGCAGCAGGTGGGAGAAGCCAGGGCATGATGATCCCTTTCATCATCCACACACAGTTGTGGGTGCCAACGCAATCCATCACAATTGAACGTCTTTCAATGTATGCTTCTGGTCAGTCAGAAGCAAGCTTTCCAAACACGGTACCCTCCAGATCTTAAGTTCAGTTCCCCACATTTCCACATCAGGTTTGTTGGTTTGGGGTTTCTTTAACAACCTGTTTCTCCCCAATATGCCCATATCATAGAGAACTGAATTTCAGACTGGGGTGGGATGGAGAGAATGAGAAAGTGGAGGAAACTGAAATTAACAGATTGGCCCATCCCTCCTGAAGATGGACCAATGGTTTGACATGGGATAAAGCAGCTTCATATGCTCATTTCTTCATATACTCTGAGATCTGGCAAGCCTGCATGGACAGGACTGGGCTTTTGAAGCACTTTCCCCTAACTCAGAGGTGGGGAGCCAGATGGTGGCAGACTCCAGCTCCCATCAGGGATATGCAACATCAGGCCTGGGGACCAAATGCAACACTGTTTCTGGGTATCCTGCCTTCAGGAGTCTCCCTAGCCTACATGTCTTCTTATACACTATTTCCCTAATCAGCCCAGCTCCACATGGGCCTCATGTGCTTCTGCCTGACTGGATAGGGTCCTTGAATTTGATAATGCCTCTTGTTTATTGGGTGGAGAGGAGTGGGTGTGAATGTGAAGACCTCCAAGCATGCTTGCTATGCACGAAGATGCTCTAGACCTCTGCCGAGTTTGGACAGCACATTGCTCTTTTTCTGCCCTGCAAAACAACAACTCTGTAAGGTGGGTCAGTAATCACAGCTCTGGTATCAGAAGAGGCTGGCTGAGGTGAAGAAGTGAAGGCCAGCCAGATGGGAATGTGTCAGGGCTGAGATACGAACAGGGGGCAGATCCAGCTCACAGCTGATGCTCTCAACCTCTATGCAATGCCTGGTTGACAGCTGTGGCAATCTAGATGGGAGTGAATCCTGACCTCTGGAGACGCGTGGAGACCAGAAGCATGGAAGACGCGGTTAAATATCCCTTTTTATTTACCCACTTCATTTAGTAAACACATTAAATTAAACTGCAGATGTTCGGCTGTCAGTGCAGCCACAGAGCCTCAGTGAGCGGCTTTCCTGATGGAAACATTTTATGCACTCTAAATAAACAAACACAATCTTGTTAATTAGTTAATGAATTTTTTTTAAATGCTCCATTAGCCTCTTTATATCCCGAGCTACGTTAGTTCCTATTTTTAATAAATAGAGACCCTGTCGTAGCATGCAGAATGTTTGAGCTTGCATCTAATGAAGGACTAATTATCACTACTACCCTAGAGTTTAATATGATTAGATGTTGCCTGCAGTATTTCTGGCTCTGACAATGAGAAAGAATACCAGGAGCGTATTAGAAGCTGAGGGGTGGGGAGAGAAATCTCAACAATGGTAGGAGCATCTCACAATGGCTACAGTTTTTACAAGTGGGATGTTTTTCAAACCCTGAGGTCAGACGAGCTCCCACAATTGGAATGCCAACTCAGGAATTCCCATTAAGGCCAATTCATGCATCCACACTGTGTCACTTCACATCTCCTTACTGGACACGTCTAGGTCCTCATCTACATTGCAAGGCTCTGAGGATAGTGGCCAGCTGAGGACCATCACCACCACCCAAAGGCAGGAAGTACATCACCTCACCAAAAAGGGACAAACAAGGACATCAATTTGCATAAAAATGCATATGCTAATTCATCAATATAGATGCATACTTGGAAATAATTACTATAATTTAAGTAGAAACATAATACATCTCACTATCATAGAGAAGACATGGTGACCTGTGCAACTGCCCAGTGTGCTGATAAGCAACTTCAAGGGCCCAAGAGGCCTTCCTTCTTGGAGATCCTGATCTCCAAACTGGGCTTGGACTGGATTGCAAATTAAGGATGCCTTCAAACAGAGGACTGACCTACCATAACGTATGTCGCATGACCAATATTAAGTGATGATCACGTCTTCTAGTGATTGGCTGAGTGCCCTGTTGTCACAGAAGGGCAAGGAGAAGGACTCTGTCTGGTCTGGTCTGGTGGGATCAATCTTTGAGCAGGGCAAGCAAAAGAGCAAAAGGAAGGAAGGAAGGGTGTCATGGCCACTTTGCAATGCAGTTCTCCAGCCTTCTAATGTGCACATAAATACATACACTAGCATAAAGTGTGCATATAAAGGAATATCCTCATGAAAATGTACAGCGTTCTTCTGATGATATATGAAGTTCTGAACCACTTGGGTCCAGGAAAACATAAAAACTGACTGAGCTGTTATGTCCTGGTTTGATCACTTAGATCATCCAGATGAGTACTGCTAGTTGTCTCCTGTCAGAAGCACCAAGTTCCACCCAACAATGGGGTGGAAACTCATCACACATTGTGATGCCACACGGTTGAAACACACTTGTGATGTCATGCACATTGGGAGGAGGCCACAAGGGCTGACAAGACCTGCCACCACTGCATAGAGGCCCAGCAAGGCCCTACACCGCCATGGGGAAGCTTGGCGAGGCCCAGCCCCTCAAGATTGGGGGGGGGCTCAGCCCCATTCTCACATACAGAGGCCTAGATGACCTCAACCAGAAGCTGGGCATGCTGCCTGTCTTGTGCTGTGGGAGGCTGTTCCAGCCTGTTCATTGTGGCTGGCACCTTACTTTTTACTTTCAGGCAGCTCTAAAGGAATTTAATAATGGAAAAATGAAAGACTCTGAAATCTGGACAGATTTGCCCATCCCCAGATTCAGTTTCTGGCATCCCCAGGCAGGTGTGGGAGAAAACATCTGCCTGAAACTCCAGCGAGCCACTGCCAATGGAGAGAATCCTGAGCTTTCTTTCCGGGACTATCACCTGGATAGCTCCGTTGGTTAGAGTGTGGTGTTGATAACACCAAGGTAGCAGGTTTGATCCCCGTATGGGGCAGCTGCATAGCAAGAAAGAAAAAAGGAACAATCCAGTGTTGATGATTAAAGTGCTAAAGCTCTGTGCCTGTTCTATTCAACATGTGAGCCTGGTGATAAAAGAATTTAATAGCCACGTGGCTAATTTTACAATTCCAACCCAATTTCCTACTGGATCAGCTCCAATGATCCAGTTTTAGCCTAAAGCTGTGCATAAAGGTCAATGGAACGCCGAGGTGAACATATGTTAATACCAGTGCTCTCCCATACTCTTCTTTAATAGAACATACAATGCTAAGCTTGGAGGATTTGCACAAGCTCAACGCTAACACCATATGGGTAGCTGGCTGCAAAGTGGTAATAGCCTAAGCAAAGAATCCTAATCAGGTATGGCTGGACAATGAATCAAATAGCACCACACAAAGTAATAGCTATGCAATTAAATACTAATAACACAGATGATATATTGCTGATATTACTCTGCAAACTGGAGGTGCAGCTTTTGTCTTAACTAAAGCTGCAGCGCATCATTACTTGATCATCTCGACTTCAGTTTGTCCCTGACTTCCCTGCCACAAATCTTTCTAGTGCTTTAGGAAACTGAAGCTGCAATCTTAGACCCACTTTCCTGGGAGGAAATAACCTCATACACTGAAGTAGATACGTATATGTGTGCACTGGTAGGGTCCAACCCCATACACACAGGGAGTAAGTCTCATTGAGCTCAGCAGGATCTGCTTCTGAGTAGAAATACCTAGGATTGCATACCCTTCCCAACATTTGATAAATGAATGGGGTTGTAATATCCCAATTTCCATAGAAAGCATATTTGCTTGAGTCCCCCTCATACATTGCCAAAGGTTGTTGGCTACTTGCGGGATTTTATTTAATCTGTGATCGCCTACTTGCCACAGGAGGGGGTTTATTCCCAGCAGTTGGGATTCAGAGGGATATTGCATCTGATAGTGGAGTTACAACACAGCTATCATGGCTAGTAGCCTTCAGCAGTCTTCCTTGGATTTGTCCCATCCTCTTTTTAAAGCCATCCAAGCTGGTGGCCATCACTGCCTCTTGCTGGAGTCAGTTCCATAGTTTAACTATGCCCGGTGTGAAGAGGACTTTCTTTTATCCGTCCCAGATCTTCCAACATTCAGCTGCTTTGGGTGTCCATAAATTCTAGTGCTGCGAGAGAAGGAGAAAACCTTTTCTCTATCCACTTTACCATGCTTTGCATAATTTTATAATCTTCTATCATGTCGCATGTTACTCACATTTTCTCTAAACTAAAAGTTCCCAAATGCTGCAAACTTCTATCCTAGGGGAAGATGTTCCATCGCCTTGAGCACATTGGTCACCTTGGCGATGAGAGATGGAGAAAACATCTCATTATTTACTTTCTCCTCCCCATGCATGATCTTGCACAGCGCCATCGTGTCTCCCTCATTTAATTTAGAAAAAGAATTTAAAAGCCCACAGGAGCAGGAAGAGTGCTCTTGAGCTCAGATCGTGCTTTTGGGCTTTCCATGGGCATCTGTTGGCCCACTGTAAGAACAGGAGGCTCGATCCAGTAGGCTCTTTTTATGTTCTTAAGATGGGCATCTTCTATCCATCATCAATACCAAACAGTTAAAGGAAAGCTGGAAAGAAACACCTTTATTTAGGGAAAAATTAAGAATTACCTTTTGTTCTTATAAATGGCACGCAAGCCCTTTATAACTACACTGTTAGCTAAAACATAGGGGGTTGGTGAGGGAGGAATCCTCCAGAAACAGTAACACATTTGACCTCTTAGCATTAGGAGAAGAAAAATCCTTAACAGCAAAAGATAAACTTTCCAAAATACTTTGCAGCAACAGAATGAAGGAAGATATGAAATGTCTTGGCTGGACTAAAAGACTGCAAAAGGAGCATTTCTCCGAGAAGCACAAAACATACTTTGAAGAAACTTTTAGACATGTATAAAATTACTTTGAAAGGGAAAGAGGAGAGAATGAAGAGAGGAAGGGGGGAGCGGGAACCCACACAAATTAGGGTAGTTTTTAGGCAAGAAGCCCACTGTTTGCTCTACTTTGCTTTATTTATTAGTTCTTAAGGTATTTAAAACGCTAGCATTAAAACTGTGGAATGATTTGCAAATGAATGCCGTTGCAGTTGTGAAAATATAACTCACAGCTGAATGTGGGTTATTCAGACAAATGGCCGCTTTGTTCGGTGAGGGGAAGTGAAGTTCTGTGTTAATTTATTACAAACTGCAGCATTTCAACCCTGATGTCCAGGCAACAATGTTTTTTATTTCAAGTAATTTATAAGTACTTCCCATAGCACTTAACAGTGATGTCTTTGGCCCCTTCACCATGGTATCAGAGTGTATATGTATTTACTGTGGGAATTTGTTTTTAATAAAACTGTTGTAAGGCATTTTTATTCCCTTTCTTTGTTGCATTTAAAAAAAAAACATTTGCTGCATAAGTAATGGATTTTATCCCTTCTTGAAAGGCAGCAGATTATGCTGGAACTGTATTTTGCTTGTGTAAAATAATGACAGGGTAAGGAAAGCCTCGAACTAACTTTCTTTCTTTCTTTCTTTCTTTCTTTCTTTCTTTCTTTCTTTCTTTCTTTCCAGCATAAGCTTCTAGTAAGAGGATCTTCTCAGGGGGTTTTTCAGATGTTACATGGTCACAGTCTAGACTCCAGAGAGACCAGTAGAGTTCTCCTGAACCAAGCTCAGATATAAACCTTGGGAGCATGTAAAAGCTTCAAGTAGGGACCAGGGAATAATTTGATTCAGTTCACATTTTCTTCATATAAATGTTTATATACTGCTATATATCATCATCAACACCATTGTCATCAACATCATCATCATCATCATTTACCCGTCCTTCACCCTAAGGTCCCAGGGCCAATTCTGACAATTAAATACACATAATTAATATTAAAACATACAATTAAAAACAGTGTGAAGCAACTTACCACTACATAAATATCGTTTAAAAACCATATTCAAATGTCAGAATCAGAAATCAGTGAACTATTACGGAAAGGTGTATTCTTCCTTGCCTGCATAAGCCTGATGGAATAGAAAAGTTTTCAGCAGGCATTTAGAAGTTGCAAAAGAAGGTGCCTACGGAATGATTCCCGGCACAGCATTCTCCAGGACTGGGCTGACAATGACACCAAAGATTTGGTTTCCTGTTGTTGTCAGATGAGCCTCGCCAACACTCTTGGGTGTGCTGATCGTATATCAGAAGGGCATCAGAAATAATCCCAAACTCCAAACACCCATCCCTATTCTGCTCAAGGGTGATCCCTACAGTCACCTGATCTGATTTGCAGAAAGGTCCTCATGTACATGCGATGAAGTACTGAAGCCCTTCATAACCTCCATTTTGGGATGTATATTCGGATGTGGGGAAAACGGGTTGCACCTGCAGTGCATGTCAGAATGAGATTCCTAACACGGTTCTATTCTTCTTCTTATTTCCCAGGAGGGAGAACTTGGTTTGAGAAATGGGCTCCTGTTTTAGAGGAAGAAGCCGTTAAGTTTTCCTGACAATTGTTTCACAGATTGCTAGTTACGAGGGCTTACAAAAACACGGCGCCTAATGATGGTCTCATTTGAAAGGTCTCACCCTCCAGATGCTTTCTGTGTTTTCCCAACTTATTTTTGCAGCTGTGGGGGAAAAAACAACACAAACGATCCCCTGAACGTGACGTTTCCATCTCCTCAGCCAGTACGGTTCGGCAAGAAACATTATTCATTTATTTATTTTCCAAAATTGTGCCATGGCAAGAATCGTTATGATTTCATTGGTAAAACATTTCATATCAAAATGTGGGGCCCAAGCAAGAGAGAAGAACAAAGGTTTTATTTGGCCCCAGAGATCCAGGGTGTGGCTGCCACAAATATAATTCCTTTGTAACGTGGAATGAAATGAAGGCTGAACTGCAGATTCATTTATTTATTGCATTTTTCTCCATGTTGCTCAAGGTGGCTTAGATGGTTCTCACCCTCTGTATTTAATCCTCACAACATCCCTGTGAGGTAAGTTACCCTAGAGTAAGCGACTGAGCTTCATGGCCTAGTGGGGATTCAAACCCTGGTCTCTGAAGTCCTAGTCCAACACTTTAACCACTCTTCCACACTGGCCCAAGGATATTTATGGAACCTTGTTTCCTGATATCTGTGTATCTATTGCCCAGATCTTATGATATTTTCAGGAGACAATGAGAAGCAGTGTTAGAGGAGAACAAACACCATTTTGAGCAGTGATATGCTGGCCCAGTCAGACCCCACCTGGAGTTCTGGGTGCCACAGTTTAAGAAGGATATTAACAAGCTGGAATGTGAGGAAAGGAGGGCAACTGAGATGATCAAGGGTCTGGAAACCAAGCCTTACGATGAATGCTTGAGGGAGTTGGGTATGTTTAGCTTGAAGAAGAGAGGACCAAGAGGAGACGTGATAGCCATCTTGAGATAGGTAAAGAACTGTCACATGAAAGATGGAGCAAGCTTGTTTTCTCCTGCTCCAGAAGGTGGGACATGTACCCATGGATTCAATTTACAAGAAAGGAGATTTCCACTAAACTTCAGGAAGAGCTTTATGACTGTAAGGGTTATTTGACAGTGGAACGGACTCCCTTGGAAGGTGTTGGACTCTCCTTCATTGGAGGTTTCCAAGCAGAGGTTGAATGCTTTAGCTGAGATTCCTGCATTCCTGGGGGGTTGAACTAGATCACCCTCAGGGTCCCTTCCAACTCAACAACTGAGGACTTCCATCCTCAGAAGTCTCTGCCCACTCCCTTCCCCCTTTTATCACTTGGGGCTTTGCTTATGGCTCTGGAAGGATCACCTAGTTATTTTTTAAGGACATGGGTCAACAGGGTCTCCTTCTGACATTAAGGATGCAAGTTGCAAGAAACAGGTCCCAAGCTCCCCCATTGCTTCCTCTGTGTCCCTAGTCTGGGATTCTCTACAACTCTTCCATTTGGACTTACAAAGCCTGTCCTGTCCTAATGGCAGGAAATTGATCCTGCTTCACTGCCCCACTTCCAGAGCAGTTTGACGAGGGAATGCAGTGTTCAAAGCTCCCTGAGCAGTTGCTCCGCATCCCCCTGCCATCTCAAACTCTCTCCATCTATAGAAAAGCTGCAGAAATCCTATTTTAAGACAAGCTGAGCTCCTTTATATCAGCTGCTCTTGTAGTAACAGGCACACAATGGGAAGTTTGATTTTGGTATCAGAAATGTAACAGACAATGACATTACACTTGTAACTTGACTTTGAGTGAATCAATTTCTATGACTGCAGAGGAAATTGAAATGCTGTGGGGGCGGGGGAAGCATATTTGAAGACGATCAGAGGAGGGGGGAATCCTAGTGGGCAGCAGCAAGAGAACTGAAAAATGCATACTCTAGGGAAACTGCGTTGAAGACTTGATTTCTTTGAGGCTGATTCTATTGTTGCCCAAGCAAAGTCTCAGTCAAGCCTGGAAGCTTCTATAAACTTCAAGGACTATTCAAACAAAACCATGAGAAAAGAGTTATTTCTGATGGAACCTGCCCTGGGGGGGAGGGTTATTCCATAACTGGAGTGCCAACCCTGAAAACCTCCCATTGCCACTCGTGTGAATGACTAAAGGATGGGGGGGGGGCATTCAGAGGAGGTCCTCTGAGGTTGAGCTTAAATTTCAATGCACCTTAGCTCAAGAAAGCCCATCATCACTGTAATCAATGATAACTGCACTTGAGTTTATTGAAAGCTTTCTTGCTCTGTGAAAGGAGCCTCAATTTTTCCACTTTATTCTCAGGGCACTTGGGAATTTCTCAAGAACTTCAGCTGGTGTGGAGTTTTGAGCTTACCTCAACATTGTAAGATGTCTAAAGGGTGAGGGGTGGTTTCTTTTCTTTCTTTCTAGGAAACATTTCCCCAGCACTCTGCAGCCTTCTTGGTTGCCTGTGATTCCTGATCTGAAGGGGGGGGGGCATGGGAGGAGTTATCTCAAGATGATGTGGGCACTTGGGAAGACTGCTGGTTAGATGATTTGTAGAAGGAAAGAAAGCAGTGGCGTAGCGTGGGGGGTGCAGGGGGGGCCGGCCGCACCGGGCGCAACATCTGGGGGGGTGCTCACACTCGCAGCTCTCTGCCCCTACCTGGTTAGGGGGCCCAAATTACTTGCCTTGCCCCGGGTGCTGACAACCCATGCTACACCACTGAAAGAAAGGACACTCGTAAAGCCCCTTGGCCGCCCCAAAAGTAAGTAGATGCACCAAAAGCCCTACTCCAAATGCATGACATTTTCACCAACATTTTCTCTTCCTTTGATGCAATTTATTTTCTATTTAGCTGATGGAGAATGGTGTAAAAATAAAAATGCTGGAGAAACATACAGAAACAAGGGGTTGGGGATAGCTAGGAGTGCAGTTCCCAGATCAGAGATGATTACTTCCAGATACAGTGGTACCTCTGGTTATGTACTTAATTCATTCCGGAGGTTGGTTCTTAACCTGAAACCGTTCTTAACCTGAGGTACCACTTTAGCTAATGGGGCCTCCCACTGCCGCCACGCTGCGCTGCGCGATTTCTGTTCTCATCCTGACGTAAAGTTCTTAACCTGAGGTACTACTTCCAGGTTAGCAGAGTCTGTAACCCGAAGTGTTTGTAACCCGAGGTGTTTATAACCTGAGGTACCACTGTGTACTATTTCCCTCTTTTTACGGTCTCAGCTTCTGGATCCAGAAAAAAGGTAAACTGGCTAGTACTCCTGACATTCACTGAAAAGACTCTCATCAAATCTTTGAGGTTTTAGGTTTTATAAAAATCAAGCAGCATATACATTTTTATGAAATACATAAGCTCTTTCTCAAGATGTAGGTTTGCGAAGATAAGGAAGTGCAGAGTTATGAAATGTGTACACCCCATACATCTACAGCATGCCCCCCCCCCCAATAATCCCGGGAACTGTAGTTTGTCAAGGGTGTTGGGAATTGTAGCCCTTTGAGGGGTAAACCTCAGTTCCCAGGATTCTTGGGGATGGGGGACATAATTTAAATGTGCTTTCAAAGTATGGCATGTTCACAATCTCAGTCAGTGACTATCCTTATCTGCACTTACTCTAGGGTTGCCATATTTCAAAAAGTGAAAACCAGGACACAATTTTTCAATTGATTTGACCAGTGCTTTATTTCTTTAAAAAAATGTTTAGGGGTACACTCATTTTGACTCAAGAAAATCACCATTTTATAGTTCAAATCGGGGAAAATAAATACAGTAAATGGACAAAAGTACAAAGATTCACAAAATGTATGCATACCCCCCAGAAAAATAGCACTGGACCTGCCTGACATCCATGGCAAAACACCACCTTTCAGAAATCCTCCCCACGGACGTCAATTCCACCTTTGAAATCCTGGTAATGTCCAGGAAAATCCAGACGTATGGCAGCCCAAACTTATTCCTCCCCCCCCCAAAAAAAAATCCCTATTGCTTTTAAATATGGGAAGGGGGGAGAATTAACCATAGTGGAGTGGGCACATTAGCCATGCCTGGCTTCCTTGCTTTCTGTGTGTGTGTGATTCCCCCCCACCTCACTTTCCCGGTTCATTTCTTTCAAATTCTCAGCAAAACTAAAGAGGGGAACCCACGCACAGAGAAGAAGGAAGATTTGGGGGGGAGCAGGAGGAAAGAAAGTAAAAGGGGGAAACCTCCCAACCCTCCTCATGCCAGAGGCGTATGAAATATGAAGGTCTGGCGATTGTTTGAGTTCAGTGCGTCGGAATAACATTGGTTAAATTATGGATAGTTTTGAATAGTGTCACTTTTCTCCCTCTTTCTCTCACAGCCCCCCCCCCCCCGCTCTCCCTTCGTCTTCTGCAGATGGTTGTTCACACACAAGGAGCCTAGGCCTGCATAATTGTATCACTAATAAGCAGTGAGGCAATTAGTTGTGTAAGTGTGCTATAATCATTCCAACAGAAGAGATGACGAAGAGACAAAAAAAGGAGGGGGGGGGCACCCAAAAATGTCTTTTTCTCAATTCATCAACTGACAGCCATAATTAGATATATATAATTGAAAATTCCACAGTAGGGGGGCCAGCTTATACAAATGAAATTTTTTCTCCCTCGGTTAATTTTTTTATTTATTTTTTTGCTTCTCTTATGTATTTTCTAACACCCCCCTACTTCTCCATTTCACTCTAATGTCTCCTCAGAAAAAAAAATGTTACTCTGAAGGAACACACGCTATACAAGCGTCAGAATAATATGTCTTCTGTTATTATATTTACTGAACAGGGTGGCTTTGAAATAATTTTTTTTTGAGGTAAATTTTTAGCCAGTGGCTTAAAAAGAAAAGAAAAGAAGCCAAGCTCTCACAAGCTCCTATCCCCACCCCTCTCTCTCCAACACGCCATCTTTTAGAAGATCTATATATCAGTTTTCCAAACATGAAATGTAAAACTCAAGGAAAAAGAGAAGCTCTGTTTTGTTTTTGTATCTCCTCCTTCATTGACATGGAGAAAGCCTGAAGTTTTGGGAGCGGTGGGGGAATTTGTGAATTATAATAGAGAATGACATCACCAAGTATTATGGGAAGTTGAGGGATTTCTTTGGAGCAAAGCCTGATTATCAAAAGGCTATAATTAAATTTGGGCTTTAAAAAAAAAAAATGCTCAAGTGCTTATGACTTTGTGGAAACTATGCTCAGAGCAGCTTTTCACTGAATTAATCAGCCTGGAAGATTTCATTATGCAGGAGTCTCTCTTTTTAAACTGTAAGCCCACAATCAGACCCTCTCTCTTTTCTCCTAAAAATTAATTGGACGAACCTTACTCGATTTTTTAAAAGAGAGGACTTCGTAAGATTGGAGCTTGTTAATTAAGTCCTTTTAAATGCCCCCAGCTGTGCAACACATCCCCCCCCAACACAATTGCATATTTATTTTTAACATTTGCTCCCTCCTTTTACAATAGCAGGCTATTTTTGAAAATACAACAGAAACGCACTCTCACAGGCTAAGACACCCCTATTGAATGCCAATGCATTATATTCAGCCGTCATGGGAGATTTGCAGGATGCCATCATTACCACCACAGTTCCAGACTAGGGGAAGAAGTTTTTCCCTTGGATTTCACAAGAGTATTTATAGAAATAATTTGCTAATTCTTCTTACAAATGGAGAAAGGGCATGTGAGCACAAAAGAACTAAGGGGTATTTCAGTGTTTTCTTTCAGTTTTTGGCGCCAATGCATCTGCACAAAAGTCATCCGGTGGAGTTTTGCTGAATGGCTGGGGTGGGTGCAGTTACTTGAAGGGGAGAGAACTGCTTGGTAGCCCTCAGTGGCCAATTTGCTGGACACTTTAGTCATGTGTATCTGTTCTGATTAGGGTTGTCAGGTCAGGAGCATCCCAGCCCCTGAGATTTCAGGGCCCAAACCTAGGGGCAGCCTCTGGTGATGTCATGGGGTGGACCATGGAGACGGAGGTTAATTGGGAGAGGAATTCACTCTTTCTTTGCTGTGAGAGCCTTGGTTACACCCATGCCCCACTAACCAGCATTCACCCAAAACACCTTCCTAAAATCGATTTGATCCATAAGAAGTGAGTGAACAAAGGGTTTTGTGATGCTCTTTTAAATACAAGGTGGGTGAGGGCGGTTTTAGTTTTGCAGCTGGCCACAGCCACCCAGTGGCACTCCCAATCTACAGAGGGACACTGTAGGCATTGGACAATGTACTGGACTAGAGTCTTCCAGCACCACCTTCTGGAATGTCCTCTTCAAGAAATAAAACAACACCACTTTAAGACTCATCTCCCATGCTCATCCTGTCCAGACTGTCCAAAAAGTGGGAAGGAAGATAAGCCTGTCTAGAAATAAATGCTTATGTTTTCTTATAACTTGTTTACAGATGTAGTTGGGGATGAAGCGGTTAAACCAAAAGCTTCAAACAACTTGAGAACATAAGAAGGGGCTGCTGAATCAGGCTGAAGGCAGACCCAGTTCAGCATCCTGTTGTCACAGTGACCAGCCAGATGCTTGTGAGAAGCCCAAAGCTGGACCTAAACACAAGAGCACTCTGCCCTCCTGCAATTGCATTTCTACCTCTGAATATGGAGGTGGAGCATAGCCATTGTGACTAGTAGCCACAACCACTTCCTCTTTTGAAAATGAATGCCATAGCTTAACTATGTGCTATGTGCTATGGAATTTGCCCCCACAAGAGGAATAGATGTCCACAAACTTGGATGGCTTTAAAATAGGAGGATAAAACTATCAATGGCTACTAGCCATGATGGCTATGTTCTACCATCACTTTTGGAGGCAAGATGCTTCTGAATACCAGCTGGTAGATACCGAAGGAGTGGAAAGTGATGTTGAGCTCAGGTCCAGCTTGTAGGTTTACCACAGGCAGGTAAACTGGGGCAACAGGATGCTGGACTAGATGAGCCACTGGCCTGAACCAGACCTGATTCAGAATTGACATTTCTGTAGGTGCACTAAAAGAAAACATATTCATAAATTCAAATAAACAAAGATAGTATCACTAGATTGTGTGAGTCCAAATGCTCTAACTGAACATCTATATTTAGTAGTCTATCTACTTATTACGGTAAGAGCATTCATTATATTCCAAGTAATGGCTAGAGACAGCTTCTGTCAGTGGATATATGGCTGAGAAAAACCTGGAACACCAAGCTTATGTTCAATAACTTGCAGTGGCGACTGGTGCCCATTGGGACTGGTAGGGCAGAAGTCGGAACCCAACAGTAGGTGGAGTCAGAGCCAAATGGCAAGCAGAGCAAACTAATTGTAGTCTTCTCCTCATCTTTCTCCTTGCTACAAGGGCAACATTGAGAGTAGAGAGGAAGAAGCTCACAGGCTGTGCTGCCCATGGATTGGTCATAAGTAAGAAGGCAGGTAGGGGATGAAGGCAGGCTGAGGTTGGTGGGGACCAGCCTTCACTGATGATTTCACCCACTTTAAATGACTCTGAGGTTGAATACACCATACAAATACAGTGGGGTTCCTTCATAATAAGAAGGTTCCCCAATCTGGTGGTGGTTATAATTAAGTGCTGTTCCCTGCTCTCCCCACTGAAAAGGTTCTCAGAGAAGCCAGTCAACAAAAATGCTTATAGGGCTGAAAGCATCCAGTGTTTGTCCTACTCAGAGTAGACCCACTGAAATTAATAAATGTCAACTAACTTTAATGGGCCTACTCAGAGTAGGACTAACATTGGATAAAACACATAATCTAAAATGTACAACAGAAAAGGAAGAAAATGCTTGGAGTGAGGAGGAAAAAAGCAAACGCAGGCAGCAATACTTAAAGTTAAATAGCATAATCTCTCTGCTCCCCTTCCTTTGACTGCTGTAGCCTGATGGAGTGGCTCCTGCCAGGTGACTGTTGGGTAGAAATGTGCCAGCTGAACAATGTTTACTGAGAAATTTTGGCTCTGATTATCAAAGGCTTTGGGAGATAATCTCTTTTGTGTGCATTGTTTTGAACAGTAATTTATACTTTTTAAAAATCTTTTTTTATAGTTATTTTTTTCCTGCTAACTAATAAACAAAAACAGCTTTTGGTTAATATAAAATTAATAAATATGTCTTTCTTCGGTTTCCTAAACTTTCCCTCCTAGTTCTCATTACCCATTTTGAATAACACTCTCGTCTTTCGTTCCCAACAATGCAAATCAGCTACGGACAAAGAAAGAAGACTTATTCTGGGGAGATGTTCTTTAAAGCAAATAATCCATTTCCTCCTTTTTGTTCCAGCAGCTGTCTCAGGTGCTCTCCCTCTTGCACTACGTAATAACAGATCAGATGGTCCACCAACTACATTCATAAATGGCAGTCATAGTCAGCTCCTTTTTTTTAAAAAAAGAAGAAGATAAGAATGAATGCTTTTATTTCATTTCATTTATAGGAGGATTCTTGGCTGCTTTTCCAAGGCACATAATGACACATTTGCTGTTTTGTGTTTCTAACTAAGTAATGGCATAGTTCCTCTAAACCATGAAAAATGGTGTGTTTGATCAAACAAGAAAGGATGAACTTCTGGGAAATTCCATTCAGAAGAGTGTGAATTAGACCTAGGAGTTATTCTCTTTCCCTGACGCCCCCACCCCAAGCTGGACTATAACTCCACTGGCACCTCACTCCTGCCTTTTTATGAATTCATTGAGTACAGTTCTATCAACACAAACTGTGCTCAACTGCTGAAGGCTCAATTCTCAAACATATGGATATGTTGAAAATTAAATTGCAGGGTTTATTTGAATTTATAGAGAGCTCTGTGAATGTAGTTTTGAGATACAGTTTCCGTCAAGCAGATAGATGTCACCTGCCACAAGTAACTTGATTGTATAATGTTAAAATGCCACATTCTCTTTGTAGGTAATTCTATTCAATCACACGTTGCAAAGATTTCAGTAACGAAGACTTGAATATCTCTGGCTGTCGGAGAGGGTTTTCTCCTCCCCTCCCCTCCACCACCAGCTTTCTTTTCTTAAAAATCTCGCTTGGAAAGAGACTGGTATTCTTTGCTCAAATGGAGTCCAGTTCTTTCATTTTAAGGTGAGGGGAACCCACAGCCATTGGCTTCTCTCTGTGGGGACCACATAGTGCCGGTGAGCCCTACCCATGTTCCCCTGCTGCCCAGCCTATCAGCTGAGCAGTGGAGGGAAGATGCCTCATGCTGTGATTTCGACTGCAGTTGGATCATTGACAAGGAGAGCTTAAAGCTTCTGCCCCCTCAGCAATCCCAGTGTATAATGCATTTTTCTACTCCTTTTTGCCACACTGCTTACAGGGCAGAATACAGCAAAATAAAACACAGCAAAATGTAATGCACACTATTAAGCAACAGTTGACATAAAATGCCCATAGCAAGTATAATAGCGGCTTCAAACTTAGAACAGACCTCACCTATCACAACTCCCTGCCTCTAAAAGCCTAGTGAAAGATGTATGTCTTCATTGGTCACTGAAACAAATACACTGTAGAGGCAGAGTGTATCCTTGTGGGAAGAATACTCAGCAGCTGTGGAGCCACCACCAAAAAAGCTCTTCCTTGGTCCCCACCCTCATTCAGAGAAGGGACCACCAAGAAAGCCTGACTGCTGATCCACCGCTGAATGGGCAGGTGGATCTGGGAGAAGGTTCCATCTCCTTGGGCTCTGGATCATTTGGGGCTTTAAATGTCAATGTAAGCACCCTGAATTGGGCCTGGAAGGTGACAGGCAACCATCTTAGCTATTTAAGAATAGAAGTAATATGTGATTGGCCTACAGCTCCTGCCAACACCCTGGCTGCTGTGTTTTGCATGAGCTGCAGCTTCTGAAACATCTTCAAGGGCAGCTCCTCATAGAGTGCATTACAGTAATCCAACTGGGAGGTTACCTGAGCATGGATACCTGTGACCATATCATTCCTGTTCAGAAAAGGCTACAGCTGGTGCCACAGTTGCCTTGGGAAGCTTTTTCAGCTAGAGGTTAGGGTAAAAGTACAATAACTATGGTAACTAACTAACTAACTAACTAACTAACTAACCAGTTCAGGATAATATGGTGTTCAGAGAGCTGACATACTTCTCCCTTTCCAATAAGGTCTAAGTTCTGTGCAGCTTTCATGAGGTATGTTATGTCTGTTATGAACAAAAGTGTAACACCCCCTTCATTTATTTTACTTATTTAAATGTATTTAAGGTTTTTCTATCCCGTAGGCTAGTCAGCGCACGACAATATTTGAAAAGCACACAGAAAATTAAACACCAGGATTGCAGCACTTGGTCAATTATTCAGTAAACCAATTACAAGTCTTTTGATTGATGGAGAAAGCACTCTCAATTAATTGGGCAACATGTTCATTATTTTTAATAAAAGTTCTTGAAGCAATGGGCATCACCATGGACATGATCAAAACCCCCAAACAGAAAGAGCCAGTGTGGTGTAACAGAGTGTTGGACTATGCCCTAGAAGACCAGGGTTCAAATCACCACTCAGCCATGACGTTGACCAGGTGACTTGGGTCCAGTCATTGCCTCTCAGCCTAACTCCCTCACAGGGTTGTTGCCAGGATAAAATGAGAAGAGGATAACCATGTAAACCACTTTGAGGTCCTTGGAAGAAAAGGTACTATATGCATGCAATCATCATCATCATCATCTGACCTGCCCCACTGAAATAGGAGCTGGCATCAGACTTACCTTTCCACAGGGCAATTGCTATGAATTGTCTCTGTTAGGGTTGAGAGGGAAGGGGACAGTGCAACTGGACAAGGCCCTGATGCTGTCTTTGTCTCCCCCCCTTCAACCTCTTCTTCCTTCCCACTAGGGATGGGTGAATTGGTCTGTCAGTTTTGGTTTCTCTCAGTTTCTCATTTTTCCTATCTTAAGTCCCATCCAACGTTTCATATCGATCAGAATTTATTTTTTTTAAGCCCTGATGAAAATTTATCAGCATTTTAGTGCAAATCTCTTAAAAGATACACATTTTGTATGCAATTCTGCCTGACATGCACCCCCCCACTAACATCATATGCATGATTTGCCTCAATACATTAATCTTTGTACTGATTACCTCGCAGGAGAAGTGCATTGCAAAATTTGCAGAAGGGTGAATTTCAAAGGATGCCTCTGTTTCAGTTTGAAGGGACACATTAGGTAAGTTTCCCTTTTAATGCAAACCAAATTGAATTTCTTCCCCGTCCTTACTTCCTACAGGGAAGTTGGTGTCAGTTAACCCAGTGAGGGGCAGGAGAGAGCTGCTGCAACTGGCTCAGGCCCCATATTGTCTGCCTCACTCTTCTTTCCTACATGGCAGGTGCGCTCTCTCTCTCTGTCTCTCTCTCTGTCTCTCTCTCTCTCTCTCTCTCTGTGTGTGTGTGTGTGTGTGTGTGTGTGTGTAGGAAATAATCCAGCTGGAATATTGGGAGTACTGTATATGGGAGCCTTAACTAAACACTGACAATGTACTGGGAGTCCTAGGATGTCCTTCGACCATAGAACATCACATAAACGATGAGCCGATTTTAGGGTTGGCTGGCCATGGAGGGTTTAAGATTCCCCCAAGTTTATTGCTGTGAAATTGCTGTCAATCTGGGAACCGGAAGCACAACTTCTGCCTGCAAATGTGCTCATGGGATGACAGTGTTGTTTTAAAACTGATCGGTGTTTGGGGGAGCAGGAGAAAACCTCTGGCAGCAAATTAACTATCCGAAGAGGAAACCAAGTAGCAAGAAGGAAAGAAGCTATAAGACCCCTTTCTAGTTTGAAATATAGACACATTTCAATAGCATCCATGTATGCCAGACTCTCAACATTTTGCGTGGGTGCAATGAGGACTCATTTCTTAATTAAAGCTCAGGAAATGGTGTGGGTCAGTGTCCTTTCTGGGCATATGGGAAAGGGAAATATGATATGCACAGAGACTGACAGGAAGCTTTCTCTCACTCACCCCCACTTTTGTTAAAAAATTTTATTACCCCATCTCTTTGAAAGCAGTGTACTGTATCAACGGCCTTGATGTTTTTAGAACAAAGAATTTATGGTCTCTTGAGGTGCAACACACCTTCCTTTGTTTGCTGAAATATATATCATCATTTGGTGCTTTGTAGGAGCAAAAGTAATTTAAAGGAAACTGCCAGAGTAATATACAAACCATTAAATCTGCCCATTAATATATTTGTAGCATTATAAACATGGGGATTTGGGGGAAGACAGAAGCTAAAATCAACTTATTTGAGCTTGCCATTGTTAGAAGGTGATGTACTTTCTTTCCTGCCTTATACTTCATTGCCTAAACACATTTGTGGATGTTCACCCTGTTGGTGATGATGGGACATCCATACAAGGCAACTAGGGTCTAGGGTGACCTTAATGTGGGTAAGGAGCTCATGGACTGCCTCTTCTCATATGAACTTACCTGGACCCTACATTTGTCATCCGAGGCTCCTCTCTGTGTGCCTCCTTCAAGGCCAGAGAAAGGGTGGCAATGAGCCTTTTCATTGGCAGCTACCAGCTTGCAGTATGTTTCTCAGAGAAACTTACATGGCACCAACTTTGTCAGCCATTAGGCACCAGACAAAAACATTCCTGCTCACTCAAGCTTTTCAGGCTTTAAATAAATCATAATATGGAAGGTCCCATCAGTATTGGCATTCCACCGGCTCTTGAAGATACACCTGTTTAGCATTTCCCTGATCTCTTAATAAAATGGGCTTATTTGTTATATATTTTAATTATGAATGTTTGGGCATAGTTGTTTTACTATACATTTCAGTTAAGGGCAGTTGCATTTTTATAATTGGTTTTCTGTATTGGTATTCCTTTATAATAAGCAAATGCATTTAAACCAAAACTAACAGGGGGCAGATAGTGAGTCCCTGCTATATCTCAGCCTGAATGTTATTCCACAGATCAGGGGCAACCACACTAAAAGACCTGCTCAGAGTTACTAAGAAGGTATTTGGAACTTGTAGGAGAAACTGTAATCTATTGGGTAGATAAGGCAGTCTATAAAGCATATATACTCTCTGTCTTTCAGGGTTGCCAACTTTGGCTCCAGATTATGGGTGTTCAGTGGTGCACGCTATATAGCATTGCAGTGGCGCCTGGGAGCCCCAGAAGTCACATCTGATGCCATTCCTATTTCTTAAAAGAAAAAAACATCAGCTAGGAAAGAGATTCTGCAATCTCCAGGCAATTGTTTCCAAGATATATTAGAAAACCTGCATTAGCAAACACTTTCATTTAATGGAAAATTAATTATGCAACACAAAGCCTCTGATCAAGATGCTAGCAGTGACAAGCGCTGTCTTTCTGATGTGCTTGTATCATCATCACAGATTATTTTTGACACACACATATCAACAACAAATAGAATCATCACCTTTCACACTAAACTGACATCTGAGGATAATCCCTTCTTGTCAAGAGGTCTAGAAAATCAAATGCCAGTATCATCACAAAAGTTGGCAAGAGGAAGGTTGCTGATTGATGCCATCTGTCTTCATAGAGAAAAGTCTCCGAATTTTCTAGTGTGAACACATGAACACATTCTAGTGTGACCACGCTCCCACCAACATCAAATACTGAAAGCTCACGGCTTCCACCAAAGAATCATGGGAACTGTAGTTTGTTAAGGATGTTGAGAATTGTAACTTGGTAAGGAGGAAAGTATGGGACGCGGGTGGTGCTGTGGGTAAAACCTCAGTGCCTCAGACTTGCCGATCGCATGGTCGGTGGTTCAAATCCCCGCGGCGGGGTGCGCTCCCGTCATTCGGTCCCAGCGCCTGCCAACCTAGCAGTTCGAAAGCACCCCTGGGTGCAAGTAGATAAATAGGGACTGCTTACCAGTGGGAAGTTAAATGGCGTTCCGTGTGCTGCGCTGGCTCGCCAGATGCAGCTTGTCACGCTGGCCACGTGACCCAGAAGTGTCTGCGGACAGCCCTGTCTCCCGACCTATAGAGTCAGATGAGCGCACAACCTGAGAGGCTGTCAAGACTGGCCCGTATGGGCAGGGGTACCTTTACCTTTACCTTTAAGGAGGAAAGTACAGTTCCCAGAATTATTTCTTTGGGGGGGGCAACCCATGTGCTTTAAATGTAGGTGGTAGATGTGATCCAAGAAACAGAACCTGGGATTGGGCTATGCAAATGAAGAGATTGGCCTGTAGCCCCTTGATTGCAGTAGTCCAAGTGGGAGATAACCAGAGCATGTACCACTCTGGCAATACAGTGTGCAGGCAGGTAAGGTCTCATCTGGGATACCAGCTGGAGCTGGTAGGCAGCCACCCTGGATACACAGTTGACGTGTGCCTCCATGGACAGCTGTGAGTCCAAAATGACCCCACGACTGCACATCTGGCCCTTTAGGGGCACAGTTACCCCATTCAGGACCAGGGAGTCCCTCACACCTGCCCACTCCCTGTCCCTTAGAAATGGTACTTCTGACTTGTCAGGATTCAACCTCAATCCGTCAACCATTCATCTTCCAACTGCCTCCAGACACCCACACAGGACATTCACACAGCATAGTGACCTTCCCGATGCAAAACACTTGTCCTCTACCACTGAACCCTTCCTCCTAGTTTTAGGGTAGCTTAGTGGAAGCTTAATGGAGTTCAGCTTCTGTATTTATACATTTAAAGCATTCATCCTCAGCCTATCATCAGGGGCACCTGATGGAGAGGGCAAGCTCATAGGCAGTGATGACAGCAGGCAGGAGGAGTCACACTTGGGGGTGAGGATCAGTCATAGTTGGGGGTGAGGACCTACTGGGGTTAACTTGCTGAGGGGCCCCTCAAAACTTGATGGTGGTATATTGCCTTTCCTCATATCCACTGTTACTTGCAGGGCTGGTGCAAGGCATTTTTCCACCTGAGGTATAGGACAAGATGGCTCCCCCTCCATCCCATACAGAAGCCAGCCAGATGTCAACATCATGGATGACACAGTGTTCTGTGGGTTCAGTTACAGGGCAGAGGTCATACTGCGCAAACACTCCTGACCTCAGAGGCATAAGGCAGTGCAACTGGTTCCACTGCACTGGGCACCGAGCCTAGGGGGCGCTGCAGGGCCTGGCGACTATGATGTCATGAATTGAGCAGAACTGAAGGTAAGAGGCAGGGTGCACACCAAACTTTGGCCTCAGACATGGTGCTGCTGCCAGAGATGGCTGAGTCCCATTGCCTAATGGTAGGACCAGTCATCTGCCCCAACCCTATATGGCTTTCATTCCCATTTTGAGACCCAAATCCTCAATGTACTCTGAGACATCTGCCCCCGCTCTTTTACAAACAATGTGAAGTAGATTTTTGAGAAAGCAGAATTCACATCTATCAGTAGCTCATTAGAATTCAGGCCTATACATCAAAGCTGCCTGTGGTCCCTTTCCCTCTCCTTTCATTAATTAGTACTGTCATTTTTAACATGCTGTGAAGGGGAAAGAATGGGGTCTCCAACCCCCTAATTCCCACCCCTTCATTCTCCCCCCCCCCACTCCATAACAGGTATCTCACCCTGAAAAATGCTTAATAGGCCTAATTTTCAAAGCTGTTAATTCATTGGGGGATGGAATAAAGATTTTGGGGGTGGGGACACAGTGAGTACACAATTTAATGCAAACTTCTGGATTATCTTCTGGATTTGTATTTCTGGATCCGATATGAAACACTGTTCTCCTTCCAAATCCACATTTTTCCAAAGATTGTGATGCAGTTCTCCAACCAAAGGATGTGGGGAAAGAAAAGTGTGCATTACTGAAAATTGAATGCAAAAGTGTATATTAGCAAAAACAATGTACGGAAAAAACCCATGATATTAGAAACTTCAAGAGTGCACACGTCAGGCAAAATTGTGCAGACAAAGGCACATACAATAATAAATGTGCCTAAAAATAAGAATTTTCATGCAGACTTTAAAAAATAATAACCAGCAAACACATGCAGCAGTAGGGTAAATTGAATTTAAGATTGTGGGGTGGGAGGATGAGAAAATGAGAGAATATAAATTTGTATATCCAAGGGTAGAAGACGAAGGAACTGGATGAAATTTGGATTGCTTTCCCATCAACAAAACTGGTACCTGTTGGAGCTGTTTGTTTGGTTCTGTTCTCTATGTGTGACATCTCCAAATGTTTAGGTTTCTTTTTTTAAAAAAAGCACACCAAAAACAAAATGTCAGGTTGTGAAACATTTTAGCAGCAGAAATTCCTGGTAACCCAATCCCTTGAATTTGCTTGAGTGTCTTAGAAGTGTTTTGAATGCAAACACAGGAGGGAAGCAGCCACGATGGTCACTCCTCTACTTTTAAATCTTCTTACCCTCTCATTCTGCTGTGTGGCCTGAGAAGGGGAGGGAGGGTCAAAAGGTTTTGGCACAGCAGTAGAATTCTAGAAATAATCACCTTATAGACCCACTAAATCAATCATAATTAATGCACTTGGCTACTTCTGTCAGAGCTCTGCTGCTAGGGGGCAAAATAGAGAAGCCCTTTCTAATACAATTTGAAAAGAGATCAAATCTGTCATTTCCTCTAATAATTGAGCCAAATGAGAAAAAAAGAGAGGGGTCAGGGGTCAGCTGGTGACCTTATGTAAAACCCAATAATGCATAATTCATTTTCATTTTATGGAATTTATAAGATTCTGTAAACTGTCAGGGAGAGAAACCCATCTGCTCTCACTTCCACCAGTAACTGTCCCTACCCCTTGCAATAACGGTGAAACAGAAGAAACTTCTTTTATTTATTTCACGGGAGAGGTGCATTCTTCCAGTGGAAAGCTTTCTGCAGGGGCTGGTATTTAATTCATTCTCCCAAGCGTGTGAAGTTAATAACCGCAGTTCTTTGCGAATGATATAAAACCTGTAATTTATTTATTGAGTGTTACAAATACAGTTAAAGCGTGTTTTCATGCAAAATGGATTACCTTCTCTTTTTGATCATTGCCAAAAAGAGAACAGGGGATCTGGGGTAGTGGGGGGGGTGAGAGGAAATGCTAGGTGTAAAAACCGCACCTGATAAATACATATGAACACTGAAAAAATGAAGCCTCATCCTGTTGGTGATCAAAATGTAATAATGTAAGAACACAGGAGGCTGACATATACTGAGTCAGAATATTGGTCCATCTAGAGCATTTTCATCTGCACTGACTGGCAGAAGCTCCCTGGGGTTTTAGAAGTATTTTGTAAGCCTACCTAGAGATCTGCACCCAAAACAGGTGGTCACCCACTGAGCTATGGCTAGTTGGACTGGAGTGCTCAGTAATTTATTACCAGGAGCCAATGGACAGAACCCAAAGGCTCCCTTCCGCTGATGGAAGATTCTTCTTCTACTTGATAGTGTCTTCCTCTGATGGAAAGAGTCCTTTGGCCTGTAGAAGATCCCCTCATAAGAGGAAGGGGACTTTTTTATAAATACAACCAACTGTGTTGTAGGCTAGAATCAACGTTTAAAAAGGCTTCAGATTTCTCCTCTGACCCAAACCCACTGGATAGTCTCCAGATATTGGCTTCACCTTAGATTGAGTCCCAATCTGTTAAAAAGGAGAAATTGTGTCACATTATTGCAGCTTTAGTCTGGGAAAGAACAAGATGAGAAAGCACTTTGAGTTTGTTTCTAACTCATGAAAGAGATGAGGAACCTGTGGCTCTCTGGATTAAGGCAGTCCAACATGCAGCCCTTGAGATCTTTTTTGGAGGGACCTCAGCAACAATTGATGTCCCCTCCCTGCAGCTTTTACGATACCTCCCCAAAGCTAGGTAAGGGAGGTGCTGAGCTTTGGGAAGGAGGTGTGAGGGCTCTGACAGGGTCCTAGAGTCCTTCCACTCCTTCTCAAAGCCTAGTTAGCAATTTCCCAGCTTTGGGAAGGAGGAAGGAGGGTTATAGGACCCTGCTACAGCCCTGTGCCTCCTTCTCAAAGTCCAGCACCTCCCTTACTTAGCTTTGGGAAGGCAGCGTAAAAGCTATGTGTGTGTGTGTCAAATTTTGGCCTTGTTCCTTGCCTCTGCGTGGCAAGACAGTGTGTGGCCCCTAGGTTTGCAGACCCTCCAAACGTCCTTATTTTCCAAGGACATCTCTGATTTTGAGAAGCCGTCCTGGTTTCTGTTTTGATCCTGGAATGTCTCACTTTTCCTTAGGATGTCCCTATTTTCACTGGAGAAATGTTGGAGGGTATAGGGAAGTGGTTTTTTTTTAAATGTTTAATGTTTTCTTATGTTTTTATATATGTTGGAAGCTGCCCAGAGTGGTTGGGGCAACCCAGTCAGATGTGTGGGGTATAAATAATAAGATCATCATTATGAAATGAGGCATCCCTATTTTCACTGGAGAAATGTTGGAGAGTATGGGTTTGCTACAGTATGGGTTTTATACAGCTTGATAAAAGCTGATTACAAGACAGTTCCCAAGAATTTGTGTGTGTGTGTGTGCGCGCGCACATGTGCATGCACTCACACATTTATTGTGCTTGACCTTTTTTAAAAAAGAGAGTAAGCCTGAAAAGGGTTTTTTGTTTTTTTCAGGGGGAACTAACCAAAACTCAGTTCTGGAACCTCTCAGGTGAATTCTGGCACCTCTCAGGTGGGCGCCATTGCCATTTTAAGAGAAAGAGGGAGGTATTTGTGGTGAGTTCCAGCACCTCGTTTTCTAGAAAAATAGCACTGTTCTCTGGGCATTTTACATAAACAATAAATTACAAAACAGAATTCATGCCCCAAATGCCAACCCCCTAGTAAGTAAAATAAGCATAAAACACAGCGATGGGAAACTTGGTGCAGAAACAGAAGCCCCTGAGAGATTTTAATTAAAAGGCCTGGGACTAAAAGTTATTCAGCCAACATTTACAAGTGCACAGTTTAACTTGTAAGGGATATATAGATATACAGTACACACGTTTCCAAGTGGTTGGGTTTAGGCCAAGTGCACACACAGAGACACATTTCCTTTGCAACACAGAAGCTGACGGCAAGAAATAAATAATAATTATGATTTATTTAAGCTCTGATCCTGTTTCGAGAAATAAAATCAATTAGAGCAAAGAATTTATAGTTCTATATGCTTCGGAGAAGGACACTGTTATGGCTGCAATAAATAAAGTATATGGTTAAGTATAAGTTCAAAACTATTATGACTTAACCACTTCCTTCCTGTCATTTAGGGGTCCAGCTTCGTTAGGTGTTGCAGTGGTTTTGCTGGAGTGCCTGGCCAAACAAAAAGGGCTCAGGGAATGTGGGCAGCTGACCTACGTTGAATTACAATAAAATGGATAGGAATCCATGCATCTTCCCCAGGCTTGTTTGCAACGCTTGGCGTAATTGCTTTTGCTGCTAAATAGCATGGAAAGGAGTCCTCTGTAATACGTTTCCCTGTAAAATTATGTCAATGGATTGCCCGCCAGGATGGCAAGTGGTGTGTGTGTGCATGGAGTAAAGCCCTATACCAGTCACCTACAACCAATCCCCTACAGATGCTGTGGACTCCAACTCCCACTGGCCAAGGATGGTGGAGTTTCCACTCCAAAATATTTGGAGGACACCATGGAAGGCAGCCCTGTACAGTGAAGAGATCACAGGAAAATGTGAATGAACCTCTCCATGTTCTTTCCAAGAGACTTAAGAAACCTAGGAAGCTGCCTTCTGCTGAGTCCATCTTGCCACTGGTCCATCTTGCTCAATAGTATCTACACTGACTGGCAGCAGATCTCCCGTGTTTCAGGCAGGCTCTCTCACACAGTCCTACTTGGAGATGCTGGGGATTGAACCTGGGACCTTCTGCATGCAAAACAAATGCTCTCCCACTGAGCCATGGCCCTATCCTCACATTGCACCTTGCCTCTGGAAGCTTTGCTCAGGAACAGTTTCTAGGCCAACTGCAGCACTGAACCTAGATGTCATGCTTTATAACCTTTCCCCATTAGAATGAAGATAAACCATTGATTACTTTCTCCCATATCAAAGTCCACGGAGGTTGCAGAATTTTTGTCCCTTCCTAATGTTCTGCAAGAGTCTGGCGTCAATTCTGTCTCCTCCCAGTGATGTACCAGAGCCTGGGGCAATTTGTTCCTCTGCCATTGGTGTACCAAAGCTTGGGGGCAAGCCTGTCTCCTGCCATTGATATATCAAAGCCTGGGGCAATTCTGCACCCTCCCAATGGTATACCAGAGCCTGGGGCAATTTGGTCCTCACTCACTGGTGTATCAAAGCCTGGGGTAATTCTGTCTCCTGTCGATGGTTTACTAGATTGCTGCATAAAACTTACTAGAAACCAGCCCCTATCCACAAAGTCCTACTTCTTCATCTGCATAGCCCTACTATGCATTGCAAGAGTATGGTGCCATATTTTCCAGAGCTCTTAGAATACAGCTTTTAGATATGCTGATTATGGCTGCATGAGGATAATATGCAAAGAACTAAAATTCTACTCAGTGTCATATGCAGGTGAAAAGTTTATCCAAAATTTCATATCCTAGCTGGGTACTATCCACCATAATACAGCAGGTTTCCGTTGACTTACTGTGCCTTTTTAAAATATATTCTACATTCTTTGTCTGATGTTAATTAGAAGCAAAAAGGCTCTTTCAATATGCAATCAAGGAATGGGGCAGCTCAATCAGAATTTATACCATCAGCTGTCAATGGCCTGACCGCAAGGCCTTAAAATTATGTATCTTTGATTATATTCACGTTTAACCTTATATACAGGAGCCTTATTTCATTATCCAAAATAAGAGCCCAAATAAAAGAAAATGAGCTTCATTCATTCATCAGTGGCTGCTGTTTTCCCTCCCTCCATTGCTAATCATGAGTTTAATTTTTAATGGAAAAGCATTGCTGGCACAATTAACACTCAATTTACATGTGCATCCAAAGACCCAATTAATTAAATTTTATTGATGCCTTGTTGCTCTTTAAAATGTTTTCCAAATGCATCCAAAAGGATTTGAAATAGCTTCTACTGGGTACCAGTGCTTACCTTTTCCCTTGAGCCGGCATCCCCAGCATTGGGATTTACCAATGTGTTTGTTACACCAGACCTAAGATGTTCACAAAGATAACATGTGTAGTTCACAATGGCATACACAACTATACTTCAGAGCAGGCTTCCACCAACCTGGGACCCTTCTGATGTTTTGGACTCCAGTTCCCAGCAGCCCCCATGATTCTGGGCAATGTTTGGGGGTGATGGGAGTTGCTGTCCAAGGGTATCTGGCTGGGGAAGGTTGGGGACGTGAATTGGTCTTCAGCTGGTGGATTGGGTTGTGCTTAGGTGAGTAATATCGGTGGCACTGAATTGGAGCCCTACATATGCTGTTGGACCACAACTGCCATCATCTTTGACCACTAGCCATCCTTGATGATAGTTGGAGTCCCTAATATCCAGATGATTCCATATTAGTGATCTCTTGGCTAGATGCTACTGGACTAGACAGGCCAGGAAAATGAAGAGGAGATAGACACTGGGGGCAAATAAAATAGCTGGCTAGAAGCACAGAAGGGCAGCCTAGCAGCTCACCCCACAACATGTCATAACAGATGGTAGCTAAGGGCCACAAGTCAGCTTTGGGGAGAGGAAGACACTAGAAAAAGACATTCTCAGGTCAGTCAGTAGGCCTACAGCATAGAGCAGGGGCCTGTGGCACCAAAAATAGGGGGGCTTGGTGAGCTCATGTAAGGGAGGACAGAACCTCCGCTGAGGTGCCCTGTTGGATCAAGCCAAAGCATCCTCTTCTCATTGTGACAAAGTAGATGCCTGTGGGAAGCCCACAAGGTGGACTTGAGTTAAGGCTGCCAGGCCTTCAGGTGTGCCTGGCCCCCTCCAGGTGGCAGGTGGTGGGCTTGAATCTCCAGGCTGGGTGAGAGTGCCTTTAATAAAATGAACAAGCAAGAAGATCCTGCGTGCAGCTTGTGTTAAACTGTTAATATACTTTAAAATTATTGTTTGATCATCACCGCCCACCCAAGTGCAGGGAAGTAGGTTAGAGATTTTAATTAGTTAATTGCTTAACACTAAATGGGAACATGTGGCTTCCAAAGGAATGGCCTGGCCCTTTGTTTGCTGGCCTCAGCTGTTTGATATGATTTAAATCTTGTTCCCTCAGCCCCTTAATCCTTCCTAACTCCAACTCATAAGGAGCGGCGAGATGATTTTCGCAAAGCGTGTTGACATCTCAGTGCCGCCCTGCAAATAACGTTTGATGCAGCGAGTTCGATATGAATTAAACTGTTACGGCTTCTGCAGTTTATTGTTTACAAATTTGCCTTTAAATAGAGATTTATTGGACATTTCAGTTCCGTGCTGACAGAGCGATATTAATGTTCTCACAAGGGGTGTGTGAGTAAAGCAATCTCTCGCCGGGCTCAGAGAATATC
This sequence comes from Podarcis tiliguerta, assembly GCF_965153285.1. Lineage (NCBI taxonomy): Eukaryota > Metazoa > Chordata > Lepidosauria > Squamata > Lacertidae > Podarcis > Podarcis tiliguerta. Next base: position 33,424,385 of record NC_139541.1, on the reverse strand, counting down.
TGTAACTGTCATTCAGGGAGAATTTTCTTTATTCCTTTCCTCCCTCCCTCTTTGAATTGATCTCCTGTTCAAGTAATAGCTTGGCCTACAGTCATAGCAGATATGGGGACCTCAGGTGGCCTGTGGGGAAGCCCCCCATTCCAGATATAAGAACTGTCAGTAATGAGAGCTACAGTGGTCAATGGGTCAATTGGTTAGGTCAGGAGTAGCCAATGAGGTGCTCTCCAGATGTTGCAAACTACAAATCCCATCATCCCTCATCACTGGCCATGCTGGTTGGGGCTGATGGGAGTTTGACTCCAAAAACAACTGGGGAACAGCATGCTGGCTTCCACTGGAGGTTCATTGATGTGCAATGCAAGACTATGGTCACATTGATACCATGCATTTAAAGCACTATGATACCACTTTAAACCTAGGAAGATAAATGTTCTTCAAATCATCCAGAATCCTTCATCACAATCCTTGTTGTATTCACATTCTATGGGCTAATCTATATTTACAATTTTATAAATTCATTGTATTTAAAATGTGTGTATTCCCTCAGTCATGAGAGAACGTTTCAGGGATTCCAACAATGGACATTTAAGAACAAAAATTATATAAGAAAGCGAGAAGCTGAAACGTTTAACTAAACAGTATTAGATCCATCTCTCTTTTGACACTCGCTTATTTTCATATATGCAATCATGTACACCACAAAGAAAGGATTAGAAGAGCAGAAGTGCAGGGAGCAATGATGTAGCAAAGGAAATGTTAAAGAGATTTTCCACTGGGAGCTTGGGAAAATAAAATTGTCTTCACCTAGTGCAGGGATGGGAATCATCAAGCCTGAAGGTCAAATATGGCCCTTCAGTCCTATCTTTCTGGTCCTGGGGTCACTCCTCAGGCAACACCTCCCTGACCTGCCACCTCTCCCCTAAGCCACACCCCTGACCATGGCCTGCTTCACACCCTCCTTGAGTGTTTTTTGCCTGGCTTGGCTGTATCCTTGAATTCTCATCCTGCCTCCTGGAGGACAGAGAGCACATGTGTAGAAACTTGCCTGCTACATGAAGTTTACATCCATTGTTCTGCCCACTTTGGTCTCTGGCCCAACCCACCACCAACATGCGGCCCCCAGAAGGGAATGTGGCCCTCAGGTCACCCCTACTGTCAAGGCTGTAAAACAGGCTTCCCTAACCTCGGCCCTCCAGATGTTTTGAGACTACAGTTCCCATCATCCCTGACCTCTGGTCCTGCTAGCTAGGGATCATGGGAGTTGTAGGCCAAAAACATCTGGAGGGCTGAGGTTGAGGAAGCCTGGTCTAAAACATCCTTTTAAGAAGTCAAGTTTCGTAGGGTCACCTCTGTGGTTCAGCATGGAGAGGATTTCACCCACCTCTCCTGTCTATCCTGACAGGAATTTTCCTTCCTCAGTTGCCAACCTCAGAGGCAGGCAGCTGACTTATCCCTGTAGGTTTGGAATGAAACTTTTTTTTGTGAGAGAGAGGAGTGATGATGATGATAATAATAATAAAAAATCTTTCACAGTGGAGAGCAGTGTTACATCTCTCCCCCTCCTAGCTTCCCTCTCTGTCATCAGCCCTCGTAGTCTTATTTCATAAAAATGTCGGCTATTAAGTTAACATTATTTAAAGGGCTTTAGGTTGTAGTTACTGAATGCAACCTAAGCTATATCCATAAAGGGCTGACATTGATCCTGGGTTGTATAAAACATGATACAGACAGGCACTAAATAAATTATCTGTATACTGCTTCCAAAGCATCTCTATTTATCACTGCAGTAATGATAAGGATCTGATTTAAAATGAACCCTGGTGTGGGTCAAATCCTAGCACAAACCGTAATATGATCAGCGAGAGAGTGCTGATAACCCTGAAACAATATGAAGAAATCCTGTCAGATAAATAAAACAAACTGGCTTGTCCATTAGAGAGAGAGAAAGAGAGACGGGAGGGGGGAGCGAAGAGAACCAGCAATTTCCCCAGCAAGACCAATACAATTTCTTTTCAAGAAGTAGAAGCATCTTGGTTGCACTTGAAACTCCGGCTGCCATTTCGTGCTTCGCAAGAACACAACACGAGCTGCTTAATAATTTTTTTCTCCATTTGGGAAAAGCCCTGACCATTATTATTATTATTTTATGAAACACCTTTTACAAATACGCTTCGAGGTGATTTACAGATATATCATCAAAACAGCTAAATTTGTTTTAAAACAGTACAAAAATCCCTAACAATAGTTTTGAAAACAATACAAAATGAACACCCAAAGCGAAGACCTTTTCATCCAGCTGGTTGTTGCAACAAAAATATCTTCAGGGATGCTGGAGAACAGGGGCAACCACACCGAAAGCCACACCCTAAGTTTCTGTGACTTGGGATCCTGATATTTTTGGGGACTTTCAGTAGAAACTCTCCTTCAGAACACAGTGACATACTGGGTATATCGGAGGTAGAAGGCAGCCTCTCAAGTAAGCTGATCCTATTCAAGTGTTTATTACATTTCTATACTGCCTTTCTCCCAAAGTATTCAAGGAGATTTATGGTTTAAAATAATGGTTAAGAGACACAAAACAACAGGAATCAAAGCTCACTTCCAGAAGACCCGTTTGTTGAGCATTGGGTTGAAGTTTGTGACCTCACCTGCCTTTTAAAAAGCCTGATTATTTCACATTAATCTATTCCAGTCCTTTAGCATGCTCAAGTCCCAGTATAAAAGGTAAAGGACCCCTGACAGTTAAGTCCAGTCGCAGATGACTCTGCAGTTGCGGCGCTCATCTCGCTTTACAGGCCAAGGGAGCCGGTGTTTGTCTGCAGACAGTTTTTCTGGATCATGTGGCCAGCATGACTAAACCGCTTCTGGCGAAACCAGAGCAGTGCACAGAAACGCCGTTTACCTTCCCGCCGGAGTGGTACCTATTTATCTACTTGCACTTTGGGGCGTGGTTTCAAACTGCTAGGTTGGCAGGTCCTAGTATACTTCACAGCAATTCTGTAGGGTAGGCCAGTACTGTTATTCCCATACTGCAGCTGGGATGCTGAGGCAATGAGAGAAAGAGTGAGTTTCCAAAGGTCACCAAAGAAGCAGTTTTGCATAGGTGAGAGTGGAGGCTAGGGATTTTCAGCTCCCTCTGTTGCAAACGTTTAAAGGGCAGGGAGCACAAGTTCTCATTTCTACCTTTGAAATGATTAGGTCAGACTGTATGATGGAGGAGTGAAAATAAATGGGAGGGCCTTTAGAAGAAAGTGACAGGAAGCAGGTCATAAAGGACGGATTATAGAAACAAAAAGGTGTGAGCCACAAAGGCCATTAGGGGGTTAAATTGGCATCAGTGTTAAGTCAATTAGCAGAGGTTTAGGCAGCAGGCAAGGTATGGTCGGATATCAGTCATGGTTCCAAATGGGATTAGGATCCATGGATACTATGGGAAGTGGTAACAGTGCTGAACAGCACAAAGTGACTGAATGCTGTTGAAATGCCAAAACCCTCACATTCACCACCGGAATGTCCATGCTTCTTAATGTGCATCATGCCAATGGATATTGCTGCTACTACAATTAATTTTTTTAAGCACCCTTTAAACTACCATCTCAAAGCAATTTGCACATTGGATAATTAAGAAAACCAGAAAACCAGCAAATGCATTTAAAAGCAAGACTAAAACCCTAACACTTGTGGCAAAGACCCATTTACCCAGCTGGGAAAGTAGGTCAGGGAAAAAAATGTATTGAGCTGTTTTTGGAAAGTGCAGATTGTGAGTGCTTGCAGTATCTCGACAGGGATGCTGTTCCACAGAATGGGAGCAGCCACTCTAAAGGCCCTGTTCTGAGTTCCTGCAGAGTGGCCTACTGAGATCATTGGAACTTGCAAGAGAAACTCCTGTAAACCGCAGCAATCTACTGGGTGTATAAGGGATAAGGTGGTCTCTCAAGTAACCTGGCCCTGACTTGAATAGGACCTTATATGCTAGCACCAACACATAAAACCAGTGAACAGGGTGCCAGAGGTGGGGGTGTCGGTACAAATTCTGGTGCAGAAATTTGATTCAGTGCACTTTTAAAGGCAACCCTGCCTAATCTTCACTTCCTGAAAAAAAAAAATGCGAGCAGCAATACACGTCCATCCTTCAAAATTCACACTTCAAAATTCACACATCTCTGATTTTTGTCAAGTAATATACATTAAATAGAGCCTATATTAGGGTAAAGTGTGCATAGGAATGCATATAAATGTATGTGACAACAAGGTACATAAATGTGTTCTATTAAGGATGACTGCTTTGCACAGGTGTGCATATCGGGCAAACTTAACACACACAAAATGTTTACACAGGGAGACAAAGGCTGATGAGTGTTCATGAAGATTTGTTTTTTTTTAATCACAAGCCAATGTGGAAATGGGGAGCGATGAATATTTCTGTAGTCCCTTTTCTAATTCCTTCCTGTAGCCTCTAACATTAATTAAATAATAATAATAATAATAATAATAATAATAATAATAATAATGGTAATTTCATTGACAGGTTTTGCCCATACCATTGTAGTGGCAGGGGAGTGACCAGCGGATGATGAAGAACGGCCTATGCTACAATTCAATCCTAAACTGAAGGCCCATATTGTTAGATCCGCACTTCTGAAGCCCACCACATATAGCTGTGTTAACCGATCTTTTAATTTTTCTTATAAATTTTTACTCACCTATTATTTATGCTTAATTAGGTATTCTTTGTATATGTTTAAATCTATGTTTGGTTCTTGCTCCTATTTATTTAATAATTATTTCCTTAGATTCATACTGTTATGCTCTTTATTTAGATGTTTTGCGTATGTTGGTCTATAACCATAATAAAGTACTTGACTTGACCAGTGGATGATGGTTCTTCTGGAAGGTATGGTGGTGGTTCCTCCTCCCATGACTCTTGGTCCTCTGGTTAATGGCAAAAGCTAGAGGGTGTGTCCCTTATGATGCTGCCTAATGCTGAGTCAGACTATTGGTGTATCTAACCCAGTGCTGTCTGCACCAACTAGCAGTGACTCTAAGGAATGTCAGGCAGAGGCAGTGGTGGCTTGTGGCCATTGGAACTGGTGGGGCAGAAGGCAAGGAGGCCAACAGTAGGTGGAGCCATAGGGCCAATGACAGGCAGAGACAACTAATCCGTCCCTCAACAATGAAGGGGTGATTACATCACTTTGTAACATGCCCTGTACACCACTATGGAATAACTCACACATTTGCAAATTTGCACTGTCTAAGCACTTGCCCAGAAAGCTATTTTCCCACCCTGGGATCCCGTGCATTCATTAGCATGTCACTCTTGAAAAGTAAGTCAGGAGTGGATTAGATCCCATCTGGCCATTTAATTGAGTTAACAAACAGAGACAGGATAAGAATGCTTACTTAGGCAGCATCAATGGCATGGGGTGGAGAAACATGCATTACGAACTAATGAGGTTCAGAATCTTTCCAGCTCAGGATTCTATTGGCTGCTTCCAGAAGTGCAGAGCATGCACTGGTGGGATTGGAAGTAGTGGGTAGGATTGTCAGTTTTTTCTGAAGATCAAAGGGTGGAGCCTGGAAGAGTAGCATCGCTTAGAACAGAGGGTGTAGCTGGCAGAGGCCATCCTTCAGTCTAACCTGCTTAGAAGCCCTCTTCAGAACTCTGCACTCAATGGACAAAGGTCCAAGAGGAGCCCACATATGTGGGCCTAGTAGAGCTGAAGGCAGGAAGCCCAACACAGGGTCGTAACTAGCTGCTCCGGCACCCGGAGTGGTGGGGGTGGGGCGATCCGCCCACGGGGGTGCTGCGGCGAGCTGCCCATGGAGTCCGCCTGGCGGATGCAAGACCCATGCTACCGTTGTGGACAATGCAGGGCCCTGAGCCACCGTGTCACTCCCAGGAGAGATGTGGCTCAGGCGCACTGCAGGCCAAGTCCCACAGTAAGTGCTGCCCCTCGCAGTGTGCCATTTTGTCACCCACTCAGGGATGACACCCAGGGTGGACCGCACCCCCTGCACCCCCCCTTTCTACATCCCTGGCCCAACAGTTCTCGTTTTGTCCCATCTTCCCTCTCCCTGCTGAATTTTACAAGGGCAGCACTGAGCCTAAGGAGAAGGAACCTGACAGCCAGGGCCACCACCCCCCACCCCACCCCCAGGTTGGTAGTAAGTAGGAAGGTGGGCAGGTGGCGGCTGGCTGAGGGTTGACTGAGGCTGATGGGACAGTGCCCCATAATGCCTAATGAACAGGCCTCTGCTTCTCAGGGGGGGCCTTGGGGGCTTGAGGGAATTCTACACACTTTTAAATCGTTCACGTTCAGGGAATTAAAATAAAATAAATCTGAATATGATGCCATGTCACCACAATTAGGTTCCAGGTGGCCTGCTTCCATCCCAATCAAACCAAATGAGTTTTGTTTTGTTTTTTAAAAAGTCCCTTTTCTGCTGAGATATTTTTATGTGAAAGTTCTCAGATATTTCCAGATTGTGTAGGCATATTTGTGGTTTAAAATAACAAGCAAGCTGAAGTGCCCAACAAATATTTCTCAGCTTAATTGCCATGGTTTCCCCTCTCATTTGCACTTTTAATCCATTTTTAATCTTTTAAAGAGGACCTTCTTCAGCCCCAGGAATCTGTGTTCTAAACGGCAGAGGGTGGGACGTTTGTGGCCTGTGAGGGGCTTTGGCGTGCTGTCCCCTACTCCTTTGCAAACCCTGAGGATTGTGATTGGAAGGTTCAGAGTTTTGTATGGACAGAAATGTTGTTAGAGCGTGGTGCTGATAACGCCAAGGTCACAGGTTTGATCCCCATAAGGGACAGCTGCATATTCCTGCATTGCCGGGGGTTGGTCTAGATGACGCTCAGGGTCACTCCCAGCTCTATAGTTCTATGAGAGTGAGAGAAGCCCTTTCCAGGGTAGGGCAGAATTAAGACAGCAAGCTCAGCTCAGAAGTTGCACGTTTTCACACAGCACAGAGTTAACCTATGGAATTCACTCTCACAAAAGACAGTGATGGCCGCAAACTTGCATAGCCTTAAAGCTTTGCTGTTTCATGTTGCTCTTGTGCTTTTTAGCAGCAGCTTAGTTGGATTGGAAAGTTGTCAGTACATGAGATGGTTATTAGTGGCACAGGAGCATGATCCACCATTATTTTCTGGTCAGTTGACAACCCCAAGCGTGGGACTAAATGCTTTTGTCCTTGAAACATTCAGAGCAACAACAACAAAAGTTCCAGGTGTCCTTTCTGACTCTCTCTGTTTGGTTCTTCCCCCTTCCCCCCCAATTCTCTCTCTCCCTCCTTTTATTGCCAACCTCCTGTGCCAAAATTCACAGTCCTGTCGAGATGGCTGGATGACAGAAACTCCAAGGAAGACAACCCTTGTTTATTAGCAATTGCCGTGAATGCCCTTCCTGTAATTAACCTCCTTTTCTCGGGCACAACTATTTGCTCATCAGCTCTCTCATAAACAGGAGTTCCATTTCTGTTATTGTTCGGGGAGATGAGTCAGTAGAGGAGAACGCTTATCTCCAGCCACATTTTTCACCATCTTTTGTCTGCGTTGAGTTATTAGTCACTTCTACCTACGAGATGACAAGAGGGCGAAAAAGATTCGGGTCTCTTCCTCCCATCCTCCCCTTCCTTTTCATGTGTCCAGGATGCAAAGAGAACAGAATCAAAGTGGCGAGGAATTGGGGGGGGGGGGAGAGAGACCCCTTATAAAATTCCTCCTTCCGTTAGAAATACACTTTGCCTGTATGATCACTGAATCATAACCGAGAATTCCGGACTCTGCCTGGCTGGCGGGGAGGTCTGTAAAGCTGAATAAGCAGGCTGCCTGGTTTGTAGGCCATCAAGAGACAAAGGCGGAAGGTTTGTTTTAACATTTTTCAAGCATTCAAAGAGAGTTGGGCTACAAGGCTGGTCTATTGTCCGGGACTTGCAGGGATTGGGGGAGCTGAAGGGGGTGCAGGAGAGGGAAGAATGGTTCCTCCAGGAAAATGCCAGACAATAAAAGCATGCACAGTTTCTCTGCGGGCAGAAATGTTTCCTTTAGTGAGAACTAGACTTTTACACTATGCATTGTGGGCAGAGTCGGTGTCAGGAGTCAGAATCCCTGGGCACCTACTGAGCTCTGCACATTGAAGCGGGGCCCCCACTGCTGACCCCTAGCACCCCCTGGCTTTGCTCTGCCTCCTGAACATTGCTGGTGTGTAACCCCCCTCCCCCCTCCACCAGCAGGCACGCAGCAATCAAAGAAGGAGGAGGAGGATCAGTGGTGACATGGATCAGGACAGAACTCACTGAACCAGGCGTGGTGTAGTGGTTAGAGCGTTGGACCAGGACCTGGGAGACCAGAGTTCAAATCCCCACTCAGCTATGAAACTCACTGGGTGATCTTGGGCTAGTTACTGACTCACAGCCTAAGCTGAGTTGTGAGAAAGAGCCTAAGCTGGGTTGTCTGTGTCAGGAGCTGGAATCAGGAGTAGGTCTGCAATAAAACACCTGGTGTAAACTCTTTATTCAAAGAAACCAAAACAGTGCAGTCCTAGTGATCACAGCTCTTCTTCCAAATAGGTCTTGCCTCAGTGAGGCAGTTGCAAGGACTGAAGGTCCCTGCCTTCCCATCACTCTCTAAGGCTCCTTCCCCAGTTCCTTCCCCAGAAATCTGAAGCTCCTTCGTCTTGTCTCTCTTTGCTCAGCCCTCTTCATTCCTCTTCGTGTTCTGGGAGACCAGGGGATCTGGTCACATCTGGAGGGGGACACACCCTGGATTCTTCAGCATCTTGTCTCATCTCTGTCTCCTGCCCCCCCCTCCTCTCCTGCCTCTGAGTCTGGACTGTTTTCTGTCACAGCCTCTTCCTGCTCACTAAATCCTGTTGCCTCTTCAGCTTCCGACACCTCCTCCTCCCACTCTGCTCCCTCTTCTCCCTTTGACCACTCATCATCATACCAACACCAATCACTGGACTTCTTCCCACGGGGGGTTCCCTAGGGAGCTCCCCAGATGGTGTCTCCCACCATTCCTTGGCATCCAGCCAGTCCATGACAGTATGTCACCTTGAACATACACAGAATTTGAAGAATAATGATGTTTCAAACTGTGTGTTAATCCAGGAGGTGCAAATTAGGTTGGTTCACTGAAAAATGCAGACTGAATGATATCTTATTTCATATCCAGAGCGTACTCAAGATTTGCCCAAAGCCTTTGCTTCCTCCTGCCCAAAAGAACACCTTGGGACCGAACCCTGATTTCACACATTAGGGTTTTAGGACCCCATTTACAAACCAAATCTCTTAGCCACCTTACTGTAACTGTTGTCAGTCTCCTTGACCAGACTCCTTTGCAACTGCTACCCTGCCATGCTCCCAGTTCACTCTGTCACCAGTTGTAGGCTTAAGCTGTATCAGCCTTGGGTTTTCGTTTTGGCTTATTTTCCTTCTGTCAGTGGGAGTGGCAACTAAGTGCCAGAGCTCTGCCAGATCGGTCGCTCAATATAGACCACGGTATTTATAGAAATGAGATGGACAGTGCACTAGCATACTATTGCATTTCTTTTAAAAAAACAAAAACAAAACACCAAACTTTTTAGAATTAAAAGGAGACTGAACCACAATTATAAGCATGCAACCAACATTATGGTCAGCACAGACAGAAACGATATGGCACCGCTGTGCTTCTAGTGCTTGCCTAGTCAAATCTAGGTTGTGGCTGAATTTGCCTTCAGGACATTTGCTCCTAACACTCAGGTCTTAAAATGTTATGCCACAGAAAGGGTGTCTGTATGGAGGGACTCAGACGCAATCTGGTGATGAGCTATAAAATGCCATGGGGTGGTTTTAGACAAGCCATTATTTCACAGCCAATCCTATCTTGCAGGGGTAGTTGCCATGAGGCTGAAATCTATTCTGAGCTCCCTGGGAGAAAGGGGGGAAAGAAGTGCAACAGGCAACAAAGAAGTAAATCAAATGGGTTTGGGTGGGTAGGACTTCCCCATGAACTGGCTAAGTTGCGTAGGGATGGAAAGACCTGTCACCTTAGGCTCTCACAGGTTCTCATTCTTTCAATCTTAAATTTGCTTTTCCACATTTTTTCAGCGTTGAATTTCTTTCTTTCTGAAAATTCTTCAGCATTTTAGTGTAAATTTATCCCAATTTTTGTATGTAGTTTTGGCCCATTTTTGCAAACATTTCCTCACAATAGAATACGTCTTTGTATGTTCTTTTCAATAATATGTTGATTTTATGCACCCTTTTCCTGAATATATGCATTTTTTGCAAACATTGTTTGAGCGGAGAATTGCATCATGAAATTTCCATATGCACCCATTTTGAAGGATGACCAGGCTCCAGTTCTCATATTGTTTCAGAAAGTGTGAGTTTGATGACTCTGGCTTTAAATACGAACTGAATTTAATCTCTTCCCCCCCATCCCTGAACCCATGACAACTAAAATCCAGCCAGCTAATAAACAAGCAGGCAAGGATTCTGAATGAGATTTTATCCCTCTCTCAGAACACTAGAACTTGTGTACATCCAATGAAGCTGGGTGTCAGAAGATTCAAATCAGATAAAAGAAAGCACTTCTTCACACTATATATTGATAAACCCTAGAACTCACTCTTGCAGGGAGAAGTGAGGGCCACCAACTTGGAAGGGCTTTAAAAGAGGATTGGACAAATTAATGGAGGATATGGCTACCAATGGCTAGTAGCTACAATGGCTATGTTCTACCACCACACTTGGGGGCAGTATGCTTCTGAATAGCAATTCCTGGAAGCCACAGATGAGGGGAGTAATCTTGTTCTCAAATCCTGCTTGCAAGCTTCCCACTGGGGTATCTGGTTGACCGTTATGAGAACAGGGTGAAGAACCAGATGGGCCATTGGCCTGATCCAGCAGGCTCTTCCTGTATTTTTATTGTGTTTCAGTGAGCTATATGAACAAGTGGGATCTGCAAAAATGTGCAAAAAAAGTGCAGATGTGTGCTTGGGTCATGCTTTTCATTCTCCTACCCTGCCCACCACTATTTCCACCTATATCTAATCTTTCATCCCATCTCTCATGGTCTTCTCATCCTTCTCCATCCATCATTCTTCTCAGAAGACATGCACGGCATTGCCAGTTAGAATTGATGGTCTGGAGCTTCCCAGACAGCTGCTTGGGAGACTTTTGGCCAGTGGCTTTCTCTCAGCCCCACCTACCTCGCAGGCTCGCTGTGAGGATAGAATGTGGAGAGGAAGAACCACATACACCACCCTGAGGTCCTTGGAGGAAAAGCATCTGCATTGCTGCCCCCAGCAGTGAAGGCAGAATTTACCTATTGCAGATTAGAAGCCTGTTAGATGTGCAGAGGCCCATTTGTATGAATATTTTAGGCAGCCCAAGTTGATGTACTTCTGCTGAGAAGCAAGTTTCACTGTGTTCAGTGGTGCTTACTTCCTAGTCAGGTATCTCCATTGTTATGTGGGTGGTATTAGAATAAAAAATTTAAAAACCCAACTTAAAAGCCTTTAGGCAGAGGGATTACAGATGGAGTCTCTCCCCCACCCCTTCTTTCAGCTTTGTGCTTCTACAGTTTACTTAATTATAGCCGAACAGTCCCTCATTCTGTCAACAAGCTAAGAAGTCCCTTTTTGCTGCTCCAGCCCTTCGCTCCGCTATGATTCTTCCGCTAAGGAGGAGGGCATCGTGTTGAAGATGTGTGCTTCCTGATTTTCATCTGGGGAAAACAAAACCAGCAGCTGGAGAGAGGAATTCCATTTAAAAATGGGATAAACCAGAGTGTTCTAAGTCCTGATCTGCGAGTTTTGCCACCCTGAGTGGTGTGAAACTGACCGAGTGAAGACCACCTTTTCTCTTCTCTGCTCCTACCCCGTCCCCAACTCCGTTCCACAGCTGTATTTCTAATCAGCAGAAGATACATCTTTCTTGGAAAGTCAAGCGCTTCTCTCTCTCTCTCTCTCTCTCTCTCTCTCTCTCTCTCCTGTCCCTGCAACATTCTTAACCTTCTATCTTATGTATGGATCACTGGTTAGCTTAGAAATGCACGGACACAAAAGCAGCGACTGACATGTGTGGCTTGACGGCAGTAATGGCCGTTTATAAGCCTAATCCATCACATTTAGTGGACACCTCCATTTTTGTCCCTCTGAAAAGGTATAAAAAATAAAACGGTATGGCTCAGGCTCAGAGGTGCCTCGGTAAATATTTTAACTATTTACAAGATCCCACACAATAACAAAAGGAGCATCTGTGGCCCATTTACCCAGAGGCCTCTGGATGCTGGAAGGCAACCCAGATGCTGCTCAGAATTCCCTCACAACAATGAGAAACTCTTCACAACTAGGACACGCCTTCTGTGTTCTTTGTCGCAAGATGGTGGTTGACATTCGGAAGGCGTTCTCTCGTTCCCACGCATATAGGTTTCGGTGACGTGGGCCCAGCCTACAAATATATCCAGTATTCTTCACACATGCGCACACAAATGAATTAGCTACAGGAAGAAAAAGCAAAATGTCCACATCAGAACATTGGTAGGGCATGGAGAAAACCTCATCATTATAGGATAACTCTTGTGCTCTGATTAGCAATGTTTTCTTTCCCACCCGTATTTTATCTGAAACAGTTCAAGGTTAGCTTTGCGTCAGAGTCTTAGATAAACTTCAGCTGCTACTTGGCAAGTCCAGCAACTTTGCTTTCTCTCTTTCTCTCTCTGTGCCCTGGATTTTGTTTTCACATCACCTCATCAGAGCAAAAGTTTAGGGCACCAGGTGATAAAACAATGCTATCATTCTTTTTTCTTTATTTGTGTTCAGAAGAAACAACAAAGGCTATGTTTTGGGCCATGTCCACAGCATGGGCTGCATCCAACAAGGTTCAGCTCAGAGAAGACCCATTGAAATTCATGAACCTAAGTTAGCCCAATTCATTCATTTCAGTGATTCTCCTCTGAGTAGAACTAACATTGGCTTCAACTCTATGCACCTCAACCACTATGACACCAAACACTCACAGCTTTCCCCAAAGAATCCTGGGAAGAATCCTATCCTAGTGGGTAGAGTGTTGGCCTAGGACCTGGAAGACCAGGGTTCAAATCCCCCTTCTGTCATGAAGCACACTAGGTGACCCCAGGCCAGTCACTGCCTCTCAGTCTAACGCCAACTTATCCCACAGGGTTGCTGTGGGGATTAAATGAGGAAGGCAAGGACCATGTATGCCCCTTCAAACTCCTTGGAGGAAAAGGTGGGATAGAAATCTAATAAATGCAATAAATAAATAATAGTTTGCTGGGGTGCTGAGAGTTGTTGGGAGACCTCTATTCCCCTCATAGCACTACATCCTCAAAGTGGTTTAACCGTCAATTCTTCCCAGGGAACCCTGGGAATGGTGGCTGTGAGGGGAATGGAGAATCTCCTAACAACTCCCAGTACCCTTAACAAACTACACCTCCAAAGAACCTGGGGTTGGAAAAAGCCATGACTCTTTAAAAGTGGCACAAGATCACTTCAAATGTATAGTGTGGGTGTATCCTTTACTTGAGCTTAAAGTAAACTTGTGTATCACCTGCCAAGTTGTTGAATGCATAGCATTCAGGATGAGGGGTAAAATAATTTCTAAAATTCCCATTTTGATAGTCCCAGGCACAAGAAAACCAGGAGGTTTATCAAAGTTCTCATTTGGATTCATGGATTATAAACTGTAACGGTCTCTTTGTTAAAATAAAAATAAAAATTGACAAACGTATCCCCACCACCCAGGAACATTCAATCCAAAATGAAACAAAAACAATCCATTTGAAACAATCGATTTGTCCATCCCCAAATTTGATTAAATGCATTACTGATACAAATTTAAATGTTATCAAGCAGCAGACATTGGGGTATTGCTGAACCTGCCTCCCCCCCAAATGTATGCTTAGCACTGAAACCTGAAAATATTTCCCTTTTGAACTGCCCTTGTGATCAGAGATTTGCTTTCACCTCCTGCATTTCGGATCTCTGTGTTAGTAGCACTGCCATCCGCCAGTGTTTTCTCATTTTCTATGAGTTAGCCTGTAAAATTAACAGCTGCCTTTTGTGTGGAGCATCACACCTTCTTTTTTAAACACCCTCAAGCTGTCACTGTTGTTGTCCAAAGGAATGCATGGTTTACATTTCACAGCCCTTCACCAAAGCAATGAATAGATGGGTGATTGGTAAACAAACTGCTCTCCGCTCACTGTTGTTTCAGTGGCCCTCCAACAACGTGCATCAGCCACAAAAGGGGAAAATATTTATCGGGCGGGTGCTCGGCTCTGCTTCCACTGGGGCCATCATAAAATGAGGCACCATCCAAACATTTTCACAGCTGAGTTTGCACTTTCATAAACAGACGCAAACAGCCATCCTTGGAGGTCAACAACGAAAAATAAACGGTGCCGAGAGGGTCCTTTTGTGGCGCAGAGGAGAAGATGCTCTGAAGCATTTATGACAGAAGAGGACAATGGGGGCTTTCTTCTCTGATCTTCAGAATCTGTTTGCTTTGAAGAAGAATGACTGAGAGAAGTTCAGGGCTGCCACACATAGGAAAGCCTGAGGATAAATATTTTATTGAATAAATGCAGGCATTGGTCAGACTTGGTTAAACTTCCACTAGCCTTCTCTAGAACTATGATGAAGGGCTGTAGCTCAGCGGAAGAGTGCTTGCTTTGCATGCAGAACTCTGCATGTTCAATCCCTGGCTCCTGCCTGAAACCCTCGAGAGCCAATGCCAGTCAGTGTTGAGAGTTCTGGCCTAGCTTACTTAAATTACACAAGTTACGTTGTCAGTGTGTTATTCCATTCCATTTGTTTCAGTGCAAATGAAACCGACCATTTGAAGAATGAAAGCAACAACAGCAGCAAACATCAATCATATTTGCAATTCCTGCTTCTTTTCTGCTTTTGTCAGAATTCTCAGACATCCTTCTTAGAGGGTTGCTTCAACAAGTTCATTTGAGTTAAATAATAAATACACTGGGGCCAAAAGAGAAGACTTAGAGGACTCCCACAAGCCTAGGTCAAAAGTTGCGGAGAGCCTCGCTTATTCATTCCAGGATCTAGCGGATCTTGTTCTCTGCTTCAGATCCATTAAGTTCCATATCAAAGCAAAACACATAGAAAAACAATCCTAAAAAGTAACACATTAGCAGATAAGGCAGGGCAGGAAAGGAAGATAGCTTATGAAGTCTACAGCAGAAGAGCAGCTAAAATGGAAGGATCCTAAGAAATTGAATACGGAATGTACAACAATATCCTGGCAGCTGAAAAGTGTTCAACTTCAAGGCTATCACTGTCAGGGAAGAGAAGGGGGAGGGAGAGAGAGGGGGGAACCCAACCCAAAACCAAATACGAATTTGCCCGAGAGCAAAAGAACATTAGTAATATCAGGAAGAGGATAGACAGACAGTAAGTTATGGACATAAAACCCTTTGTAGCCAAACCAATTAACCTTCACCCTAAGGCATCCCTCTTTCCCCTGGCCTTTCATTTAAAGAGTTTTACAATTTACAGCCCTCTGTTTCTCCGGGGAGGTCCTGCATCACTCGGTTTGCACATTTCAGAGCAGCACACATGTGATCCTGGCTGCATCAGAAGCCACACAGCCTAGCCAAGAGCAGGAAATCCACAGGAAGAAAGTTGGCGCTGAGGAGGAGCTGAGCTAAGAACCCAAGGAAGGAAGCTTGATCAAAGTGATCTGCTTGGAGGGCCACCGCCACCATTTTTTATATGTATCAGCCTGGGGAAAGATGGACAACAAAGCTGAATTAAACAGGAAAGGAATTAAATGAAATAAGTGTTTAGTGTTCACCTGAGTGAATTCTGCCCCAGCTAAAGAATGCCCTCCTTCCTTGAGGTACCAATTTTGCTTTCTTTCACACAGCAGGTGAACCACTTTTTTTTGTCTTTCCCAAATATTTTATTGTTTTCATTTATTTATTCAAGAAGCAACCATCTGTATTCAGCGACTGCCCTCCTCAGAAGCACCAAATGTTTAACAACCAATCCTTCTTCACAGGGAACTGGGAATGGTAGCTCTGTGATGGGAATAGAGGCCCCCTAACAACTCTCAGCCCATGGCTGTCTGAAGTGGTATCATCGCATTTAAAATGTATGATGTGAATGTGGTCATAATATTACCAGATTGGAGGAGACCAGTGGGTGGAAAGAGTTACTCTGGAACTTGGAAAGTCCTACTAGCCATAGGAACGTCTTAATCTACAACCGGTAGCAGCTCAAGCAGCAACAAGGCATACAGGGCTGGGAGAATCTATGATCCTCCAGTTGTTGTTGGACTACAACTCCTTGCCTTTTGACCATTGACCATGTTGGCCAGCTTTCTTGGGGTTTGGCTACTAGCAACATCTGGAGGTACACAGGTTCCCCATCTCTGATCAAAAGGTTCCCCATTGTGGGCCCCTGACATTATCTTTAAGGCCACAATGCCTTGAATACAAGAGAAGAAATCTGACAGAACTCTGCTTAGCAGCAGCAAAGCACATTTGCATCCGGAAAGTGATGTCCTTCTTTAGATCACCTGGGATTGCTGGATTGGCCCCTGTGGAGGAGTGGTGGGCTACTCTTACCCTCCTTAAGCTTACCTGCCTTATCCATCTGCATGACACATGTTCAGATGCAGTTTGGGAATCTCTTTGGATGGCTGATTTCATTGGGTTGAACTCAGTGCATGTTTTGCTGGTGACTTCCATAACAGCCCAGGATGAACTTCCTTTAGAAAACATAGAAACTGACCATTTTGTAAGGGTAAGCAGAAGAAGAGGGCTTTTTTATTATTATTTCCTCCACTTGATCTCTCTTGAAAGATAACTAGACATCCAGGTAACTACTTAAGTGGAACTCTTGGTGTCAGGTTACCAATGCTTCCCTCTTTTTTAGTACCCCCGGGGCAAAGAGCAACTGTTAATGACACACTTACCGGAAAGGAGGTTAAGTCTGTTGACACTGAACTGTTGGCAGCAGAGCACTTCAACACTTGCTCCATCCTGGCTCAATATACCAAAGGCAGCTGAGAAATTGCAGCTTTTCTGGGTACCTAAAACGTCGCTTGGTAAAGGCAACAAAAGATTCAATTAATATACAGTGTTATTTCCCCCAGTGACAAAATGCAATAATAAAAAGTTGGAAGAATCATCTTATTTCAGTTCTGTGCCATTCTTATGTGCACTCAATTGTAGGTCCTGTTTTCTGTGGAAATATTTTAACACACACACACAGACACACACAGACAAATCACATTTAAATTGTAGGCATTTTAAAATTCAATTTCCCCTAAAAATATAAATGCATTTTATCCCCTTTTCTCCTTATGCATTCTCTTCCTAAAAAACTCTTTTTCCAATAAAATAATATTCATTTTTGAACTGTAACTGCATCATCATAAAATCCAGAGAAGTGTGCAATTTGATTATAAAGTGTGTTCACCTCCACATAGAAGTCCAGGAACAGGAAATTAGGTTGGTTCACTTTAAAATGTTGAATAAACTTAATTCTCATGGATTCTGGAAGTTGCAAAAGCATTTTTTATACATTTCCCTCAGTCTAACCTACCTGACAAGGTTGTTGTTAGGGAAGTATGGAGAAGGGGACAGTCATGTCTTCCAGCTTCTGGGAAGAAAAGTGAGATAGAAATGGAAGTAATAAACAAAATAAAATCTATCGAGTTCAATAGGAAAAAATAAATTTTGTTCTCATGCACTTTGATCACTGTTGTTGTTGTTAAAATTTGTATACTGCTGTTCATCCATAGATCTTAGAGCACTTTGCAGCATAAAAATACAAGATAAAAACACAAAATACAGAATTCATTTTGACATGAGCATTGCCTGTGAATCCACTCTGCTGGCCAAAGAAAACACCCCAACCCTGGTTGCCATTAGTAGCTGTCAAAATCAATTATCAGTACAGTTATTTGAGGCTTCTGCACAAAATATGCTTCATTAAGAGAAGGTAACATGAAAATCAACCTTTAGGTTCCAGGCCTAGGACCTTGATGCTGTCAGTTTGCATCTAGACACTCATCTTTTCCCCATATTGCTTTTGCCAGGATTTATTGAGAAAGGCATGTTTGTCTCCCTCTCTGTGTGTGTGTGTGGGGGGGTGTTTCACTTATTTGTACAGACAGCAAGGTATTTTGTGCACATTTGGCTGCTCATATTACTAATGGCAGCAACAATGTGCACATTGCTTGAGTACACCAACATGCAGTAGTACACAATAACAAATTGTTGTAGTAATCCTTTCAACTACTCCAAGCATTTGGATTAAACATGTAGTCAGGTGAAAGTGCTATTCAAACATTCCTTCACAAGTGACGAGATCTTTATTCCAGCAGATGTTCAATAATTTGGAGCCAGCCAAAAGTGGAGGGGGGAAAAAATGCACTTCTTGTTTTAAAAATAAAAAACCCACCCATACACATAGTCTTGCAAATGAATGGTTCAAGTTACACTTAAGGAGTACTTAGTGTGTCAAGGAAAGTTTCCATGTTTGGTTAAGGTAGAATTTATGATGCATAAATCAGTGTTAACACACACACACACATTTTCAATAAGGGTGCAGTTGTGTAACACTTGAAGGGTAGATGAAAATACCAGCAGCTTTAAAAAAGGTTCAGAAATATGCTTTCAGTTGCTTTCTTTTTATTTGTGAATTTCTACTCTGCCTTTTGATCCACAAAGAATCCTTCAAGGTAGATCGTGGGAATGCAATGTCATATAATTAAAAGAATTGATCCAGTTAAAGCTATGAAAACCATCAAGCTAAATTCAGCCGGCCATAAGCAGTACAAAGCAAGGATGTGGCCAGTGATGCTACAGAAATATACATTTCCGGGCTTGGGAACATGAATCTCAGTAGGCTCATTTCAACATGAAGCAATAATTACAGCCATCTTCCCCAACTTGGTGCCTTTTCCCAGTTGGTGTTAATATCCACGTCGGTAAGGAACATTAGCTCTTCCTACCTTCCTTTAACCCACCCACCCTCTTGCCTTAAAGCCCCATCCCATCCTCATTCCCCACTTATATTTCAGAAGTATGGGGAGGGAAGTTTCTGTTCCTCTTCCTTTTTCTCAGTGCCTAGTGTGTCACTAGGACCGTGTGCCAGATAGAAGGAGCCATGGGAAATGTAGATTTTCCAAGACTACTAACAGACCTCCCTCCTTTGCCCCATTGATATCACTGAAGGAGTGGTAGTGGAGTGAAGCATGAAGGAGGATGCTGGCAGGCAAGTGGTAAGTTGGAGATCCCCTGTGAGAGATCCTTTGCATGCTCAGTGATACTTCCAGGAAAGCAAGGCATTGATTTAGGTTCAAATGGAGTTTGGAATAAAACAGCACTTATTATAAAGTTTTGGAAACCCAAACGCGGGAATTCTCACCATGGATAAGCTTAACATTTTTAGTGACTCAAATATCATTTAATTAGTTGGTCCATTTAGGGCTTGAGAGAGAGAAGTAACTTGCTGGACATCCATGGGCAAGTAATTCCACACTGAGAGAGTCACCACTGAGAAGTCCCTGCTTCCTTCCATTGACAATGAGACGGATGCCTCGTATTTACTCTTTCAAATGCCTTCTGAAGACTTTTCTATTTAATCAGGCTTTTGTGAGCTGAACCATTATTAGTTTTGCCCGTGGCTGGGACTTTTACATGAAGGAATTTTACATGTCCTTATTATTGCTTAATTGTTGTTTTAATGTACTTGATACGCAGTCAGATATTTTGTTCTCTGCTTGGATTTTTTTATTTATTGAACAAATAGATAGAGATAGATTAGCAACCAAACGTCAAGATTAAGCCTTCTGTCTGGTCTGAGCAAAGAAGAAGATTTGGTCTTCTTGACTACAAATCATCTTTGCTTCGTCCATTCTGCAATTGCCATGGTTTGTTCTGCCTGTAATCTTTCATGTTGATCAAAAAGTTCACTCCAGGCCTGGCACCTGGTGGAACAAGTATGTCTTCAGGCTACTTCACCCCTGGGTAGTTGTCTTGTTCCCATCAACACAATAAGCTGGTGGGCCTTGATGCACGCAGGCTTGCATGCATGATGGAGGAGCTGTCCAGCTGTGAAGGAAAGCCTAACACTGGAGCCAAGATTCAGGACAGGATTGCTGAAACAGCAGGGGAGCTGTCCATCAGGTAGCTAAGGCAAGGGGTAGGGAACAGAGCAGGAAAGGTGGTGCATCAGCACAAACCAGGTTGCAAATGAAAGGTTGTAGAATAGACCTTGCAAACTGATTCCACTGAGGCACTGATTCAAAGAGAACTTGGGGAAGGTGAGTAGCTCAGTGGCAGAAAACGCCTTGTAGGAAACAAGTCCCACATTCCACCTTTGACATCTCTAGGCTGGGAAAGACTCATTCCTGAAACCCTGGTGAGCCGCTACCAGTCACTGTAGGCCATACTGAGTTAGATGCACCAACAGCCTTCCTCTGGTTGGCCATTATGAGAACACAATGCTGCACTAGATGGGCCATTGGCCTAATCTTGCAAGCTCCTCTTTCGTTCATAGTCCTGACTAGGGCAAGGGTGAAGAACCTCAGGCCTGAGGCTTGAATGCAGGCCTCCAGAATAAAGAAGGGGCCTCTCTTTCTGGCCCTTGGGAATCTCACTAGGCCACATTGTCTCTTCCAGGCCACATCCCTGGACTAGCTCTGCAACCGCTTTGAGTATTTTTGCCTGGCTAGAGAATGTCCTTATCTGAGAGGGTCCCTTGATTGCCTGGCCAGAAGGTGAGTGTGTAGAAACCTCTGGCTTCTGTGCGGCTGGAATATCATCTAGTGTACAAAGGGAAGCATCACATCCACTGACCCACTGGATTTTCCTCTGACCCTGCCCACTTTTGCCTCTGACCATGCACATTTCTGGCATGTGGCCCCTGAAGCTTCTGCCTGAGGAAATGAGTCCCCTGGGTTCAAAAGAGATTCCTCAACCCTGCAGTTGGGGGATTCAACTCTCCCTGGTCCAAGCATGTACTGGGAGCTTCATTCCGCCCCCCTTCCAGAGATGCCCTCTCTGCTTTGAGTCCTGGGAATTGGGCCTTCCTGTTAATGGCAGAATCCAACAGTGCCACCCCAATTTTCCCAATCATCTGAATCAATCACCAGGATTGCCAGGCTTGACTGTGGAGAAAACATCTGTCCAACAAGGATCTTATTGTTTTAAGAATTGATGAAAAATGCTGTCTATGCCCCGAGGGGAAAACCTCTTCCCTTATTTATTTATTTTGCCATTGCAGTAACAAAAGTTTTCCTTCTAAATGGATGCACTGCAAATATGCACGCATGCGGTTTGTGTGTGTGTGTTGCGGGGTGGGCTTCATAAAGTTTCCAACGGAAAAATAGGAATAACCATTTTCTGGAGTATAATTCAGAGCATATGGTCAAAAATATTCTTTGCAATGGCTCGTGGGCTTATGATGTTTAATTTAAAATAGAATTTCCCTAAATAAAGAACAAAAATGGGTTCTTTATGGCATATGTGCTACTAAAGTGGTTCCATTCTTTTTCTCGGCATTGTTAAACCATAATGCTTTTCAAACATTTCGTACCACCTTGGTTCTTGGGTTGCTTGTCATCAGGAAAGAAAAGCTATATGATGCATCTTTCCTTCAGATGACCCAAGACTCTAAGATTTCTTGTTGGCATTTTCTGGTTGTTGTTCTTCCATGTGGGTCTTTCGTGTCGTTATTGTCGCGATCACCCACTGCCTAATTTTAGAGAGGCTGCTCATTTCACGGAGAAAAATGACTCTGCCAAACCAATTCAACCCTCAGGAAAAAGCTTAACAATATACAAGCAGTCAAGGAGCAGCTAGTTGTGAAATGATGGCAGAGAGCTTTCTTGATGATGTCAACCCTTGTTAAAACCGAACAGATTGTTTCCACAGCAAGCATCTAACAAGCAGATGTCCAGGTGCTTTCTCATTTTCCACTCGCTCCTTCTTGTGCTCTGAATACCCACTCCCCAATGCCCACCCCCAAAGCCCCCAATCCTCCCATTCTCTTAAATTGTCCCTGTACTTGAGAACCACTCTAAACCTAATCACATTTAATCATTCCTACCCTGTGGAAATATAAAATAAAATAATCATGGTAAGAAATGGATGAAACTCCAAATCCACGGTTAGGATTGGCAACAGGGATGGGCATTTTTTGTTTTGTTTTGTTTTTAATAATTTTTTAATTAGTTTTTACACCTATTTTCCAGCATAACATCCTTTTAAACATCATTTCAAAATTTTTGGCTATCACAGCCTAAGACTTCCTTCAGCCTCGACTGATGGTTTTCTAAAGTCTTTCTAATTATGCATTTTGTTACTATAATTATTGCTATAAACTCAAATTTCCAATACATCTATTCTTAACCCTTTTCACAATAATTTATAAATTACTCCTTACAAAACTTCTTTTAACTCTACAAGCGATGTCAATTGATGATAATTGCTTTCCAAATATATCCAAAACTTCTTCGATTCCTTTAGGAAAGTCTGGTCCTGCTGGTTCCAAATTTTCCCTGTTAGTCTTGCCATCTCAGCATAGTTCATCCGTTTCTCTTGCCACTTTTCTTTAGTTGGTATTTCTTCTTGTTTCCACCTTTGGGCTAATAGTATCCTTGCTGCAGCAGGGATGGGCATTGTTGGGCACCTGCTAAGGGCCATGCCCTAGCAAGGGCCCTACTACCAACCCCTGAGCCCTAATGGTACTACTACTCTTTGCCACCAGTGCCTGTTTACCTGTCTTTTTTGAGTAAGAGAGCAGTGACAGGAGTGAGGGAAAGGAACATCAAGTGGGGGGCCACTTCTGAGAAGGTCCTATTTTGGGTTCCCACCAGCCTGATTATCTTATCGCAATATTAAGCAAAATTAAATACAAAGATGTGTATAGGAGGTCTTCATTTACTAAGGAGTACTGCTGTGCTCCTTAGTAAATGAAGATACGGGTGGCACTGTGGGTTAAACCACAGAGCCTAGGACTTGATTATCAGAAGGTCGGCATTTCAAATCCCCGCAATGGGGTTAGCTCCCGTTGCTCGGTCCCTGCCCCTGCCAACCTAGCAGATCGAAACTACGTCAAAGTGCAAGTAGATAAATAGGTACCGCTCCGGTCGGAAGGTAAACGGCGTTTCCGTGCGCTGCTCTGGTTCACCAGAAGCAGCTTAGTCATGAAGGCCACATGACCCGGAAGCTGTACCCTCGACCAATAAAGCGAGATGAGCGTCGCAACCCCAGAGTCGGTCACAACTGGACCTAATGGTCAGGGGTCCCTTTACCTTACTGCTGTGCTAAACTACTACTACCTGAGAAGTCAAATGGAAATACAGGATTGGCTTTCTTAGCCCAATGGCCAAATGGTGTTTGAAACCAATTCCATGACAGCTGGTACTGTGGGCAGGATTTGCAGTCCTGTCATCAATAAAACACTTCATCTTAATAGGTGTGAACATGATGAGAATAGTAGTTTACTCCTGATTGTCCTGGTAATGTGGGCAGGACAGAAGAGGGGTGTGTTACTGCTGAAATTACAGCTGGAGCAAACAGCAGAGGTGTGAACTCTGTTTCATGCATGGTGTGGATGTCCTCTTCTGCATTGTCTACGTTGCCAACAGAGCAGGATGCACAGCTACCTGTGGTTTTACCTATGTGGCTTTCAAGCTGAAGTTTAGCATGGCTCGGTGAGCATCGACACCCCTTCACACTACTTCTTTCCCCCACTCCTTCTTTTGAATGGAAATAAATCCCAGTGATTGTGTAGCCTTCATGTCCTAAGTCAAAAATAGCCATGGGAAAACTGTCTTCGGGCCAGAGAAATGATCGATTACAGCTTTATGGGTTACAAATTGAGCAGGTGTGCTTGGCTCTTGTAAAAGCTCAGATTCATTCAGATGTATTTATAGTAAATTTTTACTCGACATCTGGTTCTCCCATTGTTGGATGTTGGGGATCATGTCAAGAATTCAAGATGGTCTTCGAAAGACATTTGACCACCCTTAATATAATGCTTATGGAAGGCCTGTGGGGGTTCGTAAGAGCCATGAGCTGGAGGCTGTGGAGCAAGGATGGGGGACTTGTAGCCTTCCAGATGTCCTCATCAGCCCCAGCCTGCCTGGTCAATGATTATGGGAGTTGGAATCCAGCAGCACCTGGAGGGACACAGGTTCCCCATTCCTGATACAGAGGATCTAAAAGCAGGTGGAGCTGGGACCAGAGAGAGGAAGGAACTCCAGGCACTGAACTGTTGACCAGACAAGTACAGGAGGGCTGGCTCCTAGTAGCTGTCCAAGTCCAGCCAATCCTAAAATGTTATGCCTGCAAATTACAGGTGCTGAAGCTGGATATATCAGTTATCCACCTCGCAAGGCTCTGTTTTGAGCATACATCATTCCAAGTAGCTCTCCAAAGTTGCCTCAGTCTCAGATCATCTTAATCTCTAGAATAGGGGTGGGGAACCTCAGGCCTAGGAGATAAATGTGGCCCTCCAGCCTATCTGGCCATTCATACCCTTTCCAAGCCACTCCACCCCCACCCCACCCCACTGGTGCATCACAGCTGGAGTGTTTCTCCCCCTGATTGGAATGTTTCCTTGAATTCTGGCCTCTGTAACATGGTGAAGAGCCAGTGTGGTGTAGTGGTTAAGAGCGGTGGACTCATAATCTGGTGAACCGGGTTCAATTCCCCGCTCCTCCACATGCAGCTGCTGGGTGACCTTGGGCTAGTCACACTTCTCTGAAGTCTCTCAGCCTCACTCACTTCACAGAGTGTTTGTTGTGGAGGAGGAAGGGAAAGGAGATTGTTAGCCGCTTTGAGACTCCTTAGGGTAGTGATAAAGTGGGATATCAAATCCAGACTCTTCTTCTTCTTCTTCTTCTTCTGGACAACTATCAGTGCTCCTTTGGCTGATCTCAGTGATTGTGCTGAGGTATGTTGTTGGACTACAACTTCTATTAGCCCCAGCTGCACAGTCAATGGTCAGGTGTGATTGGAGTTGTAGTCCAACAACATTCAAAAGGCCACATAAAGTACGAATGTAAGAGTCCTGCTGGATTAAGGCAATGGCCCAACCATCTTCCTTCTCAAAGTTGCCACCCAGATGCCACTGAGAAACTCGCAAACAGGACCTGAGCATGAGTCCCAAATGCTGCAACCTGTCCTCCTAGGGGAGTTGCTTCATCCCCTTGATCGTTTTAGTTGTCTGTTTCTGGACCTTTCCCAACTTTACAATATCCTTTTTCAGATGAGGGGACCCAAACTCTACATGGAACAGCCACGGGTTCCTAATCTCTGCTTTAAGCCTGCCTCTGGAGGGCAGCACTTCAGAACATAGGAAGTTGCCTTATACAGTCATACCTTGGGTTACAGACGCTTCAGGTTGCATTTTTTCAGGTTAGGGGCCCGTCAAAACCCGGAAGTACTGGAATGGGTTACTTCTGGGTTTCAGGGGTCATGCATCACAGAAGCGCTAAATCACGCTTTGCACATGCGCAGAAGTGCCGAATCGCAACCCGTGCATGCACAGACACGCTGCTGCAGGTTGCGAACGATGCAGGTTTGCAAACATGCATCCCGCATGGATCACATTCGCAACCTGAGGGTCCGCTGTACTGAATCAGACCATTGCTCTATCTAGCTCAGTATTTCCCACACTGACTTGGAGCAGCTCTCCAGGTTTTCAGGCAGGGG
Organism: Podarcis tiliguerta; assembly: GCF_965153285.1. Taxonomy (NCBI): domain Eukaryota; kingdom Metazoa; phylum Chordata; class Lepidosauria; order Squamata; family Lacertidae; genus Podarcis; species Podarcis tiliguerta. The sequence continues at coordinate 33,398,665 of NC_139541.1, read as the reverse complement.
CTATTCCCACCACTACCTCGAGATAGCCAGGATAGAACCTGGGGCTTTCTGCATGCAAAGCTTTACCACTGAGCCACGGTTATTGGAGAGACTGTCTGAAACTAATTCAGGTCTTTTCCCATTCAGGCTTCCCTCCACCGCCCACCTACCACCATCCCAACTGGATTCCAGCAAATAAGCTGTTTTGGAAATGATTTCCAGGGTGATACCTGTTACCATAGAGATGACATTAGATGAAAAGGACAAAAAATATAGAGGGTGATAAACTCCATGCTTGGATGAGACACTTGACTCCCAAGCTTGTGTTCCAACAAGGCATGCATGCCAAGATTTTTTTATTTCATTTTATGAAAGACGAAATTAAAATGTACTGCTATCAAGCCATAACTGACGAGGTATTGTGTGTGCTGGGGTGTTAACATAATGTGCCATATATTTATTGTTTGTCATTTTTCTGGCCTCGACAAGGGTCTCATTGAGTTGTAAATCATGCCATTAAAAATGCCGCTGGAAATGGTGTTTTTCGTGTGGGTTTTTTTTTTTTTTTTAGATAAAAGAAAGAGGAAAGAAAAAAGATGGAACACAATCATTATGTACGGGTTTCTGTTGTGCTACAGACCGTAACTATCACATCAAAAATGACACTTAAGATCTGGTATAATTACAGGTGTTGACTCATGACCTAACAGTAGAGAAAAAGAAGATAAGGAGAGAATAAAACCTCACTTGGTTCTTTCTCTAGAACTTAAAAGTCTTTAATAAAAATAACATTGCTTACCACAGCCCAATAGGTTGAGTTAGTGTTTAAAGTTCACATGTTCGTAGTTTAGTGAAATGGGTTGTCCATTCTGGTTTTTCCCCTAGGCCTGCCAACTGGTTCAAGAATTTGTGTTGATGAATTACCTGCTTTTTCAACAAATTGGGAGGAAAATGTGTGATGTGAAGCATTTAATAAAATGCTACCACTTATACAGTTACAAGTCAATTAAATATGCCTATGGCAAGCTAAAGGAAGCATCATAATTTTTCATATTTTTATTTTGGCCTCTTATAATGCAGACTAAAATACAATCATTTATTCTATTGAGTCTCATTTGCACATATTAAAATTATTCCCCCAGTTAATGAAAGGTTGGCTGGTCTCTAAGTCTAGGCTGGATCAAATTCTGGCTCTTACGCTATTTGCTTGTGACTCCACCATTGAGTGAGCAACATGGAGTCGTTTGGAGGAATCTGATGCAGCAACCTTGATGACATTTAAGAAGGTCTGTGTCTGGTCAAAGTCTTGATGGGAGACCACCTGGTAGGGTGGACATCAGGATTCAGCACTGTTGGGAGTAAGGGAACACATTTTTCCTGTTTGAAGAAAACCTCACGCAACCCAGTCTGCTTTTAACTGTGTAACTGGCACTGTTACAAGTGCCACATACCTGTTCTGCATTTGTAAGAAACCAATCATTTAGTGTGCACTTTGGAACTCCCAGCCTGATGCCATCAGGCAGGTGCCTTCATTATATTCTTTTCTGAAGAAAAGAAGGAAGCCCTGTTTAAAGAAGTTTTTACTGACTGATGTTTTAATGTATTTTTAATCTTTTTGGAAGCCGCCCAGAGTGGCTGGGAAAACCCAGCCAGATGGGAGGGGTAGAAATAAATTATTATTATTATTATTATTATTATTATTATTATTATTATTTCAGCACCTGCTAAATACATTTTTGTTTAGGTAAGCCTACCCAGATACATAGAGTATTGATGTTTATTAGTTTATTGCCAATCTCATTTTTATTTTCTTAGAAATGTTTTATATCTGTTTTTACAAGCAATTATATTGTTTTATTCTTTTTGTAAATAGTTTTAGGGTTCTCCTTTTTATAATTAAGTAGTGTATAAATTTTATATACATTTTTTTCCATTCCACCTCCTGCTCTTCTTCTTCTTCTTCTTCCTCTTCTTCTTCTTCTTCTTCTTCTTCTTCTTCCTCCTCCTCTTCTTCTTCTTCTCCTCCTCCTCCTCCTCCTCCTCCTCCTGTCCTTCACCCTAGGGCCCAGGATGAGAAATATAACATTAAAGTGCAATATTAAAAATAGTTTAAAACAATTTACAATGTTGGAATATAATCTTTAACAGACTCATCACACCCTGAAAGAAAAAAATTAAACCATTTGCAAATAACATTGAGTATTTGAAAAAGATGACCTCTAAAAGTAAACATGACTAAGAAGTGGAGATTGTTTAGCTCAGGAAATAATGCCAGCTCATTTGTGTCTTCCCACCCCACCCTGTCCGTCCCATAAAATTAGATGTTCATATTTCATACAAAATTCTCTTGACGGAAATCTGTTTTCTGCAAAGTATGCTTTGCAATCGTTTTCAATGAATTGATGAAATCCAATCAGCCGATCACCTGCACTTCCATTTCTTTCCCAGGCTGTTTAGAAAAGGATGTAAAAGATATGGATGTGAATATTCCGTTGTGATATAATCCCAGAGTCAGCTTAAGTGCAATGAATACTGAGTTTTCATTTTTTTTTTCTACAATAAGCAAATAAAACCATACACCAAGAGCTTGTGAGCTCCGAGTCGAAAATATTTTTCCCCAACCGTTGTTTCCTTGTTTTACTTATAGAAATGCACTGAAGCAGGTGCTTAAAAAAAACAAAAAACCAGATGTGGGAATTAAATATGAAAAAGTGAATATAATAAAGTATTTAGCAGAAACCAGAAGTTGTGATGCATATTTAGCAGTTGTGTGTCTCTTGCTATTATTATTATTATTATTATATAGATTGCAATACAGTCGTACCTTGGTTGTCGAACACCTTGGTACTCAAACATTTTGGCTCCTGAATGCCACAAACCTGGAAGTGAGTGTTCTGGTTTGTAAACGTTTTTTGGAAGCCGAACATCCAACGTGGCTACCATGGCTTCCAATTGAGTGCAGGAAGCTCCTGCAGCCAATTGGAAGCCACGCCTTTTTTTTTAATCATTTCAGTAGTCGAACAGACTCCCAGAATGGATTACGTTCATCAACCAAGGTATGACTGTACAGTACAATGGTGCTGTGAATAATTACTGTGCCTTAAGCATGTATTACTAGGGCTTTGTAGTCTGGTGCTTTGACCAGCAGTCCCAGGGAAATCTGGAAATTGTTGCTCTCTGAGGTGAATACAACTCTTTGTGCCTTTAACAAACTATAGTTCCCAGAATTCCTTGTCGGGAGCCATGACTGTTTAGGATATTGCTTTAAATGCATAGTGCAGATGGGACCTCAGTAAAACAAATATCAGCTCTTGAACTGCCTCACTACCACTGCTGTCCTTTCATTTGAAGTCAATTGGCTTGGCCCAATTTGAAGGAGCTGAGAAGAAATGAGTGGGAGATTCAAAAGGATACAGGATGCCCCCTCATAGTGGCGATTCCTGGCATCAGCCCTGTACAATAAACTAATCCCCTTTTTCCAACTCTGAGAATTAACCACCAGTTCTAGAATGCAAGAAGAGTCCTGCTGAATCAGACCAAAGGCCTATCTAGTCCTCTTCACAAAGAGGCCAAGCAGCTGCATGTGGGAAACCCGCAAGCATAGGCACCAACCTGAACAAAATATGGGGGGCCACAACCCCTTCTTTCCTGCTCCCCGCACTTCTGCAGAACATCTCTTTCTCAGCCATGTGCAACTAGGTGCAAGCCTCCCACTGCTTGCTTGCCCGCCTCCCATGTCCCACCCCAACCGGCTTGCCTCTCCTTTCAGCCTGCCTATTTTTCTCCAGCTGCCCCAGCTCAGATGCACTTGGAAATGGCAAGGAAAGCCAAGAGGCAAGCCAGGAAAAGAGGGCAGCACCTGGCTGGGGGCGAGGTGGGTGCTCAAGATAAGGAGGAAGGCATACCCTTCAACACATCTCTGATGAAAATAGGGATGTCCCATTCCATAATGATAATTTTACAATTTATACCCCACACATCTTATTGGGTGGCCCCAGCCACTCTGGGCAGCTTCCAAAACATATAAAAACATAATAAAACATTAAACATTTTAAAAAAGATTCCCTATACAGTGGTACCTCGGGTTAAGAACTTAATTCGTTCCGGAAGTCCATTCTTAACCTGAAACTGTTCTGAACCTGAGGTCCCACTTTAGCTAATGGGGCCTCCTGCTGCTGCCGCGCCACTGCCGCACAATTTCTGTTCTCATCCTGAAGCAAAGTTCTTAACCCAAGGTACTATTTCTGGGTTAGTGGAGTCTGTAACCTGAAGCATATGTAACCTGAAGTGTATGTAACCTGAGGTACCACTGTACAGGATTACCTTCAGATGGCTCAGGGGTTGGATAACTCCATACCCTCCAACATTTTTCCAATGAAAATAGGGACAACCTAAGGAAACGTAGGACATTCTGGGATTAAATAAGAAACCGGGATGGCTTCTCTAAATCAGGGATATCCCTGGAAAATAGGGACAGTTGGAGGGTCTGTGAAGGGAGAGAGGTTGGTGCCAACTTGCATAAAGTATGGGGTGGGACCACCTTAAATATTTACCGCATTTTTCGCCCTATAGGACGCACCGTCCCATAAGGCGCACCTAGTTTTTTGGGGGGGAAATAAAGAAAAAAAATTATTTCCCCCCCAGGCGCGGGGTTGGGGAAGCCTGAGCTTCCCCCGACCCCAGCCCCCAAACAGGCAGCTCTCTGCAAGCCGTGGGAGCCCAGTGCTGGCTCCCGCTGCTTGCTGAGAGGTCCACGAAGCCTGGACGCGCTGAGCTCAGCGCGCGCAGGCTTCAGCATGCAGGCAACTCTCCGCCAGCAGCGGGAGCGCTCCCGCTGCTTACGGAGAGGTCCGCGAAGCCTGGACACGCTGAGCTCAGCGCGCGCAGGCTTCAGCATGCAGGCAACTCTCCGCCAGCAGCGGGAGCGCTCCCGCTGCTTGCGGAGAGGTCCGCGAAGCCTGGACACGCTGAGCTCAGCGTGCACAGGCTTCAGCATGCAGGCAACTCTCCGCCAGCAGCGGGAGCGCTCCCGCTGCTTGCTGAGAGGTCCGCGAAGCCTGCATTCGCCCCATAGGACGCACACACATTTCCCCTTCGTTTTTGGAGGGGAAAAAGTGCGTCCTATAGGGCGAAAAATACGGTAATTGGTGGGTTTAAAGGGATCAGGGCCCTATAGCTTTGGTGCCTTTGCCCACAAGCTAGACCTGGGTGCAACAGCTTGTGATTCTAAACAACCAATATTCAGAGGCAAACTGTCTTCAGCAGTGGAGGAATATTCTGAAAGTATCTATGTGAGCTGTGTACTGCTTTCTCCATTAGGTGCCTTAGTATGAATGCAGTAGACTTAATTACTTATTGCATTGATGCTTGCAGATTTCTCTTTAACCTTGACACATGTATATTTTGCTAAGTTTCTTGAGAAGGGGAAAAATATATTTTGTGGGAGAGAGACTGGCCAGACTTTGATCTGTATCCAAATTTTGCAGATGGCCTTTATCTCTATATAGGAGAATCCACCACTCTGAAAAACAGCAAAATGTTGTGATGTTTGAAGTCTGAGTTTCTGCCTGGGTAAGAATTTTTTCATCATATTGAGCATAAAAGAAATCAGGTCTAATCTGCTCCTACCTTGTGGGTGTTTCAAGGTTCTGGAAGTATGCCGGATTTTTCTCATTAACAAGATATTGAGCTCGTTAAAAATGCTTATGGTTTTTTTAAAAATAAAAAAAACATGCTAGGCCTCCTCTCATTACATTGTGATTTTAAAAAGAGTATTTATATTACACCATTTTCATTATATGTATTATTTTATCTTATATTAGTATATATAAGCATACCTATTTATTCGTTTCTACCTTTCTGCTAAGGAGTTTAGGGCAGAATTCATGGTTCTTCTTTCTTCTACTTCTTCCCCACCATTTTATCCTCACAGTAACCCCATGAGGTAGTTTGGGATGAAAGATCCTGACTGGCCTTAGGTCCCTTAGTGAGCTTCATGGCCAGGTGAGGATTTCAATCTGGGCTTCCCTGGTTCCCTTCCTTGGCCTAATTTGATTTGAGTGGCAAGGACAAGTTGGGAGGAAGTAGATAGAGAAACCAACCCAATTCTCATAATGCCAAAACTTGTGGATATCCAATGGAGCCAAATGTTGGAAGATTCATGACAGATCAGAGAAAGTATTTCTTCCTGCAGTGCGTAGTTAAACTATGGAACTTGCTCCCACAGAAGGCAGTGATGGCCACCAATGTAGATGGCTTCAAAGGAGGATTGGACAAATTCATGGAGGAGAGGGCTGTGGATGACTACGAGTCATGGCGGCAATGCTCTGCCTCCACCGACAGTCTGCTTCTGAATATCAGTTGCTGGAAACCATAGGAGGGGAGAGTGCTGTTGGTATCTGATTGGCCACTGTAAGAATATGACTAGCTGGGCCATTGGCCTAATCCAGCAGGTTCTTCTTATGTTTATATTGCAGTGCATGGTTTCCATATTACTATCTAGTTTAATCATGTGTCTTGTTTTCCATTCAAAAGCACAGGCAATTCACCTAAGCAAGTTCCTAAGGCAGATTTGAACCATAGCAGTACATTTTATACCCTGAATTACCCAACACAACACCCATCCCATTGCCAATGCTATTGAACCCTCACAGGTCCAATGAAACAATGCTTGAAAACATTGCATGTTCACATTAGGAGCTGAAAATCATGACTTATACTTATGGCAATACAATGAATTGTTTTTCTGGATGAACACGATTCGGGGACTCCAGGTGCTTCCAGATGAGTTTTTATTATAGAATGGATGCTCCTCATGCATTTAGATTTGGGGCAGCATCCACACATCATTGCCATCAAAAGACATGCCTGCATTTCATCTAATTTAATCTAAATCTTCCTTTTCCAGGGGAAATCCAGTAAGTAAACGCCTGCTCTGACATCATCCTGGTAAGTGGCTGTGATGCCACTGTCAAGTGAGGTGGCACAGAGCCACGTTTCACCAATTCTCCATGTTTCTCTGGAGTTCTCTTAGGATAACAGCACCCAAAGACTTGTGCACACTCAGTGGATGAAGCTAGACATGGCTACAGCATCATCCTACAAGCATAGAAAGAAAACTACAGGTGTATGAAATGTCTTTGGGGGAATTCTGAAGGGCCCTTGCAGCTTCCTCTGAAAATTCTCAAATATTTCCAGCTCCACACCTTACACCTTTTTTGCAATGAGAAGATGACATCGCAGCACAGGTTAATTTCAGCAGAAACTCTTGGAAATGTTATTCTTCAACATGTTAAGGAGATTGATTGGACCACCATATGACTCAAAGTTGAGGGGGTCTTTGGCCACCAAGGCCTCTAATGAATGGAGCCAGGGAAGATTGCAGTTCTGAGCTTTCCGGCTCCCTACCAACGACAGAAAAAAAGGGGTTCCCTTCAAATTTTATGGTCACGGTGTCAAAAGTCTTCCATACACATGGCAGTAAATATTCTAATGAAGTCTGGAAAGAAAGATGTTTGTAATGGCTTGGGGCTGAGCATTAGGACAGCCTGTTTCTAGTTAGTCAGTCATTAGAAAGATCTAACATCCATGCTAAATGGTTTCCTGTTTCTGAGTACTTAAATTTAGTTTTAGTAAAACCCAACTTCCTGAACAATTATTTCCCTTAAACAATTGAGCTCGGGATTTTCTTTTTGTTTGTTTGGGGGTGTGGTTGTTTTTAACAATGACAGCAATGGATTCCTCAGACACTCAATGAGCAATTATCTCAAATTTGTGGGCATGATCCCACTAAAGTTAAGGGTGCTTTTAAGTCCTGTTGATTTCAACTGGAGAGTTGGGGTGGAAGGAACTGTCAGCTTTGATTGCCTCAGTTTCTCATTTTTCAAATCTTATATTTGTTTCTCGACATTTCTGCAGCAATTCTCGCGTTTTCTTTTAAGAAATACTTGTCAAAAAATTTCACACATTTTTGTGTGTACTTTTGAGTAATGTGCACATTTTCTACATGCGATTTCTCCTTATACAATGTATTTTTGTGTATTAATTTCACTAATATATGCATCTTTATGCACGCTTTGATATATGCATTTTTGTAAACACTGCTTGTTTGGAGAGCTGCATAGTGAATGTTGGCAATGTGCAAACTTCTAAGCATGGTTGTGCTTCAGTGCTCATATTGTTCCAGAAAATGCAGATTTGACAAATCTGACTTTAAAGGCAAACTGAATTGAGTTTCTCCCTTATCCCATGCTGAAATGTCTCCAGCTGAAACTAGTTGGACTTAAAAATGCTTTAGCTTGGCTGTGTTGTGGCCCATTTGTTGATTTATTTAATTTATTTGAAAGAATTTGCATACTGCTTCAACGTAAATTAAAACCTGTAAGCCGTTGTATCTGGCTTGTTTGCTTAGCAAGCCAATGCGGCCTCAGACTGTGCACTTCTACATAAAAGGTAAATTATATTGAGTTTCATTGAATTTACCCCCAGGGTGATGTGTATAAACAAACAGCAACCCAAATCCTGGTCCTACAGTCTTTTATAATGCTGTTTGTAATAATGGGTCACCAACTTGACCCAGATCACCAAGTGACATGGCCATGTGCTTATGAGTTGGCCCATTAACCCCTCACCACCCAGTTGTTCATCCTTAAAAATGGGTTTCTTTGCACTCTGGCATCCGTTCAGGGATTATGTTTTCGCAAATAAACAGAAATCAAGTATGTCACAGTCTTTTATCTGGCTCTAGGTTAAGCCCTGATTTTCTGCTGAAAAGACAATCACAAACATTTGGGGCTTCTTAATTTTCTTTCGTGACATGTTCTAACTATTGCATGTATCTAAATTTTTTGTATCTGCATTATTACTTACCTTTGATTCCCGTACTCAAAGATCCCAAAGGTGCCAGTAATCACAGAACACAGATGGAGGAGAAACTTGATTCATTTCATTTTTAAAGGCAAATCTATCCAATTCACACTTTTCAAAAGAATATGTTAACTGAAATGCAGATATCCTATGACATTTGCTCTTCTATTTTTGCAGAACAGTTTTCCAGCCAAATAATGTGTGCAAAAATGCACATACCAGGACAAAGTGTGCATATCAATGCATATTATTAGCTAAAATAGCATATTCAAATGCATTATATGGGAGGGATGTGTATATTGGGCAAAACTGTTGAGGAATTCCACAAACCAATGTGGAAATGTGCAGGACTGAAAACCCCCCTTAACTGACAGGTTCACTCACCCCTACCAGAGCTTTGGTTGAAGATATGACAGCACAGGAGACCTCCTGAGAGGTAGAACAGGTGGCAATGCACACTTTGCTACTTACTCTGAGGTAGAGCTTCCATAGGAAATTCAAGCTTACGTTTTCTGCTTCTGAAGGACAGTCCTTTTTACAACACTTTCTTTAAACTCAGTGCAACCAAGCTACTGAGACATCAAATTGCCTAGGTGTGTGCAAGTAACACCAAATAGCTCACCCACCTCTGGAGTCCAATTAAGCACATTTCTTTAAAAGCCAATCAGAAAGAGAAACTGACATTTAAATATGCTTTTTTCCCTTTTCTTTATTTTCTTGAAAAACAAAATACAGAATTAATTAGCTTTACTTACAAGGAAAGCTCAGTGCTGGATTTATGCATAGGCTAAGTAGGCTGAAGCCTAGGGCCTCTAAATCTAGGGGGCCTCACCAGCCTGCCTGCTCCTTAGCAGGCAGTCTCCCCTTTCCCAAAATTGCAAACCCAAGACTTCATGCAAGGGCAGGACAACTCGGGCGTCTAAATCTAGGGGGCCTCCCCAGCCTGCCCTCTCCCCAGTACCACAGTCTCCCCTCTCCCAAAATTGCAAACCCAAGACTTCATACAAGGGCAGGGTAACTCAGGGCCAGCAACTATGAGACTCAGGGCTAGCCAGTGGGGCCCAATTTGAAGCAGTGGGGCGCAACTTGATTTTTTTTTTTTTTTTTTTTTTGGTAGGGCATCAGTTCACAGCCAAAGTCTGCAAAATCTTATAGATATAAATAAAATCCATCTAGATTGCCCTGGTGTGGGGGCCCCCTTAGGAGCGGCATGTGGGGCCCAATTTGGCCAAATTGCTCCAATTGCCTTAAGGTCAGCCCTCATGAGCCTGTGTAGGGGTTGGACTGACAAGCCCTGCACCTTCTAGGTCCCTGGTGTCACTATTCAGAGTACAGACTCAAGGACTTTTTATGGAAATAAAGGGGGGCAGTTATTGGAAATCTGTTTTGTCACCTCTTCACCTCCCAAAAAAACCAAGACAATGAGCCCAGCCACCTTTTATTCACAGTCACATAAGCACTACACTACAGCACAGTCATAAACCTGTACATTCAATTTCTACACGCAATATGTAGCAATGGAGATTTATGTTACTGCTTTATGAATGAACACTGTGTTTTATGAATGGACTCTGTATTTTGTGAATTACCTAAGAGCCACCAATAGGGAGCTCTAGAAACTGGCAGCTAACCAATTGGATACTACCAAACAGCGACCCCTATTGCTGAAAGCAGGTAACCAGCAGGGAATGCTTCAGCTCAGCCTTTGCACTGTTGACTGAACACCCTCTGCTGTGCAGATAATGGAGAAAGCTTGTAAATTGTATCCCTTCTGGCATCCTGGCCAACTCTATTACGCAGGTGTAAACCCTGGTGCACCAGAAGCCCAGAATAGCAGCAAATAAAATCCGCTCATACGTCAGCGACTGATAAGACTTGTCAACCAGTTCTTCCAAAGTCTTCCTAAATTGTAAAGCTCCAAAATACAGGCCAAAAGAGAACAGGTCTGAGAAGAGTGAGGCATGCAATGGACACCACCAGTGAAAAGGCCTTGCTCCGTATAGCTCTTACCCTGTCATTTGAGGGTCCACTTGCCCTTCTTCTTGACATGGAATGCTATCTATTGGAGTCTCCAAGTCCAATATAAAGACCATAAGAAGGGAGAGCAGGGACCTTAAAGTTCCCAATAGCTGTTAATCAAGCAAGCAAACACACACACACACACACACACACACAGGTCACCTTTGTCACAGTCAGGATGCCTATGTCCTGGCCAGGCCTACACCCAATCTTGTTTCTGTACAATCTTGTTTGTTCTCAGTAACCAAAACTATATTATCAACATATACAAGCAGAAAAGTTGTTTCCCTTCATTTGCAAGGAATTGTGCAAAACAACATGGCAATAATAAAGAAAAGTTCCAGGGTGGCAACAGAGAGCAAACTAAAAATGCTTTTGCAGTTCACCAAAACTATCCAGAAATATCACGTTATAGGAAAACTGGTGCTATCAACAGTAATCCTTCTAGTTGGTTAATTGGTTTGGCAACTTCCATGCATATGATGTGTGATGCTAATTATTTCCCCAAAGAGTTAAATGATAACTAATCAGAGGCAGCTACAGTTGCAAATGGCAACAAAATATATGTGAAAGGAAGAGGAGCAGGTTTGCTCAAATGTGTTGCAGGTAAAAATACTGTTTGTAATGAAGTGAGAGCAGTGGTTTTCTTGCTCAAATTAACAAATAAGAAAGTTCTGAGAAGTTAAATTCTAGATTAAAATTTATTACTTAATTGAGAAGGGGATTGTAACAAAAACACTGAGGCCTAATTTGAATAGTTGAGTGCCTGGTATCTGGTGGGCAATCTCATCCTTTATTTCCACACTGTGGCTGCAGACCAAATCACCAACTCATGAGATTCAGGTGAGGGTCAGATGCCTTGTCAATCCCAGCAGGTATATAAGAGGACGACCGCCCTGTCCAGGCCTTTGCCTAGTTTCTCCTATTCCCATTGTGGAAAATTAAAATGGCAGCTTTCAGGTACCACTGGAGTGCTGCCAGCCAATGGTAGATAACCCATCAGAGGACATTTTGTCCTCATACCTGGAGCCAGCCTTGACAATACAGTCTCCAACCCTTTTCAGTTTTCATAGTGCTCTCCCAGAGAAATATGGTACATTTTTTAAAAGGCGTGTTTGATGGAACAAATGTCCCATTTTTCATGTTCCCTGACAAAAGGCTATGAATTATTAATTTCTGCCATTGTATTCACCGAATGGCAGTAATTGTAAGTGAATGCCTGAAAGTTAATGAAAAAAAATTGAGGGGGAGGGGGAAGGTAGAAGAGAAAGGCTGAGAAATGATTTTTCATACAAATTAAAAACATTACCACAAATTAATTTGAAAGAGCTCTCAAATCCCCCAAACGCTTTTATGAAATGCTGATTGTGATTTCAAAACACCCAAAATGGTTTTGAAAAGATTTTTTTGCACTTGTTATGCATAAAATAAGTTAAAATAAAGAGGTTTTTAAAAGGCTGAGAGGGTTGCAAATATATATGCTGTCGATTTGCCCTGATGCCATGTTAACCTGCAAGTTAAGCAGTATATAAATGTTGATAAAGAATAGAAATGAATTGACTTACCCTTCATTCTATGATGTGATACCCAAACACTGATCTCAGTGTCTGAAGACTATTCTGGGTCCCTCCACAAACAAACAAACAAACCAAGTACACTAGGGTGGGCATGATGAACAGGGCCTTTTCTGTTGTGGCTCCAAGAATCTGACATTCACTTCTAAAGGAAACTCAACTGGTCTACTTTTCAGTCAGGAAGAGGGACAGGAAAAGTCAGTGACCAGTCCAGTTCCATCAGGCTCAAAGTCAGTGGACCTTTTGGGCACCAATAACCATAGAGTTGCAATAAGGGCAAGAATTATGTTTTTCAAGAGGCTTTTCTGGGTGCTGTCCTCTGAGATGGCTCCTGTCTTTTGCTTTTAAAAAATATTCTGATGGGTGGTTGCACTGTTTGAAGACTACTTTTTATATTTCCTTAGAATAATTAAGTCAGTTGTATTTTTTAAATAATAATAAAAAAGTGTAAGACATCCTTGAATTCTATGAGAAAGCTGGCCTGCTTAGAGTGAGGCTTATATTTTAGTGCCTAGCTGTGTCCAGGCCTTTCTGTAGCCAAACAAACATGAGTTTTTTTTCTTCCCTTTGCCATAGCAAATGTATGAAATTACTTTAGCAAAGCTCCCTCTGGACCCATATTTGCCCTCCAAATGTGGAGACTCTGAGCCATTTTATGACTTTCCCTTAGTCTTATTTTGATTATAATGAGTCCTGTAAACTAAGACTTCCAAACAGTTGCTCCAAGTGATGGAGGTTGGTACAAGTCCCGGTCTGGAATAAACATAAAAGGAGTTTGCCAGACTGGAGTCAGGAAACACAGTGACTTCATGTAAGCATAGGAAACTAAGTGTACAGGGGCATTAACAAAAGGAAACAGAGGAGTGTGCCACAGGCAAGCATTAAAACACTCTAATGTCAAGGGCAGACTCCCCCTCCCCCACACTCCTTTGGGATGCAATTGTGGGGTAATGGACAGCCAAGAGTTCCTAAGCAAGTAACGGTTTGACACAAAATTAAGCTAACTGTTGTCAAAAACTGCTCAAGATGAAACTTATTGTTGCCTTAACTTTGAAATAGCTACAAAAGACTGAGGCAGCCCCATCCCAAACACCAAGCAGACGGACCGCCCTGTTGGATCAGGCTAAAGGCCTATCTAGTCTACAGTGGTACCTCAGGTTAAGTACTTAATTCGTTCCGGAGGTCTGTTCTTAACCTGAAACTGTTCTTAACCTGAAGTACCACTTTAGCTAATGGTGCCTCCTGCTGCTGCCATGCTGCCGGAGCACGATTTCTGTTCTCATCCTGAAGCAAAGGTCTTAACCTGAAGCACTATTTCTGGGTTAGCGGAGTCTGTGACCTGAAGCGTATGTAACCTGAGGGGCCACTGTAGTATCCTTATAAAATCATAGAACTGTAGAGTTGGAGAGGGCCCAAATAGTCACCTAGTCCAACCCATTTGCAATTCAGGAATCACAGCTAAAGAACTCTGACAGATGGCCATTCAGCCTCTGTTTAGAATTCTCAATTGAATAAGACTCCACCACCTTCCACTGTGAAACAACTCATACCACCAGAAAGTTATTTTTAATGTTTATTTGGAATCTCCTTTCTTGTACAGTGGTACCTCGGGTTACAGATGCTTCAGGTTACAGACGCTTCAGGTTACAGACTCCAGTAACCTAGAAATAGTACCTCGGGTTAAGAACTTTGCTTCAGGATGAGAACAGAAATCGTGCAGCAGCAGCGGGAGGCCCCATTACCTAAAGTGGTACCTCAGGTTAAGAACAGTTTCAGGTTAAGAACAGGCCTCCAGAACGAATTAAGTTTTTAACCCGAGGTACCACTGTAATTTTAATCCTTGCTCCACTCCCCAATGGGCAAGGCAGCCAGTTGGCAACTTATTCTGACACAGGTTGAGAGTAGACACGAGGCCTTCCGAAACCTTTGAAATATAAAATCCCAAAGCCTTTCTCTTCAATCGTCTTCTTCTATTCTGAGAAATTCACAGCGAGAAGCAGTGATGATTTGTAGGACTCTGTTTGGTTCAGTTGCTAATTTACTTGAGATGAATCATAACAATCCGAATATATTCATGCACAGCATAACAGAGTTATTTTGTGTTTAAATATGTCAGCAATAGTCACTGTTGCTTGCAGTTATTACTCAAGGACGATCAATGTGATGTTATTGTCATTAATAAAAGTGAGTCAATAGGCACAAACTTTTAATATAAGCCTAATTATGAGCGTCGCTTTGCATAAAACTAAAGATATTGAAAATGTTGACATCAGGGATGTGCCCTTGGACCAAAGCCCATGTGCAAGTCAATAATCTATTATGATTTTCATTTTGCCGAAGCAGCACTATTATTTCAAAAGGTCTGAAAAAATCAATTTAACATTTGGCATATCTGCATAATAACAACATCCTAATTTTAAAAAATCCAAATTTGAGGAGCAGAAAGAATGATGTTTAATCTCTAATCAATGAGAAGCAGTATGCAGAAGTTATCAGTGCAAATAACCTTTTGAAATAAACTTGGCTGCTTTTTTCAAAATATCAGATTTCTCTTTTCTTATTGTAGTTCCTCCTATGGCGATATATCTCTATGTATTACATGCACATTTCACAGCTGGGCATCTGGATTGAATGTTTTACAAATGCAAATAATAATACTATTAATAATCATAGAAGAGGAAGAATTCAATTAACATGTGTTGGGACTTATTCAATGTTCAATTTTGTCTTCATATAATGTTCTCGTACGAGTCCCTGGGGATAGATTTAAGTTTTGAGATGAAAATGACATGGTTATATTTAATTTAAATGCATGTTGCAGAAAAATGAAACAAGCCTGGGTCAGATGCTACCTTGCAAGCTCATGTTTTTGCGTTGTGGAAGAAAGGGTGAAACTTACACCTAAGGTTATAGGTAGATGTGGACTGTCAGCACAAAGACTTGTGATTGTCTGAGTGACAGGGCCAACACGATCAGGATTGGTCCCAGGCTTGAGTGGGCCTCAGAGCAATATCTTCTCTGCTCGACACTATCTTACACTGGTAAGCCCCCACCTGTGTGGTTATCTGAGGGCACTATTTTAAATTTCACACCATGCCCCTGATGTATTGTCTAGGGCATTGTACGAATCTAAAATGGAGGACACCAGTGCAGCCAGAATGGTACTACATCAGGGGCATGGTGAGAAATTTGTAATGGCAGATCACTAGCCCGGCCAGTTGGCATTAGGGAGGTGGGATGGATGTCAGCACTGGTTGGGGCAATATCAGCTGCCTAAGGGTACTGGGTGCTGGCACTGGGAATGATTCAATTCTCACCATCAGTGGTGCAGTGGGTGACAATGGCCGCCATTTCCTAGTCTGTTCTTACAAGCTAGTAACTTCATGTTCCTCAGGACAGTTGGGCCTTAATATACATCCTAGGGAATGCCAGACTAGAATTCAATACTGACCAATGCAGGAGTTGGCAAAGAGACCAGCCAGCTTACTAATAAAGCCACCTAACCCCAATAGGACAGATCTGGTTAAGTGATACACTGTGACCCTATGAAGACTTCCAGTTAGGGGTGCCAACTTGAATAAAATATTTTTTTTGGGGGGGGAGGTAAGCCCTGCCCTGCATAATTGATCACAAGATGCGGTGCTCATACACCATTTGAATGGCAATGCCCATCAACTTTGGGGGGACCCAACTAGGAGTTGGCTCCTATGTTTCCAGGTGACACTTCTTCACTCTCTGATCCCGTGGCTGGCTATAGACTGCTCTCTTTGGGCAACTTGATGGGACCTTGCTGCAGTGGGAGTGCTGATAAGCAGAGCTCACTCCAACAGCTCTGATGCTACAGGCCAGCTCCTTGCCCCTGAATTGTGCCAGCTGTTCATCAGAGGAACAACCGTTCAGAAACCGGTGCCTGAGTTTTGATTGGATGTCCCCTGCGCTGGGAGTCTTTTCGGCTGAAGAGTGGGGCCCAAATGAAACAAATAAATAAATACTCCTACCTCTCTTCCTCTCAATGGACAGAAACCAAACCAGCCTCAAATTACCAGTCTGAAGTATGCTATATGTTATTTCAGAAGCCCCTAACCTTGTCATCTCAAATTTCACATCATCTTCTGTTTCCCCAACTATTGTTCCCATTATTGATTTGGTGAATACATGTGGTGAATGACAGATGAAAGGGAGATGGCTTCCCTTTGCTTGCAAAGCAAAAAGTTCCCTCGCACCATCCAGTCCCTTTGCCTTAGGTGGGCTCATCAGCGCCAAGGAGAGCGGCTCAATTATCTGCATGTCAGATGATTATCTGAGAGCTTAATTTAATCTCCATTACACTCCCCCCTTCATATTTCAATTAAATATGCGATCAGAGTGTTAACACATCTTTGAACCTGCTATTTCTTCAGTTAATTTCCCACTAAGAGTTTGCTGGAGAGAGTAACAGATGTCATAATTATGCAATTATTAAGCATGCTTTATGCTCATTCTCTTGAGCTTTTGTGGCAGGGACCAGGGGATGCTGGAAAATTAATCAAGTGACAGTCAGCTTCGATGAGTTCTATAATGCTGTGCCAATCTTATTTCATGACTCAGGGGTCCTCACATAAAGACACTTGCATTATTAAAATAAAAGTGAATATGTTTATTATAAAGAAAGAAAGGAGGTTGTTAGTTTGGTAAAGCTGGTGCCAGCAGGAGACATGACAGAGGAGAGGGATAGGTCTAGAGGGGTGGCTGGGTCTTCATTCCAGGTACTTCTGAACTACAGCTCTCATCATTCCTGAACAATAGCCATATTGGCTGGAGCTGATAGAATTTGGAGTTCAACAATATCAGGAGGGCCACAAGTTCCCCATCCCTCCTTTAGAGTGATCAGGAATCGGTGCTGTCCATGGTTCTAAGTCTCCTTCAGGGTTCTTCAGTGGAAGCAATCTAGCATCTGCTTCCAGCTGCAGGACTTCTGGGATTCAGAGCACCTTGAGCTACTTTTGCACTTTTCCTCCCATGGCGTGATGGCTTTTGGGGAAAGAGTATTGGGTCTTTCCCAGGCCTTTTGTAGCTGGAGGGGCAGCTTTGTTGCTGAACATCTGCAACACTTCCTATTCTCAAGGCAGTGCAAGACAGGAATCTGGAGGAGGCAGGGGACACCTGGCAAGCTTCTTTGCAACATGAAACACAATTGATATGTGGCACTCTTTGTAAAAAGAGCCAGCCAGTGGCCAATGCGGCTCTTCTTTAAAAGAGGGAGAGGAATCATGGAAGGAAGGAGTTGTAGGCTGGGCAATATGAGTCATCCCAAATTATCAATTTTATTTTCTAGTGTAAAATTGAGGGTGAGGATGAAGATACAGAAGGTCATTTTGCCACATATGCTCTGGGAGTGCAAAACTCCCTAAAAGATTTGCAGAGATACTTGCCATTAGCAGTAGTGACGACTTGGTTTCCTTCCATTTTGCGGGTATGTGTGTTTTTGTGTATAGCCAAAATGGGCAGCAGCAACAACCACAGAGATTGGAGGCCCAGCCACCATGCTGTGTCCCACAATGAGCCCATACATACCATTGTTATAGGACAGGTATGGAGAACCTTTGGCCCTATAGATGTTGCTGAACTACAACTTCCATCAGCCCTAGCGAGCATGACCAATCATCAGGGATGAAGAGAATTATAGTTTACCAACATCCCCACACCTTTTTGTGGCATTTGGGTGGGGGTAGAGC
The DNA here is from genome assembly GCF_965153285.1 of Podarcis tiliguerta. Taxonomy (NCBI): domain Eukaryota; kingdom Metazoa; phylum Chordata; class Lepidosauria; order Squamata; family Lacertidae; genus Podarcis; species Podarcis tiliguerta. Next base: position 33,380,514 of record NC_139541.1, on the reverse strand, counting down.
AACTGTGAAAGCAACAATAGCGAACGGAATGAATATTCAACACAGTGACCATCTTTTTCAGAAGGCGGTCTTTTTTAAAAAAACAACAACACACTCTCAGACAATTTTGCTGGAAAATACCGGAGAAATTTTGTACAGTCCCTATCAAGCATATATAAGTAACTATATAATATGTAATAAGCAGGAGAAATGGTCCGCAGCCCATGTAATGTTGAGAAGAGATGAATGTGAATAAATGAAAGTTACAACTTTGTTCGTCATTAATTACCTTTCATTTAACTTTCTTTTTCTTTTCGCTCGTCATTGAATGCCTATTCAGCTGAGTGTGTGTGTGTTTAATGGCAAATATAAATAAATGGCTGAAAATGTATGATTTGGCGACTTTGGGCCTAATGTAAATAAAAACAGTTATGTTAAACACCCTCTAAAAACTGGTTTTATAATAGAAACGTGACCAGGGTTGTTCCTTAACAGCGGCAGGGCTACCAGCAGATGGTATAAGGTACCGTGGTGTTTACATAAGGTTTTTTTAAAAAATAAAAAATATAAAATGTGACAGGGTATGTGCCTATAAAGATGGATACATGTGCCTGAGGTGTGCTGTGTCTCAAAGGGCCAAAGGCAGAGCCCTACAAGGGTGCACTGTAGCTCTTTATAGCCCCTCACGGGAAGTGCTGTTATTTCTTACATAAACACTATATTATAGCACAGTCTGGCAACACAATCCATGTATAAAATTAATTTTACTGTACATAGTTAAGGCTATATTGCCTCCTGTTACAGATGGCCATTTTCAGATCTTTACATAAAGTTTGATAGATAATTTTCATCTAATGCCTCGGATTAGTTCCTGGCTTTGAGAGGGCAAATAATGAAATGACCTTTTCATTTGGGTGGGGGGTAGCCAGCGGAGGAAAGAGGAGGGAAGCCACACATTTCTTTCTCTGGCTTGTTATGAAGGTGGACAGGAGCTCAAATGCCTGCTGCTGATTTCTTTGGTTCCTTCGCAGAGTCGGACTTTTCTTTATGAGTGCCGCCAGAGAGCTGATGGTTTAGTAATTCGACCTGATGGGGAAGGATTTTGTGCTGATGGAAATCCTTATTGGCATGATTAAGGATCAGCTGTGCATAAAAATGTTGAATAATATTTCTGGGTTTTGGGGTTTTTAAAAAAACATTAGTGAAAAGATGCAGAAAAGGATCGAGGCTGCTGTGGATGCGAACCAGTTCAGCAAAAGTGAAAACTATTTTGTAGAGATTCTGCAGTATTTCAAAGAAGGGTCTTTATTTATTTACTTACAGGTATACTCTCCTCAGTGCAGCCCCATGATCTCAATGATCTTCACTTTTTCTTTAAGATCATATTTGTATGAGGGACAAAGGTCGTGTAATCATTAACTTAAACCAATTAATCAATTCCTTTGCCTACATTGTTGAGATATTTGCTTGTTATTTGTTGTTACTGCTGTTATTTAGATTTGGATATCCAACCAAGCCTTCACCATAGATTCCATAGCGTAGAATATGACAATTAAAACATACAGTATTCAGTTAAGACCATTTACAATCAGAAGGATAGGGAAGGTACTAAAATAGCTCTCTCTCAGCTGGAAAAAAGGGATGGGGTAAAGAAGTGCGTCTTCAGCATATGACGAAAGCTATACAATGAAGGGGACAGATGCAGAAAGGAATATCATAGAGAATGCCCTGGAAATGTTCACAGAATAGGATGTGGGATGATGTCTACTCTTTGCTTGCCTCTGCTCACTCTGTGAAATCCTGTGAGGCTACATCTGTGCCATACAGTTTAAAGAACTATGATACCAGTTTAAACAGTGATGGCTTTCCGCAAAGACTCATGGGAGTTGTAGTTTGTTAACAGTGCTGAGAGCTGTTAGGAGGCTACTTTTCCTCAACCAGAGCTACAATTCCCAGATCTCCTGGGGGTGAAGACTTGACTGTTGAACCACTGTGGGAACTGTAGCTCTGGGAGGGGAATAGTGGGTCTCCTAACAATTCTCGGCACCCTTAACAAAAGGCACTTCCCAGGATCCTCTGGGGGAAGCCATAGCCTTCAGAGTGGTAGAATGGTGCTTAAAATGTATGGTGCAGATGTGACCAAAAAGAACCTATCTGTATACCATCCAGCCCCACTGTGTACACAATCAGGAGCATTGCCTTTTTAGGGGCCCCAAATAAGAGGGCAGGGACAGGGCCTAGACCCATATAATGCTTACAATTGTTGGCTTTAAGTTCTAGAGGGTCATTGACCAAAATATCTCCAAGGATCCCCCCTCTCTTAATGGGCCTACATCTTCACTGCCATTATCACCAGCTTCTGCTCTCTCGCCAGGCAGAGAGCCAATGAGCCTACAGGCTGTGGCAACTAATGGGAGGTTTAACCATCAATCCTACCCAGGGAATTCTGGGAATTGTAGCTCTCTGAGGGGGATGGGGGTTTCATAACAGCTGCCAGCACCCTTAACAAACTACAGCTCCCATAATTCTTTGGAGAGGAGCTGTGAGTGTTTAAAGTGGTATCATAGTGTTTTACATGTATGGTGTGGATGTGGCCTGTGATTCTGTCAATGAGTATAATAAACTTTTAAAATGAGTATAATACACCTGCTAAACACACACACACACACCACTTTGGAGGGGCCTTTATACATATTTAGCACTGGCTGAATTTTGTATTGTCAATATTGTGTGTGTGTGTGTGTGTAAGTGTAATAAAATACACATTGTATTTCCCCTCTTTCTTTCTTTCTTTCTTTCTTTCTTTCTTTCTTTCTTTGTTTCTTCTTTTTCTTTTTTGGTAAATATGTTTATGATTCAGTTTAAGAAAAAAAAATGAAATCACTTCCCTGCTTCCTCTAGCCAAGCTGATTTGTTTTCCCCCAATTAATGTCGCATTTTTTTATGTTTCAGAATTGCAATCGTATAACTATAGTCATAGGCACACTTCAAAGCCAGAGCTTCAGAGTGTCTTACACCAGGTTGCTGGGATGTATTTTCTTGTTAATTTTTAACATATGTACCCTGTAGGCATGATTCACACAAGGGTCTGGAATTCAGAGGAAACGAAGATCAGGCTCGGAAATGTGTAAAGATGTAAGAGCCTCAGCAATTTTCACTTCAAATGTTGTCAGCGAGTTACTATTATAAAATCACTTTTCACACCAGCTCACTGCTAAGGTGAGGGTATGGTGGGGGGGGGGGGAATCCTTATACAGTGTAGTTTTGACAGAGTTACACATTTAATGAACTCCACCACCTAAAGGTATATTTCCTCAAATCTGATAACGGAATCACTTGCATGCAGTCTAGGGATGAAATGTTTAGATGATAGGATTGTTTGGATCAGTGCATACTTCCAGTGTGCTGGAAGAATGTGGACTTAATATCTCACCACTGCCCACAACCTGGAGCTGGATGCTCATTTTGGGGGAGGGGCAATATCTGTGCATGTGAAATTTATTTATTTGAAAGATTTGTGCACTACTTATAGTGATGGATGACTCTGCCAATTTCCTTAAAAAAACCCATAAGCATTTGAGTATGAATTTCTCACAATGAACATATTTTGTATATAGTTTTGACTAATATATAGGGGTGGTTTTTTGCAAGTGATTTCCCCTAATAGAATGCTCTTCTGTATGTTATTTTCACAGATATAGGTAATTTTGTGTGCAATTTCCCCGTATGTGTGCAGTTTTGTACACATTGGTTGGAGAACTAAAATGCAAAATTTATATAAATGTGCATTTCAAATGATAGCTGTGTTTTGGTTCACATAGTGGTTTGAGAAGTGTGAATTAGGTGGTTTCTCATTAAAATGCACACAAAATTGAATTCCTCCCCCATCCCAAGCCACCAATTAACTGAATTTCCCAAGGTAGCTTTCATTGTACATTTTAAGTACAGTAAAACAGCAACAACAGTAAGTCTATGAGCTTCCCTTCCCTAGGCTGCTGCCACAGCTGCCTCTTACAACTTCTGGCTGTTAACAGTAGACACAAGAGACATAGCAGAGAGGTGTTTGCAAGATTCTTCCCAGTCTTCAGAAGTTCCAACTGCCACGCTGATGCTGCATATTGATAGACAGGACCAGCCCTATCATGAAGCGCAGTGAGGCAGGTGCCCCAGGCATCAAATGAAGCCTCTCAGCAGGTACCAGTGTTGCTGACCCTTGGTACCAGCCTCAGAACAGAACCGATATGCTTCCCTGTAGATGGGCATTGTGAAGGAAGAGTGAAGTGTGTGAGCAAGTTGACTTCCAGGGCAACTGATCTTCTCACTGAGGGGAATCCTAGCATGAGCTTCTAAGGAACCCCTGGAGTTCCCCGGAAATGAGGTCTAAAATATCACCTTTGACCTGTCTGTTTATGATGATCTGCAATCCAGTTACAGTCGGACATCCTGGGTGTGTGTTGTTAAGAGCGGTAGACTCATAATCTGGTGAACCGGGTTCACGTCCCTGCTCCTCCACATGCAGCTGCTGGGTGACCTTGGGCTAGTCACACTTCTCTGAAGTCTCTCAGCCTCACTCACCTCAGAGAGTGTTTGTTGTGGGGGAGGAAGGGAAAGGAGAATGTTAGCCGCTTTGAGACTCCTTCGGGTAGTGATAAAGCAGGATATCAAATCCAAACTCTTCTGCTCAGTGTTTTTTCTTAGCATGCAGAAGGTCCTAAGTTCAATCGCGGGCATCTCCAAGTATGGTTGGGAAAGATCCTGGTTCTGAAGTCAGCATAGACCAGGGGTAGTCAAGCTTACTATACCTACCGCCCACTAATGCATCTTTCTTGATGATAAAATTTCCTTACCGCCCACCAGTGCTTGATGGAAGGAGGATTCAGTTTGTGCCGTAGAACCCCTCACCGCCCACCTAGAATCCTGAAATGCCCACTAGTGGGTGGCAAGAACCAGGCTGACAACCCCTGACATAGACAATACTGAGCTAGAAGAACAAATGGTCTGACTCTGAATAAGGAATGTTCTTATCTTCCAGACTCTCTCTCTCTCTCTCTCTCTCTCTCTCTCTCTCTCCATAGAATTCCCCCTCTTAAGCTAGTCTGCCATTTGACCTACTTCTTCCAGATTCTTAAAAAAATTTCCCACAGAATTTGTATACTACTTAATCATTAAAACATTGAAGCAAATGTGGTGGAGGATTGTCAGTGTTGGATACACTCCTGTCCTGTCGCTTCAGTTCATGTAGTCTTCTTCACCTTCTGAAGGGTATTTTATTCAAAACTCTGAATGAGCTTCCACGCTTTCAGATCTTCCATTAGCCTCCACTGATGAAGCATCAGCCAAGGATTTTGGACTATTAACCAGCATTCTGCCTAAGACGGGACTAGTAACAACAATTATACATACATGAAACTGCTGGCTAAGTAGAATGAATAGCCTGCCAGTCTAGAGACAGGCTGTATATTTACCAACAGTCCTATAGAAATTTGTTTGAGTAAACAGTATGGTGCATTTTCAGACTTTGAAAGTCAATGGATCTGTCGAGAGCTGGTAAAAATTAAATGTAATGAGCTCATTTCAATAAACATTTATGAGACTGGTTTCATGCTGGTAAAATGAGTTCTGCAGGCAGTGTATCTTCACCTGCCTAAAAGAGGGAAAACACACAATCTGTTTCCAACACACACACACACACACACACTTAAAGACTTAAAGATTCCTCTTAGCTAATCCATCTGTAAGTTGCAAAAATGGTAAAGTTTCTGATGAGCTTTGGTAACAACTGCATAACAAAGTTTGCTGCAGATAGGGTTTTTGTTTTGTAAAAAAAGAAACCATTTTGTGCAACCTTCTGAGTCATTGTCATGTTAATAGAACACTCTCATACGCCTATATTTGTAATATTTTAAAGTGTTATGATGTAAATGAGAGGCGTCACAAAGTCACTGAAATATGTTTTCATCTTTCTCTTAAGAAAAAATTAAACTGTAGTTAAGATAGTGCTGTTAAGAAGCAGCAAGATGAACAAAGGCTTTTAAGACAAAGGAAATTAATTTGACAATATTAACAATATTTCATACAAGAGTTTTACTTGCTAAACTCTGAACTCTAACAAGGGGAGACAGCCCCCAACATTGAGAAGCAATTAAGTGGGAAGGAAAGCAGCTTGGAATAAATTAGCAATATTAATGCTTAGCATTTGTATTCCTTTGGATACTTAGTTTTATGAATGACAGTGCTGGCTCCAGATTTTGGGGGGCTGTTGGACAAGAGGTGCACTCATGAGGCCCTCCTTGCTTAGTGGCTCCAGTGACTTCCTACTGCCACCACTTTCCATACTCTGGCCCTCTTCTGAATGTGCAGAGAGAGAGGGCAAGGCAAGTGTTGTCACTGCTCACACTCTTGGGAAGGGTAGATGGACAAGGCTGAGACACCAAGGAGGAACAAAATCTGGGGCTTTGGGAGCCTGTGGTGGAACCGTGCTGGGGTGTGGATCTCTATAACTGCTTAACAATGTCAAGTCCTGATAGGAACATAGAATGCAGCCTTATACTGAGTCAGACTATTGGTCCATCTAGAATCAGTTTGATTGACACTGGCTCCAGGATTTCAGGCAGGGGTCCCACATAGCCCAGCCTGGAGATGCCAAGGATTAAACCTGGGACCTTCTGCATGTGACGGAGATGCAACTGACCTACTGACCTTCTTCTAAGAAAGGAAGCTGCCTTGTACCAAGTTAGCCTGTTGGCCCATCCAGTTCATTATTGTCTATGCCAAGGGTTGTCAACCTGGTCCCTACCGCCCATTAGTGGGAGTTTCAGGATTCTAGGTGGGTGGTAGGGGGTTCTACGGCACAAGCTGAATCCTCCTTCCACCGAGCACTGGTGGGCGGTAAGGAAATTTTACCATCAAGAAAGATGCATTAGTGGGTGGTAGGTATAAAAAGGTTGACTACCCCTGGTCTATGCTGACTGCTTTATTAATATTCCCTCAATCAGAAGGTCACACCTCAGGTAACACCTTCTTAAACATAGACATCATCAGTAGGCTGCTAAATACCACAACACAAAGTGTTTGTCTAATTTTAGCTGGTAATTGTTTCCAGAGGTTATAATCCCAAGACCACAGTGACCCAAGGCAGCTCAGTCCAAATACATAAGAAGAGCTTGCTGGATGGCCCATCAAGGCCAGCATTCTGTTCCCACAGTGGCCAACCAGGTGGCTGTGGAAAACCGGCAAGCAGAACCCAAGCAAAAGAGCACTCGCCCCTCCTGTGGTTTCCAGCAACTGCTATTCCGAAGCAAAAGGCAAAGGTAAAGGTGTCACTGTGGTCTAAACCACTGGGCTTCTTAGGGTTGCCAATCAGAATGTTGGCGGTTCAAATCCTTGTAACGGGGTGAGCTCCTGTCCATTTGTGTCAGCTCCTCCCAACCTAGTAGTTCAAAAGCATACCAGTGCAAGAAGATAAATAGGTATCACTGTGGCAGAAAGCTAAAAAGCGTTTCTGTGCGCTCTGGCTTCCATCATGCTGTTCAGTTTCACCAGAAGCAGCTTAGTCATGCTGACCACATGACCCAGAAAGCTTTCTGTGGACAAATGCTGGCTCTCTTGATTTGAAGCGAGATAAGTGCTGGACCCCATAGTTGCCTTTGACTGCACTTAACCATCCAGGGGTCCTTTACCTTTACCTTTTACCTGCTCAGAAGCATTGCAGTTGCCAACTGTGAAGGCAGAGCATAGCCATCAGGGTTAGCAGCCAATGATACTCTTCACACCATGCATAATGTTATACACTTCTACCATGTTATGCAGTAGGTTTCCTGCCAACCAAAATGGGTAGAAGACACTCCTAGTGACCTAGGTCACCTGTGCCTCAAGTTACAAAGGTATATCCAGGAGCATCCCCCAGATACCACACTTGTTCCTTCAGAGGGTGTGCAACCCCATCCAGAACAGTCAACTTCTGGACATGGGAATCCAACTCACAAGTCCAACCTTCTCTGACCATTGGCCATGTTGGCTGAGGATGCTGGGAGTCAGAGTCCAACAACATCTAGAGGGTACTGTTGGCTACCAAGGGCATCCCTGAGGTCCAGATGCTTCCAGGCATTTCACTTTTCAAAGCACCCAGGACCATGTGCTGATGTCTAGATACAATTAACCCTAATGGTTATTATGTAAACAGGTATTACATGGAGCAGTCTTAAAACCCTGTGTTGTAAATCATTATGACTCTCTGTATCTGGAGAATTATGGGCTACTCTTAAAAACCCGAATTCTAAAATTCAGGAGTGTAAACTGAAACTGGGAGGCCTCAGGCATAATTTATACTCAGGCCCCATTAAGAGGCTGCATGTTATATATTAATAAAGTTTTCCTTTAAAAGCTAGTATCTGCGATGGAGTGTTTTTCATTACAGCAAAGAAATGTTCTGAAGATGCACTTCTTGCAGGATTTACATGTTGGTTTCTGAAGCGTAGCTTTTCTTAGTTCATTTTACTAATAAAAGGTCCTCAGTCTTCAATCTCTGTGTTATATACATTCTCTGTTTTCACTGAAATTCGCTGCTCACAGCTGATTCCATGAAGACAATACTGAGAGCTTACAGAACTGGTTACTAACAGATATGACCACAAACAGACATGGTTTTTAAAAGGGGCTATAGAAATTCAATCCCTGGGAATTCTGAGCCCAAAATGATGCTCTGTCCCCCCACCAGCCCCCTCCCAAACATTTTATGAACTGGAATTCAGTGGTGCCCACTGGATTTTGTAATCTCTCAATGCAGGGGCACAGTGCCCAGCTCTTTCCATGTATAAAGATATAGATTTCTTTTCCTGTACAAAGAACATCCTTTTTGGTAATCAATGCTATTTCGCTGTTGAAAACCGTAACACTGTTAGTGTCTGTGGCACACTTGCACCGCATTTCAAGGGACACTCCAATTCGTGCCAAAGTCCATGGAAGCTTCTCTAGAAATTTAAATAGCTGCTTCATAGAGGAGACAATGAAATCTTGCATTTGGGCCTTTTTCTTTTAGAGAAAAAGCAAGCCAGAGGTGACAAGACAAAGGCATATAAAATTATAGAGAAGGTGGATAGAGAAAAGATTTTAACCCTCTAAAACTTGTGGGCATCCAATGAAGCTGGATGTTGAAAGATTCAGGACAGAAAGAAAATACTTCTTTACACAGCTCACAGTTAAACTATTGGAACTCGCTCCCACAGGAGGCACCAATGGCCACCAACTTGGATGGCTTTAACAGAGGATTGGACAAATTCACAGAGCATAAGGCCATCAATGGCTTCTGAATACAAGGTGCTGGAAATCACAGAAGGGGAGAGGGCTGTTGAGTTAAGGTCCTGCTAGAGGGTTTGCCACAGGGGCCACTGTGGAGAAAAGGATGCAGGGCTGGATGGGCCATTGCTTTGATCTAGCAGGTTCTTCTTAAGTTTTTCCATTATTGTGGGGCTGTGGAGGAAGAATTAAACTCCCTGCCATCCCAAGGTTGCACAGGGTCATATCTATTACACATAAGAATATATATTTATACATTGATTGCATTAATGAAATTAATTTACATCTAGCTTGGCCTTGAGCTGGGACTTGAAGTGCCTAGAGGTGCCTGGGATTGAATCTGAATACATGCAGAACAATTGCTGTGCTATGAAGCTACAGGGTCACTGTGACAAAGAATTTCTTAAGCAAATCATGCATTGCATAACATCATAACAACCATTGCTGCTCCTGAAGCATAGCCAAATCAATTGCTTTCACTGCTTGGCTTTTGGACAGTGCGCTGAACAGAGTTCGTGTGACTGTACCCAGCATAAAAAAAATGCATTGTGTCATGTGTGTCCTTTATTCCAAAGAGGAACACAATCGTTCCCATAAATTGTATTGTTTGATTCAAATGTTATTTAATTGTAGCTCAAAGAGCTGTCATATCATCCACTTGTTCAATGAATATTTTATAATATATCATCTATAATGGCCATGTTTAATTGCTCTAAATTCAAAAGGCAATATCTGATTCCATGTGTGTATGTGGTGGTGAGGGGGTTGGTTTTTGCTTTTTTAGAGAGAGAGAGAGAAAGAAAACCATAATTGTCTTGTGCAAGCTATTGAACAGACAGGAATCTTCAATAACAAAATTACATTAATTGCATGCGCTATTAAATATGATTGATGGCAAAATTGAGACCCTACTGGTTCTTCACTACACAAAGGCATACAGTGCTTTCGAAGATGGTGTTCGGGAATGTCATTGATGCCATGGAGAATTAAAGCAGAATGGTGGGCCTAAGGGCTCTCCCTAAAAAGAGGTGGGCTCATAACAACTCTTAACAGAATTACGGCCTTCACCTGGTGAATGAGGGCCAGCACGTGCTGTTTCACTGTGTGGGGTGAAACAGGAAGTTCCGCCCTGCCACTGCACTGCCTGCCATGTTGCCTCTGCCACCGGCAGAGAAGCAATACCGGCACCAATGCCAATTTCGAGCAAGGTCTTATAAGTTCTCTCACTGGAAATTGGTGCTGATTCTAGGCCACTTCTCCACCAATGGCAGAAGTGGTGGATGCCACCTTGGGGGTTTTTGCTGCCCAAGGCGGCTCCTTCACCCTGCCTCATGGATGAGCCAACCTGTGGTGGTTGGAACTTTAATATGTGGAAGAGCAGCCAAGGGTTGCCAGAACAAGGATGGATAAATGTTTTGTCATGCTCTTATGTTTTAGGGTGCACTGTGAGCCAGTATGATGTCAGCAAGAGATTTATAAGAAGGGCCCTGCTCGATTAGGTCAATGGCTCATGTAGTCCAGCATCCTATTCTCAGAGTGGCCAACCAAACTGGGAATGCTGAAAGCGAGACCTGAACTCAGCTGTGCTTCCCCCATTTGCCATTTGCACCGATTGGTATACAAATGGAAATTGCCTCTGACAGTGGAGGGAGGACATAGCCATTCTGGCTGGTAACCACGGATAGCCTTCTTTGATTTGAACTGAAAATTCAAATTAGGTCTGTGTGCAGTTTTCCTCAGTAATTATTGTTCCATTAGTTGCAGCAGCAGTAGAGTTGTATCCGACTTTTCAGCTAGAGTCCTCAAAGCCACTAACAAGATTTATAAAACACAAGAGATGTGCCAAGAGCCGCAAAGATCAATGCAATACAACCAGCTTCATTGATGCAGGAGCCAGCATTAGATGTACCTTCCTATAGAAAAATGACTATAAACTGGCCCTGTGAGGCTCAAGGAAGAAGGTGACAGTCCAGCTGGAGAAGGGCCTTATTATGTGTTTGGCTGTCTCCCTCAATCTCTGCTTCCCTTTGCTGGGCCAGTTGGTGCCAGTTGGCCCAACCTGTGTGTGTGTCTATGTGTGAGAGCACCTAAACTGGGACAGATCCTGATGCTGTCTTGCCTGCCTCCCTCAATCTCTTCTTCCTTCCTGCTGGGCAGTTGGTGTCAGTTGACCTGGTGTAGTTGGAGGGAGAGGTGGCAGTCCAACAGGTCATGTTCACACCATGCATTTAACATGCTATGATGCCACTTAAAAGAGTCCTGGTTTCCCCCAAATGATTGTGGGAGCTGCAGTTTGTTAAGGGCCCTGATAGTTTATAGGACAGCCCTATTCCCCTCACAGAGCTACAAATCTTAGAACTCCCTATGAAGAGGGATAGAGTGTTAAACCATTCTGGGAACTGTAACTTCAATTGGTCCAAAGTCCATGGGTATCTCTGAAATTTCATGTATTGAATACATCATCTTCATACTTCACCAACATTGAAAGATTATTTCACCAGATTATTCACAAGACCCCAGTTTCTTTGTTCAAGAGTAGTTGTGTGGTTACAAAATATCACCATTGTGATTATAAGACCCCAACCTTTAGCTCAGGCTTCCTCAACCTCGGCCCTCCAGATGTTTTGAGACTACAATTCCCATCATCCCTGACTATTGGTCCTACTGCTAGGGATCATGGGAGTTGTAGGCCAAAAACATCTGGAAAGCCAAGGTTGAGGAAGCCTGCTTTAGCTGTCTGGTACACCAACAATTGACCCTTGATATAAGCAGACTGCACACTTACTTTGATTTTTATCCATGTCTTCTTCTCTGCAAAGAATACTGGGAACTTTAATGAAAATGCAATGACTTCATTTCTAGTAGGCTTTAGCTTCCTGCTCCTGAATTACATTTCCCAATATGCCCTGGATGATGGAATGGTTAATAAACCAGTTTAAGTTTGTAGTGTAACTATGCCTTGAGAATGAGCTCCATACCCTCCAACATTTCTCCGATGAATATAGGGACAGCCAATTCCATAAGGATAATTTTACTATTTATATCCCACACATCTTACTCTGGGCAGCTTCAAACATATATAATAACATAATAAAACATTAAACATTAACAAAAAATTCCCTATACAGCATTGTCTTCAGATGGCTCAGGGGGTCAGATAAGCCCATACCCTCCAACATTTCTCCAATGAAAATAAGGACAGTCTAAGGAAAAGTGGGACATTCTGGGAACAAATCAGAAACCAGGGTAGCTTCTCTAAATCAGGGACATCCTTGGAAAATAGGGACACTTGGAGGGTCTGGAGCTCCTGTATCCTGGTGATAACAAAGTGGATATATTTTACCTCTGCATATAACCCAGGGAGGAAAAATTTCATACTGATCATCTTTCAAGCCCCAGCTATTCAGTTTTCTGCAATACAGAAGCAAATCCCATCAATAGCAGACAGCGTACACACACACACATGCCATCAAAGTGTTGAGCAATTAAAGTCATGCTAAATCTCTCCCTTCTCCCTAGAACGCACAGGATCTAACAGCATTAACTTGACCCAATTAAATGGTTATTCTCTGATGACTGGCTGTCTAGACATTTTAAATATTTGTTCTGTGGTGTCCCCTGCAGTTCATAATTAAAGAGTTACATGAAACCTCCAGGATGTTTTACTAACCAGATCAGGAATTATACACATAATAGGTTTCGTGTGTAATAAATGTATAGGCAGTGGATTCATAAAATGTGTATGTAGACGCAGACACACACGCACACATTTTTATGAGTGGATTGTCTATACATTATATACAAGCAAAAGATATACAATTTATATGGGATGATTCTCATGAAAGGAATCAATATTTTGTTTGTTTGTTTATTTGTTGAATATCTATCCCCCCTCCACCCCAAAGAAGCCCAGGGTGGCAAACAGGAAAGCAATATGTGTTTGTTTGTTTGTTTGTTTGTTTGTTTGTTTGTGTTTATTAGGTTTCTCACTCACCCTTTCCCATAAAATACTGGAGTGGGTTACAACAATAAAATATACAATTATGAAGCAAAGAAAACAGAACTATAATACAAGAAAAGTGTGAAAACTAGGAGTGAGAACCAGGCTTGGCCAAAGCCTGAACCCAACAGGGCCACTTCAGTGGGATCTGGATGTGGGCAGAGTTGGGCTGAGACAGCCCTCGATGGCCCCCGATTGGGCCAGGCCACCCCAAGTGATCTGGGGTTGTCAGGGACTGGAGCATCAGGCAGAAAGGCTGCTGGGTCTGTTTCAACCGTCGGCTAGGGCAGACCCCAGAGAAGGAGGGACGAAACACCACAAACAATATCTAATACTAATAATTATCAATACAAACTGAGATTAATACTGTAACAGCAGCAGCAGCAGCAACACCACCATCACCACACTAAAGTTCAATTTTTGATGATGGTAAGGGAAAGTTTGGGATTTGGCTTTTTCCGAGTATCAAATGCAACACAAAAGAGTTCTCAGAGGTCAAACTAAACATGATTATTTTGACAAAGTATGGTCCCCATGTATCAGCTATGTAAACAGAAGCGACGTCAATGTCAGGCCTCCAGCCACTCACACTTACTTATGGAGAGGCTTTGTCATGGATAGTGAAAGCCTTGGTGATGCATTCCACATTTTAGTTACTTGACAGAGTCCCTGCTCCATTTCTCCTATGTCCCTTTCTCCTATGTGACTGATGTGTGCATGTAACACACCACAGATTTTACTGAAGCTAAAACTAGAACTACCCTGAGACCTCTGGGTATAGGGCAGTATATAGATTCAATAAATAATAATAATAAACTAGGCCACTAGTAAATTTGTGCATTTCACAAAGATTGGTTGATATGAAATTATTCTGTTTTAGAGACTGAAGCTCCCTGTGATGGGCTATATTGAGAGCTCAGTAACGAGAGCTTCATATGCATCAAGCAGAGAGCAGAGGGAAGCGAGAAAATAAATACAAACATCTTTCACAGGGAGGTTTCTCAGTCTTATTTCAGTTGTGACCTGAAGGAGACTTCTGAACTCTGACTTCCAAAAGGTGAGGGAAAATTTGATCCCTTCGGTAATGTAACAAATGTTCTTAATAAGCCCTCCTCCAGGCTCTCCTGGGGAAACCGTTGGAAAGGAACCCATACCCTTTAATGCTAAAACGTACATCAAATATTAAGGATGCTATAGCATGGCAATAAGCCCCGCCCCTAAGGTGACCATGTCAAATAGGATTGATTGCGGCTTCTGGGCCTCATGAGATAGTTCCCCATGAAAAGACACATTCTCCCCAATGCAATATAAGTTTCAAAGGTTGACTATTCTGAACTCATCTGCAGCTGAACGGTAAGACTAGCTATGTCAGCAAAAACCTCTGAGGAGCAGGTGTTAAGAAATGTGATGCCCCATAAGTGGTACTTCAGGGTCACAACTGCATTGCAGTAGGTGGCCAGTGTGTGTGTGTGTGTGTGTGTGAGAGAGAGAGAGAGAGAGAGAGAGAGAGAACACTCCAAAGACCTCTGTTGATCCAGGAAAGTCATGACATTCTCATCCATATCACTGGCAAATCATATTACCTATTCTGTGGGTGCCTTGCTAAAGTTATGTTCTAGAGAGATTTCTAGAGTTGTTCAGTTTTAGACTCAGATCAAGGGTCACCAACATAATTTTTTTTTGGGGGGGGGGATTCTTTTTCCAATCTAAAATTCAGTTTTCCACATTTCAACCCCAATCTACATTTTTTTTAATGTCATGCAAATTCATTAGACATTTACTAGGAACTTTCCCTAGTAAACACATTTTTTTGTATGCACTTTGGAATACCATATACATTGTTGCAAGGCAGTCTTCTCTAATAGCACACAGTTTTGCATGCTGTTTTCACAAATATGTGTAATTTTATTCATGCATTCTCCTGGTCTACGCTTTTTTGGGACACAATGCTATAAAAACATCCTGTAGAATGTAACCTTATTAAAGCATACATCTCATAAAGTTCAACAAAATATTTTTTGAAATATTTTAAAAAGGATGAAGTATTAAATGCAAAGTTCAAAAAGATTACTGTGAAATGTACAAAGGCAAAATAACAGACACCCACTCCACCTCTGAAAACAAAGGGTCTCTCTCATTAAAAAAAGTCATCAAAGGGCTTTCACACCTACCCCCTTGCAATATTGTTATTAATATAGAGGTGACATTGTATTAAACTGCACCATCAATGTGTTTAAACAGGTGTTTATGAGGTTTGTTTCAGTATTCTTAATACCCCAGCAATATTAAAAGATATTTAATGTAATCAGAAACCTTTACTGAGGACATATAAATTGTGCGTTCCTCAAAACACATGACATTGATTTCATATTGGCTGGTGGTCTACAAATAGAAACCGGGTGTCAGCATCTGACTTACCCATAAGTCAGCAGTGGTACTGGTGAAAGTGTGTATTGCTACTTTAATGCTATTGGCAAACTGTGCATGTGTGCTATTCTAATACTGGCTTTTCATGGGTTTGGATGGTGAGATGGAATTCTAGTTTTTAACCACTTTGTGAGGGTTTTTATGTATATAAATGTGTTCAAATAAGATAAATAAAAGGTGTGAAATGGGAATTAATGTCAGTGATGAAAAGAGGCAAAACTCATTGGGCCCAATCCCAACCAAGATTAACCATAAAAAATTAAATATGCTGCTGGTTTCATTGGGAGAGATTTTGAGAAACAGTCATGCCATCCAGATGACTGGCATTTCAACATAAAGATAAAGGTAAAGGTACCCCTGACCATTAGGTCCAGTCGCAGATGACTCTGGGGTTGCACACTCATCTCACTTTACTGGCCGAGGGAGCTGCTGTTTGTCCGCAGACAGCTTCTGGGCCATGTGGCCAGCATGACTAAGCCACCTCTGGCAAACCAGAGCGGTGCACGGAAACGCCGTTTACCTTCCCGCCGGAGCGGTACCTGTTTATCTACTTGCACTTGACGTGCTTTTGAATAGCCAGGTGGGCAGGAGCTGCAACCAAGCAATGGGAGCTCACCCCGTTGCAGGGATTCGAACTGCAGACCTTCTGATCGGCAAGCCCTAGGCCCTGTGGTTTAGACCACAGTGCCACCTGCATCCCTGGAATTTCAGCATACTTAATCCAATTTTAATCCAAATTAGAGAAGTATTCCAGGTTTTAGAAACTTAACTCTGACTTGGGGATAGACTTTTAATATCCCCAAACCAAAAGTTTGTCATGGGAGAACAATCACCCCTAGCAGAATCTGGAGACTGACCTGAGGGTCCCTAATTTGCTCAACACAAGTTCCAACTGGATCGGGTTGTTCTTTGTTTTTTGCCATGCATTTTCAGCACACAAAATGCATATAAAATGTGTAAATTGGAATGGAATGGCCTTCAACGGAACAGGGCAGATTGGCATGCATTGAGATGAAACAGGTTGGAATGAACCTGTGTTTGAGTACCTGAAAGACTGAAATGGGATGGAATTAGCTGCTCGGCACATGCCCAGGTAGGAAAAGATGGTTGTACATCAACTGTGGCAAATTCCAATGATCTAAGCTGCTGGTGAAATGTAGAGCTAACATCTAATTAGAGGAAAGATAGAAAACATGCTGGGAACACAAGCATTTGCACATTTTTCTAGAGAGCAAAGTGGGAGCTCATTTGCATGCTTCTTTTTCTTAGCATACAAAGGAGTCAAAACCACTTCATGTTAAGAGATCAGATTGTTTGAAAACCTAGTTTCTAAAGCACAATGAACCTGGGTGAATGTGTCTCCCTAACATTTTTTGATTCAGAAACAGGGGATCCGAAATATGACATGCCTCCTTGTCATTCAGCAATGTCTCTCAGATTGGTGCAAACAGCCTCCCCCAACTTGGTGCCCTCCTCCAGAGTTTTTGAACTGGAACCCCCATCAGCCCCATCCAGCATGGCCAATGGTCAGAGATGGTGGGAGGTGTGATCAAATAACATCTGCAAGGCACCAAATCACAGAGCACTGGATGCAAACATATTAAAAAGCAGAGCAATGCCACTTTTGAACGTTTGAACTCACTGTCCTGTCTGCTGGGATCCTAAATGCCCATCACTTCCTTCCTCATTCCCTTTCCCCCTTACATGGCTAACCTACAGCAGATCCATGGTGTAACCACATTTGAAATGCTCTGCAAAGTTCTGGTTGCCTCACTTCAAAAAGGATATTGCACAGTTGGAAAAAGTTGATAAAAGGGCAACCAAAATTGTCAAGGGGGTGGAGCAACTCTTCTATGAGGAAAGGTTGCAGTGCACTGGGAATCACAGGTCAAGAGAGTATAACAGAGTTCATATCCAGCTTGCTGGCTTCCCACAGGAATCTGGTTGGCCACTGAGGATTCAGCTACATTGGCAAAAAAAAAAGTGCTTTATATGTGTTGTATACGCATTCTAACACTGTGACACCAGATGGCGCTGTGGAGTTCCATTTTTTGCCAACCCAATTCCTCCTACGAAGTTTACACGTTTAACTGAAACGCTTCTTTGATCTGTCTAGATCCAGCCTGTGAGAACAGGATTCTGGACTAGATGGGTCTTTGGCCTGATCCAGCAGGGCTCTTGCTATGTTCTTATGTTGTCTTGGCAAAATATGGGCCTTAAAATGCAGCATCAAAACTGCCCGACAAGTACAGAGGAGCTCCTCCAGTGAGGTAGCACAGCCAGTTATGTCTTTTGGGGTTCCCCCAGCACACTCACAGTTAGGGCTCCAATGGTCTAACACAGCCCTTGAATTGGGCCTGGAAGTTAACTGGCAATCCTGTGCTTTAAAAAAAGAAAATAACAGACATGTAAAATGTGATTACATATTTCACATTAACTTTGTGTCTGATGCTAGGTGCATACTTTCTATCTTTTTTAAAGTACAAATCAGTTGTTAGCTCCAAGGTGACCAAGCTAAATTAGCGCCTATCAACGGAAAGCGCTCTCAAATGGTTAAAATCGTTCCTGCAAAAGGCTTAGACTGAACCAAACGACATCAGTTGGAGACCTCGTCTCCAAAGAGAGCTGATATTGTACACAAGTTAAGCCACATGTTTGTACGGGAGAATATATTAAAGCCCATCTGTTTGAACCATTTTTAATGTTATAAATTAGGAAAACATCAAAAATGTCAGAAGACAGCAAGCAGTACTTCTCTGTTGTCTTTCAGCTCTATATTTATTAGACAAGTTTGTTATCAAACTATCCCTCCAAACATGAAAAGAACAGCAGGCCTTCTGGAAGACCAGATGTCTGGTGCGGTTTCGAAACATATTCTGGAAGGGTTAGAGAGTTTACATATTTACACCAGCCCCCCCCCCCCGCCTTCTTCCTTCATAAAAAGAATTGTGTAGGGCATGCAGCTTGATTCCCACAAGCACCAAACCAGTGCTATTGTCGAAAAATAAATTGGATATAGGGTGGGGGGAAGTGGGTACTATGAAACAATGGAGAACAGTAGGGAAAAGGATGTTTTGCATTGGTGGGTGATAGAAGATCTTTCTCTCAAACTGGACTTAGCGTAAACTCATCAATTGAACAGACACGGTCATGCAGCTTGGGCATATAGCACCTCTTTCTTCCTTGTTGCCTCGTATGCTTGGAACTGCCTCCCAAAACCCCTGTGTGAAGTCACCACTCCTATCTGGGAACAGACAAATAGTGCTTTTCATGGCAAAGGTCCCAGAGACTGCTGGTCAATGTGGACAGTACTGCATTGGATGGGCCAGTGGTTTGATCTGCTGCTTCATATGACCCTTCAAATTGCTCCTCAAAACCCACCTTTTCTGGGAAGCCACTGGCACAGCCCCCTTAGTTCCAACGCCCTACTTCAGGGATAGCCAGCTCCCGCCATCCCTGACCACCATTGGGCATGCTGGATGGGGAATATTTGGGAAGTTGCCTAATCGCCCTCGTCCATTGGCCGCACACCACTGTTCACTGGAGCTCAGTTATGGCACCTCTCACCACTGCCATTATAAGAGAACAAGGGAGGCATTCATGGTGAGTTCCGGCACCTCTTTTTCTAGAAAAATAGCACTAGTACTATTGTAGTGTGTTTCTTCTCCATCTTCCCTCTTGGGCAGATCTAGGGCATCTTTTCAGGAAGAATCTTAAAGCCTTCATACATAGCATTGGATCGGCATCCCACAACAAGAAGGCAGTGATGGCCACCAACTTGGACAGCTTTAAAAGAGGATTAGACAAATTCATGGAGGAGAGGGCTATCAATGGCTGCAAGCTGTAATGGCTATGCTCTGCCTTCATAGTTGCTTATGAATTCCAGTTGCAAGAAACCACTTGAGGGACTCTTGTACTTGGATCCTGCTAGTGGGTTTCCTGATAGAAGCATCTGGTTGGCCACTGTGAGAACAGGTTGCTGGACTAGAGGGGTCACTGGCCTGATCCAGCAGGCTTTTCTTATTCTCTTATGTGGTCTGTACATCACCGTCACATAACTATCTGGGAATTTCTGCCTGGGTCCATTCACAGCCCCTCACAATTGTGTGAAAATGTGGGAACCATCACTAGATAGGTGCAGGCAACCTATATCTTTGCCCAGACATTTCAAAGTTTGCCTGTGTGTGTGTGTGTGTGTGTTATTTTCATTTATATACATTTCAACAAAAGTTCAGCAATAATTCTATCATTTCAAACCTCGATTCCTTCCTCCTTTTTTTGCAGTTCCTTAGATTTATTTTCATCATTTCCTGCATATTCCAAATTATCTTAATTTATTCATCTGTTTTCATATATGTTTTTGAAACAGCAAGTTATTACAATAATCCTGCCAATGTCTTAATCTGTTTACAATTTTTTTGTAAATATTCAATAAACTATTTTCATTCCCTTATAAAAAGTTTGTTTTCTTGATTTCTTATTCTTCTGGTAAGAATATCTGCATAATCAAGAAGAAGAAGAAGAAGAAGAAGAAGAGGAGGAGGAGGAGGAGGAGGAGGAGTTTGGATTTGATATCCCACTTTATCACTACCCGAAGGAGTCCCAAAGCAGCTAACATTCTCCTTTCCCTTCCTCCCCCACAACAAACACTCTGTGAGGTAAGTGGGGCTGAGAGACTTCAGAGAAGTGTGACTAGCCCAAAGTCACCCAGCAGCTGCATGTGGAGGAGCGGAGACGCGAACCCGGTTCATCAGATTACGAGTCTATCGCTCTTAACCATGACACCACATTGGCTCTCTAAATTTCTTTAGCCATTCTTTCGTCTGGACTTCTTCTTCTTTCCATTTTTGGGCAAATAAAATACTTGCAGCTATTGTTCCATGCATAAATAAATTTCTATACTGTTTAGGTAGTTTTGCTCCTATAATACCCAAAGTTTGCCATTTCAAAGTTGGTTATTTTAGTCTGCTCTGATTTATTGCTTCTTATTCTTTTATGGTGAGGATCTGTCTTATTTAAAGTACTGCACTGTGTACTTCATCGTGACTTTTTCAATTTTCTTTGTACCTAACATTTTGTACCTGGTATCCTTAAGGAATGAAAGACAGTGCAGAAATGTTTTTAACAGGGAATAGATAAATAACTATTTCATCACACTCTTGCAGCTGCACCCTTCTGACATAAAGGAATGCCACTCAGAGAATTATATATCATGCCACAAGACAAAATTAATCAGTATTCCAAGCAAAAAGACCATTGGATTATCATATTTCTACCCAATGACTGTGTCCCTGCTCACATTTGAACATAGAAGGCTCTTCTCATGTTCATAAGAATTAATTAGAACTAAAAAATAAATATCAGGGTTGATTCTGCCCCTATGTTCTTTCCCTTAACAACATGGTTTGGCTTTGAAAACCCCAAAGTGAACTTCTTCAGATTCAAGGTGCTACTTTTTTATATAAATCCTGTGCTTGTGTCATAGACTTAGCAGTATGTTTTCATGCAGTTAATTTAAGAACATAAAGACATCAGGACTCTTCATATATTCTTAACTTCAAACCCACAAATCCACTTTTGTTTTGTTTTGTCTTCTGAGCCAAACCATTTTTATTTATTTATTTTATCGATGCTGTGGCTCGTGATAATGATGCAGGTGAATTTTATCATTCCCTTCACCCTGCTGGTAATGAACAAATTCACTGCTTATTACTTTGGACTTGATCTCTGGCAAAACACCACTGGAACAAACAATTTGATTTGTCAACCCTTTTACAAGGACTCCTCAATCAGTGTCACCCATCCAAATTTAAAAAGCAAAGTGCATTTGACTGCAAGGGCCCGGACCTGATTAGAGCTCCAGGTTCAGCGAATTGCGTGAGACAGGACAGCAATCAGATTATTAACTCCGCTTGAAAATACTCTCTGCTCCTTGGGATTAGCATGCATATTTTGATATAGATCGATAAGCAATCTCCTTTTTATAAGAAATGCCTGCAACATTCATTTGGCTGATCAAAGGTAGACATCAGCCTGCTGTGACAGCCCACTATTGTTTCCTGCCTTCTTTACAGGAGAGTCTCTATTTTAAAAAAAAAAATAAATAAATAGCAAATCTCTGGCTCCTTTTCACCATCATGGGAGCCAAGAAAGAGTCACAAAAATTCCATCTGCTTCTCAAGACAGAAACACAATTAGCGGAGAAACAACTTTGGCTCCTTTGGAGTTTACTGAAACCAATTTCCATCTCTCTCTCTCTCTCTCTTTCAAAAACAAACAGACAAAGGAAAAAGTTCTCCCACCCCTTCCATGTCATTCACCCTTTTCATGAATTTGTCTCATGACTATTTCATTAAAAGTAATACACACGCAAGCAAATGCTTTTGCCAGGCTTTGGTTGTTTGAACGAAACAGAAATGGGTTTTGAAACTGGTTGAAAATTCAAGGGTGCAGGTAGGGGTGGGTGAATTGATCGATTTCAGTTCCTCTCTGTCTCTTATTTTTCCAGTCTTAAAATCAGTTCACCATCACTGTGATTATATATTTAAAAAAAATCTTCAGCTTTTCTATGCACATTTGTCCCCAACATATATTTTTTTGTCATGCAATTTTACCTAACCTGCACATTTCATATGTTATTTTAATAAATCTAAGCATTTTAACGCACACTTTCCCCTAGAGAAATGTGAATTTTGAAGGAAATCTACATTTCAGTTTGCATCTTATTTCAGGAAGTGGGATTTGTTTATTTTAAAGCATTTTAAAGCTTTTAAAAAAACCACACAAAAAACCACACCAAGTGGTGTAAAACACATGCACACCCAAGCATCATCTGGCGGGACTATGCACCAGATTCATTTGAATCTGAAATATTTATGCATATTTGAGGGATTCGGGTTTGGGCCAAATTGGGTTGAGACAGTCCTGGATCACACTGAGTTGGACTGGGCTGCCTGGAACAACCCAGGGCTGCCGGGGGGCAGGATGCCAGGTTGCAGAGGTCTGCTCTGCCAGTGGGTCCCCCAGAGAGATTCTTTAGGGAAGCAAAACCCCAGCCGATGAGCAGGCGATTCAATCCTGTGGGTTGCAGGGTTTTCCTTTGCCCTCCTTGCAGCAATCAGCAGGGCTAACCACTCCTGATCATGAAGCCTGGTCAGATCAGGTTCCACCATGACTGAGTGGAAACATCTCCTGTGAAACGTGTGTTGAAATGAACTGGAGTTTTGCAAAAATCTTCCTTATTTTCGAAGTTCAGTGTTGTGTGTTGGTGTAAAATTCACTCTTGGCGAATTGCGTCTGGAAAAAAGTAATAGCTCAGGTCAAAGTTGAGAATATTATTAAAGCATTGATCCTCTTAGCAATTCAATAATCTTGATAACCGTATTCAATTTATTCCATTCAATCCCCTGCTTTACAGAAAGGGGATGCATGAGTTATCATCAGTACCGTGACTTTGGGAAAATGTTCAGTTGGCGCCACAGATAATATACAGCAAAAGGAAAATTGTTATTGATCAAAGATAAGCAAAGAGATTATTTGCTGAGATGAAGCTTTCTATGCTTATGATAAAATTTTATTCTCTTGATAATTATGCTATTTAACACGAACATGATATATTTGACTTCCTTTAGTAATGTTTTCTTTTGAAATGTTTTAAGACAAAACCCTTTTCTGTTAACTTTACTGTGTTAAATGTACATTCTGTAGTTGAACTCCTTTGTAATGTTTTATTTTGAAGTCTTCGGGGGGGGGGGGATTACTTCCTGGTAATTATGTTGCTTTGAATATATACTTTATATTTGACTTACTTCAGTAATGTTTTAGTCCGGATTGTTTTATTTGATGTTTCAATGTGTTGCAAACTGTTTTGAGATCCCCCCCCCCTTAAAAATATGGAGCAGTATAGAAATCAAATTAATAATAATAATAATAATAATAATAATAATAATAATATATTATTATTATTATCCCCCCCACAATTATTATTTGAGAAAACAGACCCCATGGAGTGCTATTCCTTCATGTATATCAGCTGTCACCAACCTGGTGCCCCCTATATGTTTTGGGCTACAGTTTCCTTGATGTCTGACCATTGTCCACCAGGGCTGAGACTGATGGGAGTTGCAGTCCAAAACCTCTGAAGGGCATTGAGTTGCAGAAGGCTGCTTCATAGGAGCCTTCCTCAAATGCCATGCTGCCTGGTGTTGATGCTTGTTGTAATCCAGAACATCTGGTAGGTACAAGAGTGGGGAGAGCCGGTTTACAGCAAAGTATTATCACCTTATTCTGTGCCACAAAAGGAGCTTGGAGCACAGCAGAAGGTCCACCCAGGGCCGGATTTAGGTTTCATGAGGCCCTAAGCTACTGAAGTTAATGGGGCCCTTTATATGTCCAGCTGTGCTTTGTCAACAACAAATTGTCACTGTTTTTTGTGTTGGATATATGCTTTATGGTAATTTATGGACCTAATAGGTATCTAAAGCCATTTGCACATACACTGGTACCTCAGGTTAAGTACTTAATTCGTTCTGTACTTAACCTGAAACTGTTCTTAACCTGAAGCACCACTTTAGCTAATGGGGCCTCCTGCTGCCGCCGAGCCGCCAGAGCACGATTTCTTTTTTCATCCTGAAGCAAAGTTCTTAACCTGAAGCACTATTTCTGGGTTAGCGGAGTCTGTAACCTGAAGCGTATGTAACCTGAAGCGTATGTAACCTGAGGTACCACTGTATCAAAATATGTATTTTATCAAAGTAATTGTTGAACTGAAATACAATTTAGAAGAAGTATATTAGTAGTAATATACTTCTTTATTAATTATATTAGTAGTAAAATACAATTAACAGTGAAATAATTATTAAGCTCTAGCTTAAAATGATTTTTTATTCATAACAAACTTAATAATGCAAACACATTGACATTTGGCAACAGCAAAAGTTCCTTTAGAAACACAATTTACAAAGACTCATAATTTAGGGGGCCGCCCCAAGAGAGTGGGGCGCTAAACTATAGCTTGTTTAGCTTATACGTAAATCCGGCACTGGGTCCACCTGTTGAGCCCCTGTCTTATAGCAGTCTCATTCCAGTCCTATACTCCATTAATGCCTTAATTAATGGTCCACTTGGGAGACTCGGGAACTGCACCTCCAACCTCAGTCTGCCCTCAAAGATCACTTTCTGTCTGCTGTCTTACTAAGAAGTCTGGAGAGTTGCTCTGCCTGTCAGCATTATTAGACCATGTTGCCCTTGTGGAACTCAGCAGGGAAGAGAATGGGGAAAACCTAGAACTTGTTGGCTCTACCTCTCATTGGCATCACTCATCATTGGCTCTGGCCTTCTATCCTATCTGTTCCAATGGACACCACTCACCATTGGGTCTAAGCAGTGTCCATATTATTATTATTTTAATAAAACACAAATAGAATAAAATATCAACCACCTTGGACCTTACAACCAGCAGTGGAGGCCCAGTTGGTAATTCTCCTCCTGGCCATTGCCTGCCTGGAAATCACCTGTAAAAGGTAAATGTAAAGGTCCCCAGGATGGTTAAATCCAGTCAAACTTGACTATGGGGTACAGCTCTCATCTCTGCTTTCAGGTCGAGGGAGCTGGCTCTTATCTACATACATCTTTTCTGGGTCATGTGGCCTGCATGACTAAACTGCTTCTGGTGCACTGGACACTGTGACAAGTGCCAGAGCGCACGGAAATGCCATTTACCTTCCCACAGCAACTGTACCTATTCCTCTACTTGCGCTGGTGTGCTTTCGAACTGCTAGGTTGGCAAGAGCTGGGACAGAGCAACGGGAGCTCACCCCATTGCATGGATTCGAACTGCCAGCCTCATAATCAGCAAGCTCAAGAGGCTTGGTGGTTTAGACCACAGCACCACCCACATTCTAGATCACCCATGACAGGGTCTTTTCAATGGTGGCTCCCTGTTTGTGGAATGCCCTTTCCTGGTGAGGTGTGTTGTCTTCCTCATTGTAAACTTACAGAAGAAACTTAAAACCATTCCTGATTACACAGACATTTGATGGCTGAGAGATACTGGCCATTCATAACTGTATAGGTATATAATTGATTTTTAGTGTTTATAGAAGGTCTAGATATCTTTAGATGGTTTTAAAATGTTTTAAGATAAGTTTCTTTTTGAAATCGTGCCATTTTAACAGTCTGATGTTTGCTGACCTAGGCTCCTTTGGGAGGAAAGGCAGGATATAAATGGATATAAATAAAAACAAGACAAATAACATTCAATAAGACACAGATGCTAAGCTCAAAACTGATAAAATTATATTTAGAAACAGCAAAGCATGTGCTTTACAAAATAGAGGCTGGACCATGGCCCTCTTCTGAGTTAAGAATTACTTGCTATGTATGTATGCCGTGCAATCTATATGTTCCCTAATAAAAATATTATCATGTACTCTGCAATTTATTTATTTTTATATATGCGGACCTGGGTTTGGCAAATTTATCCCTCTAATATTTCTTCTGGGTGTGCAGGCAAAATTCAAGTGCAAAAGGAGGACCACTTGCTGGCACCTCATCTCTTGCCATCTCTTTCCTCATATGTGATTGGTCCTTTAGAAACTGGGCAGCCTTTATTTCGCTGTCATGTACACACGCCTTGTACATGAGACGTGTGGCGGTTGCTGGCAGATTAGTCTTGAGAAACAGCTTCAGTGACCATTTCTACCACATTTCTCTATGCTTGATTTAAAATATATATTTAAAAATAAAAACGGGAGCTTCAGAACAGGATGCCAAGGGATTAAATGAGGGTATATTTAGACTGTCATTCTGTTAAGAGCTAGATGTACTTAGAGGGAAAATGAGATAACAAGATTAAATAACTAACTGCTTATAGCGAAGAATGAACATAATGGGGAGAGTCTAGATTTGTATGTAACAGGCAGTGGAATATAGTACCTGTGTATATATATGCAGGCAGATAAATAAATAGATAGATATTTCACTGTAGTATAAATGTTAAAAGAAATACCCATGGGGTTTGTTGTGCTACAGAGAGGTGGAGGAGAGGGGAATAAAGAAACCGACTTTCATATGATCACCACTAAATGGTGGTTATGTGAGCAGTAAGGTGGGGAGGGGGGTGGAGAGAAGATTTAATCTGCTCAGGACACTAACTCCTTATCATAGCACATCTTCAAAAAGAGATTTAATTACTTAAGCTTGGATATGTTTGTCAGTATATGGCATGCTTCTATATTGGGATTAATGCCCCGAACCATCTTCTCTTGTCACCTGAGATTTTCTCTGAGTGAATCTCATGTATAGCTAAACACCCTCTTTAGCATGGATCAGCTTGCGCAAGCCATTTGCCTGCTCCTGGATACACAGCGGCTCTTCAGCTATAGGAAGGAAAGAAAGAAAGAAAGAAAGAAAGAAAGAAAGAAAGAAAGAAAGAAAGAAAGAAAAGAAAAGAAAAGAAAGTGGTCATTTGGCACGACTCCCCTGTAGTTCTCTGGGGGTCCCTTCTGTTGCCATTTCTCCTTGTTGGAAGGAAGTCAGGCTGGAAGGACCTTGGTTACAAAATGGAGCCTTGGGGAGGTACCAAAGCTAAGAGGAAGCTGTGTGTAGCATTTTGCTACACTAAAGCTGTTTGCTAGGGGCTCCCTTATGCCATCTGTAGGATCAAGTGGTAAAGCTCTTCCTAGACTATACCAGTTTAAAATAATAGACTGTACCACTTTAAATGCCTAGAATTTTAAAGTTGGAAAGACAATCAGGTTTGTCCCTTTCACCATGCAGGAAGCTTGCAACTGCAGCACCCCAATAGTTGACTTTTCAGCTTCTGCTTAATCACACCCAAAATGTGAGGAGGAGGAGGAGGAGGAGGAGGAGGAGGGATTAATGTACCCTTTACCCTAAGGTCCCAGGGTGGGTTACAACAACTAAAGCACAATACTAAAAACAGAAATAAGATGGGTCCTAAAAAACATACATCTCCAGTGTGAAAACTCCATTTAAAGAGGTGCTTATTCAGCATTCCCTGAAAATTGTATAAAGAAGGTACCAAGCACATCTGTATGTGGTGGGAGCTCCACAACATAGTGGCTGCATGGAGAATATCCTCTCTCAGACCACCACCATAACTTTCTGAGGATGGTGGAACAACAAAGATGGCCACCTCTGCTGAGATTAACACCCAATGCAGTCTCCAGGGAATCTGTGGCCTCTGTGCATAAAGATGCATCTAGAGAACATTCACAAATGCATTATATTACAGTAACTTGCATACAAAAATGTGTGCATTAGGAGAAATATGCATGAAAATTCATCAGTGAATTTTTGTGATTTATTTTTTTTAATGCAAACTTACGTGGAAATATGCTGAACTGAGTTTGAGACTGGAAAACTGAAACTAGGAAACTAAATTGAACAATTTGTCCAAATTGAGTGTCCAGGTACAGTGGTACCTCGTGTTACGTACCCTCTCCCTTATGAATGCTGCAGGTTACACGCTCCGCTAACCCGGAAGTAGATGCCCCTTGTGTTGTGACCTTTGCCCCAGGATGTGAGTGGAAGTTGCGCTCCAGTGGCGTGGCAGCAGCAGGAGACGCCATTAGCATCGGGAGGCGCCATTATGAGCGGTATCCTGTTACGAACAGACGTCCAGAACGGATTAAGTACTTAACACGAGGTAAACCACTGTATCCTGGGTGCCTGTTCAATCTGCTGTTCAGGTACTAGTAGCTGATGGGACAACTTGATGGGCCTTGCAAGGTATCATTTCTTAGTGTTTGTTAACTTTGAACCAGACATACAATGGGCAGCCCTTCAAATAGAGGACAGTCCTAGTCACCCTAGTGTGGGAATATCCAACCTGGTCCCCTCTAGATATTGTTGGACCCCAACTCCCATCACCCCTGATCACTGGCCCTGTTGGATGGGGCCAATGAGAACTGGTATCCAACAACATCTGGAGGACACCATGTTGGCTACCCCTGCTTTAGTATGTTGGAGCATAAATCCATGGATTCATTGCCAACTTGATTGCAGCCATTTTAATGATCAGCTGAGCATGCATTTAAAATGATAGCAACAAGGATGTTGTTAACTGAGAGTGTGTTTAAGAGCTAAGTATTATGCTGCACTCTGAGTTCAGACAATACTGCTAGTTAAGAGCATCCAGCGTTATGTAGTCATGTCAACATTATTCAGGCTGTTTGGCTCATTTTTTACTCCGAAGTCAACTTCCTATGGAAAATCAAAGCTGGATTAATAATCTGAGAGCAAGATTCTTCTTGCAAATGCAATCTGACTTTTAAAAGTCTGAGCGCGGCCCAGCCAGCTGGCCTTTGGCCATCCAGCGTCCAGTGGCTGATAGCTAGCTGGCTTGTTGCCTTGTCTTTTCAGTCAGATTCTGATAAAACTCTTTTTTTTCCTGTAGGTGGGGAGTTGGAAAGGTG
Source organism: Podarcis tiliguerta (assembly GCF_965153285.1). Classification (NCBI taxonomy): domain Eukaryota; kingdom Metazoa; phylum Chordata; class Lepidosauria; order Squamata; family Lacertidae; genus Podarcis; species Podarcis tiliguerta. The sequence goes on along the minus strand of NC_139541.1, from coordinate 33,351,375 downwards.
ATTTCCTTGACTGCCGAAATACATCATTTATGAGCAAGCCTTCCTTTGAAAAAGAAACATTTTACTTTTCAATACAGAGTTCATTCAGCTTCTGAGGGAAGCTTTGCAGTTCCTCAAATTCCAGATCAGTTTTCTAATTGAGCATGTTAGCAAAATATATTACATTCACACACACACACACACACACACACACACACTGTGTGAGAGAGACCTGAAAAATAATGGGCAGGTTCACACCATCACCAACTTATGGGATTTCTGAGTGTTTAATCCCTCTAGATATGGTTTGAAGGCAGATTAGGCCAGTGCCTTGCGAAAGCTAAGCAGGTCTGGGTCTGATTGACACCTGGTGGGTGACTGCCTGGGTACCACATGAAAAACCACTGAAAGTTCCATGGTGGGAAAGAAAGGCAGAATCTAAATGTTCAAAATGACAAAAACTATTTAAAAAAATGTCGCTGCCCCAGGAACCCAGAAGCAAGAAAAGTGGAATGAATTTTGATCTCTGCATTAAGACCTTAGAAGAGGTGGCTCTCTGAATAATTATAGTACCGTCACTGTGGTAAATGAGCATACTTTTAAATATCATCCTTATACCAGGGTGCCACCCACTTAATTGCTTCTTTCATAAACTCTGCGCATTCTATCCATCACGGAAAACATCAAAAAGGCTTGGTATGAGAAGTAGGGGTGGGGGAGGGAGGAGGATGTGATGATGTAATGACTCACCTGCTCTAAGTAAAGCATCCCACTAATGTAACCAGAATCCAGTACCTTGTCATTTCTGTAGGCAGGTGTGGGTAGTTTTTACTCTCTCCTTTTCTCTTTATGGGGATGTGTGTGTGGATACGGGTGCACTTGTGTGCAGATAATATCATTTGACAAGCTACTTTTCCAGTCTTGCTCCATGGGAACAATCTGCTTTGGAAGCTTAGAAAGAGTGCCCAGGCCTCCTTGCAGGGGCAGGGGAGCAAAAAGCACTGATCTAGAGGAACAAGTAATTTATGATATGGTCACAGACCCGCTAAAACAGAGCATACAAAAATAAAAAATAATAAAAAGCAGGAATATTAAAGCATGTGCTTGTTTAAAATACAACGTGGAGGATAAAACATACATATCTTTAGAATACTATATGCTACGGAAGGTTGTAAAAACCCTTAAAAATTCAAATTGCAGTTAAAATGGGAGACCCTAATAATAATAATAAAATAATAATTTTATTATTTATAACCCACCCATCTGGCTGGATTGCCCCATCTGGCAGAAAATGTATGAATTCTTCTGGAAATGGTCCACTTATTGTCTTTATGCACATGGAATTAGCTTTTGTTTCAGACTATGGACCAAACTTTTCCATTGAGAAGAGCTTGCTTTATCTCATTAAGCATTTCTAACAATATACTATTTTTCAAGTAAGGTGTGGGTTGGAGGCTAATTTGACAAAGTCTATTCTTGCCAATAAGGGCATTCGCCAGGGTTGTATATCAGCCCCCTAAACTATTTAATCTTTATTTAGACAACTTGCATTGGGAACTTTTTAGCACTTGACTTCCAGGAACTGGAAAACTGGTCCATTTCTTCAAGGACAATAAACAGCATCTAAATCTTCTGACTAGGGATGGGAGAGAAATTCACCAAAGTTGCACTTCTTGAATACACACCAACTCACAGCTATCCTTTGAAATGCCCACATCTTTTAGGGATAATTGTTATAGAGTTACTCAAAGACCGAAAAAAAGGTGTTTATGTGTGCCACAACAGCAGCCAATATGCTTTACACTCAGAGATGGAAGGAAGATTCTGTACCAAGCAAGGAGGAGTGGCAGAACAAACTTATGGTCTATGCCGAAATAGCAAAATTAACAGGAGCAATAATGAACCAAGAGGAGAAAAACTTTATTAGATACTGGGGAAAATTTGTAGATTATTTGAAATGTTATTATACACACAAAAGTTCCTTAGCAGGACTACTTTAAACCAGTTAAAATAGTACTGAAAAGGAAACCAAGGAGTAATTAATAATTGGCATAACGAAGAAAATGCAGGGTTATAATTTTTCTAAAAAGTTAGAAACTGCAGAAGGGGTGAGGGGAAATCAAACATTTTTTGTTGTTTACTGTAATATTTGATTTGTATTGCTGTCAAAATATTTTTAAAAAAACTTAAAAAAAATTAATTAAAAAAAATTTAAATGCCCACATCTGTGAATTTTGCAATGCAGTTCTCCAGCCAAGCAATGCATACAAAAATGCAAGTATTTGGGTAGAGTGTGCCTAAAATACATTGCTTTTGAAAATAGCATACAAAAGGCAGGGAGGGAAAGTGTTTATTGGCGAAAATGTATAGCAGACATTCAAGCTAACATGCAAATGAATTTTGATGAGGACTTTGGGGGAGAAAACAGAGATTTTGAAATTTGGAGAACCAAACTTAAGATGGGCAAAATGAGAACAGAGAGAAACTGAAAGTGACGGAAAGCAACCCATCCCTAGAAGAGTTTTGCGCAGATGGCTTTGTGTGCATTTTTGCCCTGTTTGTAGATGCTGCCGCTCACCTTGTGTGCACAAACAGTCATAAAAATCTATCACTTAATCATTGACATGTTGTGTAAAACAGCAGTCTCCTCTTAGTTAAGAGCTGCTTTATGTCGTTTTCATTGATACAAATATTGCCCCAGTGATTGTGTGGGAGAATACAAGAACAGACTGCCATAAAATTAAAAATAACTTTCCAAGGAAATAGTATTTGGAAGGATTAATTACAGAAGTTCAAGCCAGAGGCCAGATGCTTTTCCCTACTTTATGGGGGAACATACAGTGTGCTTGCAATAAAAGGGGAGGGGGAGAAAGGGAGAGGGAGAGGGAGAGAGAGAATGAATATATGCCCATTTGTTAAGCCAAACAATGTATCCAGTGCTAAATAAATAAGCATGCTGCATGATTATATGTGAATCAGCATTAAAGATAGATATGACTATAAATGTGCATTCACACTGAAACAGTAGAAAAGATTTGGGGTGGCGGAATATATGAATATTTCAAGTCTTTGCCACTCTTGCATGCTTTTGTCCATCCTTATTTTCCCACCCACTCTGCAAGAAACCCTTTCAAAAGACATATTTAAGTACGTAGTAAGTACATTCTGATCAAGAGCTTAATCTAGTCATTTTGTACAGTGATGCACAAAACCTGATCCCCTGAATCAAGCATCCCTAGTGAAAAGCTGGCACCAGAATTGTCTTACTTTCCTTTTGGAGCAAAATTGCTCATCTATATCTATGATCAGCTGGTTGCTACCAATAATCTCATATGTGAGTCCTGATGGAAATAGCCACCTCTTGGTTTCTTTCTCCTCAACATCTGGAAGTCAAAAGTATAGCTTCAGAATATTCAGCTCCCATTTTGTTTACCATCATGCCAGGCAATCATTGAGACGCTTATCCTCCATCAATTGTCAAGTCCTTGCAAGCCAGCCTTTGCCAACCTACTGCTCTCCAGATGTTTTGCACTACAACTCCCATCACTGATGGGTACCAGCCTGACAAAGACAGCTGTAAAACAATGGTGGACACATGGCAAGAATCTCAGTAGGGAAGTTTCAGGATTTTGCTTGGTCCGGATTTTTAATCACACCCCTGAGATTTTAATTACACCTCCCAGATGAAAACATGGATTGGAGTCCAGACAGGAGTTATCCCATAAGATTTATGTTTGTTTAAATTGTGCCATACGGTCCTCGGTTTTTGGGGGTTTTTTAGGTACCCAAAAGGCATCTACAATGTGTATATTAGGTGCAAATGTGCACAAAAAGGACTGTTTTAGAATCAAAAGTGCATGTTCTAGGATAAATGGCATGGGGGGAAATGTGTATTTTTGTAAAAATAAAAAAATGCAAATGTCCATGCTTTTACTTTTTATTTCCAGACTTATGAATAAACAGACTTGATAAGGAAATGATGCGAAAGCAATGTGGACTGGTAATAGCCAGATCCATTCATTCCCACAACTTGCTTCAAACTTTGGGACTGTTAGAACATAAGAGGAGCAAGCTTCTCTGTATTGAGTCTCTCAGCATTGCCCATGGTCAGAAGCAATCATCCTTCTGAATACCAGTTGATGGAAACCACAGGAGAAGAGAGCTCTTGTACTTGGGTCCTGCTTATGAGTTTCCCACAGGCACCAGGTTGACCTCTATGGGGTGTGGACTAGATGGTCCATTGGCTTGACCCAGGGTCTTCTTATGCTCTTATGGACTTACTGATCGGCAGCAGCTCTCCAGAATTGCAGATGGGTGTGTTTTCCAGTCCTAGGATATAGTTCCAGGGACTGAATGTGGGACCTTCTGCATGGAAAGCTTTTGCTCTCATGCTGTCCTACAGCCTTGCTCCATTTGTTTGTTGGCCTTTTTTATATTTTAGAGAAATGACTGGCGGAGAAGGCAAGAGTGGTTCATTTTAATGATTTGCTAACTTGGTGCAATTCTAGTCAGACATGTCAGGGTAAAATTGGAGTAGACGTAGCAGCCATAAAAATGAAATTAATCACAAGGTCATCAACTTTGTCCCCAATGTGGCAGATATAAGCTGTTCCCAGGAAGCCAGAAATCCATACAAGAGGGCTTTTAAGAATTTTGTAGGGCAGGGGAGTGTGGGGGGGGAGAAGGTAAGGCTTAAGTTTAAGCTTCAATAAAATCCAAATTTACAAGCATCAGATTTATCACCAGCCTTTCATTACTTCAAGCTTTGCTGTCTTCTCATGAAATGAAACAAGAGCTAGGTCTGTTGTGTTATTGCACATTCTCTTTGTTTGCTGTCGTTCACACATATAGTTTTCATAACTGCTGGTAAATCACACAAAGTATATTCCATATGCCTCTCTCCAACAAATGAATGCATGCAAGGAGGACCAATAGCAGAGGTGAGTGGTATCAGGCAATAACATGTTAACACTGCATGACTAGAAAATATCACATTGCAGACGGGCAGAAAATTAAGCACACCTTTGGAACTTTTGGCGTAACTTGAAAAAAAGAAGGTTCAAAAGCTCAGAGCTCAGCCAAAACTCCTCAGTATTTCATAAACATTTTTAGTAATGCTTCCCTTTTCAGTATTTTCTTTTTAAATAATTCCTTACAAGGTTGTTTGCTCATTTACTTTGCCCTCACTTGCTCCTAGTAATGTCATGTTATAGCCAAATCTGACTGGCCAGACACCACTGTGACATCATATTCTCCTGGCTCTTCCTGATTGGGTGGGATCCCCTTTGTGACTCATTCAGGCCAGAAGAAGAAGCAGAGTAAAAATAAAAACAAAAACCTGCAGGGCAATAACAGAAGCAGCAGCAACAACAGCAATTTATATATTTATACCCCGCTCATCTGGCTGGGTTTCCCCAGCCACTCTGGGCAGCTTCCAACAAAAGATTAAAAAAAAATACATTAAAACATCAGTCATTAAAAACTTCCCTAATCAGGGCTGCCTTCAGATGTCTTCTAAACATCAGATAGTTGTTTACTGTGGTACCTCGGGTTAAGAACTTAATTTGTTCTGGAGGTCTGTTCTTAACCTGAAACTGTTCTTAACCTGAGGTACCACTTTAGCTAATGGGGCCTCCTGCTGCCGCTGCGCCGTCACCGTGCGATTTCTGTTCTCATCCTGAAGCAAAGTTCTTAACCTGAGGTACTATTTCTGGGTTAGCGGAGTCTGTAACCTGAAATGTCTGTAACCCAAGGTACCACTGTATTTCTTTGACATCTGATGGGAGGGCGTTCCACAGGGCGGGCGCCACTACCGAGAAGGCCCTCTGTCTGGATCCCTGTAACCTCACTTCTTGCAGTGAGGGAACCGCCAGAAGGCCCTTGGCGCTGGACCTCAGTGTCCGGGTTGAACAATGGGAATGGAGATGCTCCTTCAGGTATACTGGGCCAAACAATGGTGCCAAAAAGGATAGGAGGGGGGAAGTGAATATTCACGCAGTGCTTTTAAAGAAATATTTCTACCCCACCAAAATGAGTGGTTCTACCCTAAAATCAAAACTGGGGAAGATTCAATGCAGCTCTGCTGAAATCTGAACAAGAGCATCACACTGAACCTATAAATTAGATGGAAGGGGCTTTGTTAACAAATACAATTGCTCAATACCAAGGTGATTTAATTGTCCTGAATTCCACAGGATGTAATTACTGTTTTAGCAAACATATTCTTAAAGAAACATTAAACTGCAACAAGCTCAACCCGGCACCTGTGCAGCAGTAACAACCAGTCGATAGTGCATTCCATTTTGTATGAGTTTAGACAGAAAACTGAGGCGGGAAAGAGGCTCTAGCAACAATATATTTTAACTTACATACCCTGCTTCCTATCCTATCTCTTGGTTTCAGGCTGCATTCTGCAGAATAACATATCGAAGTACTGAAAGTTTTCTACAGTGTAAATCCTTCAAAGCTAACATGAAAAAAAAAACCACGAAGTAAAGCTGGTTTCTATATTGTTTGGACATAATGCAGTGCTCAGCCTAAATCATAAGGGAATAAGGCACTTAAAATAGGGTGTCACGTTTCATGGCAATAAAACAGAAGTTTGATTGAACCTCCCAGTTGATCCTGAAGTTTACTTATACACAAGAAGGAAAATATAGTCCTGAAGCCATTGTGATTTACTCCTTGGAAATGAGACACTCTGTATTAGCTTAAATAATTGCAGGAGCAGCTCTGACAATTTATTTCATGTTTAGACCGACCGTTGTTCAGTTCAGGTCACTGCTCATACCACACATGAATTTTAGTATCAAGCAAGCGCATCACAGGCTGTGAGCATTTATTCATTCCTTGTGCTTTACACAAGGCATCTACTCCAGCAAAGAGGAAATCCTGAATCAATTCCAATTTTAAATGTAGGTGTGTGGCCTGGACCTAGGAACCCATGAGGATGCCCAATCTAGCCACTCCAACATCGAAGAGAACATGTGCTGTTCAACATGTCACTTAGTCCAAATTCAGTTAGCCTTCTCCCTCTCCTTCTCCATATCCTTGTTGTATTTTGGCCCACTTTAGTGGTAGAGCACATGCCTTTATTTATAATCCATTTGTAAAATTATTCATAGCTTGCTTTTAGGCACGCAGCACACTCAAGCCAGCTTCCATAGCATAAAAATGTGAGACATTTATAACAACAGCAGCATTTCACAATCATTTAAAAGCATAGGTCAATTAAAACAAGCGACATTACAAAGGAATATGCCTGCAGACATATGGATTCGATCAAACTAAGAGTAGACTCCTTGAAATTGCATTCAGTGGGTCTACCCTGAGTATAACTTAGTCAGATACATATGACAGAGAGCTGTTTTGAAAATGGAAAGCTTTTCTAATAATGAAGTCCATATTACGAGAAGGCGGTCCAAAATAAATGGGTTTTTAAAACCCATTTTAAAATTTGCAGCATTATGATCAAACACACCTCCATAGAGAGTTCAGCAAAAGCAAATTGGACTTCTGTAACTTCAAGCTGTCTTGGTGAAATTGGTGGGAGGGAGGATTCATCCATAATCATGTTTCTTACTTGATAATCTTGAATGGCACAACACAATTCCATCCATTACTTGGTGCATGAATGCTGTCAAAATACTGTTTCTTTGCTATAAAATAAATGTAAAAAAAACCAATCTGGGGCCAAGACAGACAAGGCCCATTCTCTTGTGCCTGCCAGCTCTTGTGCTGGTGGTCATTGCTACTATCCCCTGACACTTCCAAGATAGTGGGCAGTGGATCTGGAATCCCTTTCCAGCCTCAGGGCCACACTTACTTGTGGGCATCCTTCTAAGGGAGACATGTTTGGTGAACAGTGCCAGAGACAAAAAAGTGCTTGGAGCAAGGGACTCTTCCTTTTGTGTGTGTTGACATGCAAAAACTGTGGTTTACACACACACACACACACACACACACACACACACAAGCACCCCCTCCATCTTCCATCCAGGTGAGGAAGAGGCATTCTCCCAGTTGAAGGACACATTCCAGTCAGGGAAAAGCACTCAGGAGAGCACAGAGTGGGGCTGGTGAGAGGAATGGCCTGGGAAGAAGGTGTGATCTAGGGAGAGCCCTGAGGATTAGATCAAGAGACTTGGAGGGCCTCTTTTGACTCCTGGACCTGAAATCCCCCACCCCTGCACAAATGGTTGCCACTGGTGCCACATGATGTGGTGTCTGTTTGTAGATGTTAATGGGAAACTCAAGCATTGAACTCTGGTCATATCTAAGCTTTCTTACATATTGGGTCCCTTTATAACAGTGTTTCTCAAGCTGTGGGTCCCCAGATGTTGTTGGACTACAACTCCCATCATTCCTAGCCAGCATGACCAGTGGTCAGGGATGATGGGAGTTGTAGTCCTACAACATCTGGGGACCCATAGGTTGAGAACCACTGCTTTATAAGAAGAACTATAAAGAACAGTGATGGGGAAATGGTTGTTTTATGGCCATCCACCAAAAGGTTGGCCTTCAGGTTCACTACAGCATCCAGTTGTCATCTTTTTCTGGATGGGTTTCTGTAATTGGCCAAGTCAGGTTGGCAGAGTTTTTGAGCACTTCCAGAGACCCTCGTCCCACTTCAGTCCTGTTTCAAGGCAAGATGGCATCCCCTTCTTTTCTTTTCCTCCACCAGGATCATAGAAGATCAGATTATTGATGGATAGAGCCCAGTGTTCTGTCCTGGGATGAATGTCAGTAATTCATTAGGGCTTCAGGCAGAGGCTGAACCTTGGGCTTTCTAGATGAAATGCATGGACTCCACCACTCTGCCAAGGTTTCTACTGACCTCAACAATCTTTTCTCTGACAGCTTCTTTCTCTTGATGTGAAGTTTCCTGCAGTCTAGAACTTAGTCCTTGCTTTGCGTTTCACAGAAGATTCCTATGTCTTCTATGTCTGTTTTCTCTTCAATTTTTATTTTTCTTCCGTGATCACCTTTCTCTACACCTGATTCTGGAAGAGCCTACCCATGGTGTCACTTCTTAGCAGTGTTGAAGAACATTGAACATCAGTGATGTTCCATAAATGGAATTCCCAGTAGAGGTGACTTTTATTTACTTCCACATAAGGGCTTTCAGAGCCAGAAGCGGATGGAATAATGGTGTCATCTAGTGCTCACGTAAGCCTATTGCAGCTGGCAAACCCATTACTTTCAAAAGTAATGAGTCTTTTGAAGATGCCAAAGAAAACAAAGCTAGCTTTGTGCCTTGATTATTCAAGTTCCCTAGTAAACTTTAGGACACCAGCAGAGTTAATCCACACACACCAGTCTTTTGCCTTCTGCTGCTGAGTACTAGCAGCCTTTTGGCATTCTCATCCTATGACTGAAAGCCAACATTGACAAGTTGGTAGCCCAGTTCATTTTGGAACATGGGCATTTTGGGGTGTTGCATTGCAGGGTTTGAACCAGGAGCTGTGTGGATTGCAGACTCGTGCTCTGCTCCTACATCTGATGAGCTGGAGAAGGTGTATCAGGCATCTCAAGCTGTGACATCTGCATAAAAGGCTGCAATATTCCTGTGCCAGAGAATGAAGGACACCACAGTTTAAGAAGGATATTGTCATGAGTCCAGTGTAGACATCTTGGCAGGGCTGGTCAGAAAGGGAGAAGGAATGGGATGGAGTTGTGGAATCTGATTCTGGAGAGAACCCAGTAGTTTCAGAGATGTTGATCTGGAGGCTGGGGCGCGATCAACAGGTTCTTGAGAAAAGGCCCCACCACTGTACCATCAGGCATTCCAAGAGCCAAGGAGAAGTCACCTACCTTGTCCTTGGCACCACCTCCCATCACAGTAGCACACGACACCTCCAGGGAGGCCCTTAAGGTTGGATCAGACAGTGAACCAGTCATGGCAATTCTACATCTATCTCCAAGGATGCAACAATGGCTGAGATGACACAAGGAGGTCCAGCCTACTCAGGTTCAACCTCCAGCATCTCCGAATAGGGCAGGAAATATCATCAATCTGAAAATCTGGAGAGCTGCTGTCAGTCAGTGTAGACCTTACAGAGCTAGACGGACCAATGTTCTTCATCAATATAAAATAATTTATAGTCTGATGTAGGCAAGTACTGCTGACTGGAGAGGGCCTTTTATGTGGTGGGTCCTCATTTCTGGAGTTCCTTCCACACAGAGGCTTACTAGGTCTTATTGCTGTCTTTTATACATCAGGCATAAAGATCTTTGATTATCCCAGGTCTCTTACCTTTTAATGTTGACCTTTGCAACTTACTGCTTTTAAGTAAGGTATTTCCCCTCCCCTCCTCTTCTATTCTACCTTATTTTACTTTATAGAATTTTTGTTGTGAATCATTTTTAAAAATCAATCAACCAAATATGACCTGTTTGCCAGCATATAATGAAGACAATACAACACAAAACCTCGTATTTAAAAATCCCCAAATCCCATATGTTAAGGGTTAGGGAGAGGGGAGTCACTGCTTTAATCTATTAAACTTTTGCTTCTAAACAATCTATCATCTAGCCCTAAGTATAGTGTGTGTGTATTTTTAATGGGTGCATTATAACTTTATACACTACAAGGGAAGGTACTGTACATATCTCCGAGGCCATAAAATCTAGTTGATCCAAACATCAAAGGCTTTACTAGAGAGGGTAAACTTCTAAGAAAAGATTAGATAATGACCACACAGAACAGGTGCAATTTAAGAATGGTAAATTAGCTTACAGGAAACTAAGAGCTGCCAGAAGATGAAGGGGGTTGCAGGACGCACACTAGAGAAGAATTTGTCCACTTTCGCACAAAGCTGCCGTGCCTAAGGACCAGATGAGAATCTCATTCTGTTCTGAAAGGGAAATGATTCTGTCATATTCTCTGTTTGAAGTGTGATTTCTGTCGGGAACTTGAGGTGGCCACCAACAGATTAGGGTGTTTGATTCAGAAAAGGCAAATGGTTCCTCCCATTGTGGTGAAAACAAAACAAGAAAGTAACAGTGCAATTCCATACATGTCTGCTTAGGAGTAAGGACAACTGAGTTCTACTTCTTTAGGGGTTACCCAAAGTCAGCAACATGGGACAATCTACCCCTTCAGTCTGACAGTAGTGAAGAATTTCTAAACTAAATTGTTGACCAAGAGATGATTGCAGAAAATCCTGCAGAACCAGAGTGTTATGCATTTTAAAACTGGTTTTGTGTGTGTTGTAAAAAACAAACAAAGAAAGAAACATGCTACCCATTAAAGCCATCTATACAAATGCATTATCACATGCAAGTGCTGTTTAGGTTTATGTCCTCTTCCTATTCTTGGTGCAGAATTGCCCGCCTTACCTCTTGACAAAGCGAAGTATCAAAATTGACATCTTTGGCAGGATACCACCTTTTGTCAGGATGCCCCAGAGGGAAGGCAATTAAGTGGCCTTCAAAAGGAAACCGCTGAAATCCCAATTAAAACATAGGCATGCCTATTTGAAAATCTATCCCCTTTGCTGAAACCTTTCCAAAGGAGATGGCTATATATTTTGGCACAATATTTCAGAGAACCGTCCTACACAATTTTCATTTCCACCCCCCTCGCTCTGCAGAAGAAGATGGAATATATCATATCAAACAGGACAACATCATTATGCATGTGGTGGGGTTTCCTTCTGTATGGAATAAACCCAGGAATCAAATCCATTTCCGTTGTAAACCGAGAGCCAAGGAAACATTTATTTTAAATATTTTACAGTAGCTGACATATGCAATATTTCACTCCACTCCCGTTTTAAGTGGCGTTGCAAGCAACCCCTGGTATGAAGCGAAGTCTCTGATCATGCTTACAGCTGTAGACAGATTTGATTATATTTTGTCCCTTTGATGTTTAGCCTTCCTGGCGATTTTTGCATATGAACGTCACCCTCCTCGGAAATGAGCTATCAATTGCAGGAACCAGAGATGGTCCAAAGCATCACTGAGCCCTGGCGCAGAAAATCCAATGGAGCCTCCAGCTGTGCTAAAAATACATATATATTATAATAAGTGAAATAATTACCATTTTAAAGCTCTTTAGTGGTAGCACTATCAAAGGTAGGCCAGATCCACCCAGTTGAATTATAGGGCCAGTCCCATCTGGAATGGAAATCACACATCCAGTTTTAATTTGGTAATGGGTTTGCTATGTTCCTATGGGGAAGGGCCATAGCTCAGTGGCAGAGAATTTGCTTTGGATACAGAAGACCCCAGTTTCAATCTCTAGCATCTCGAAGTATCCCCCTAGTTTGAAAAAGCCTGGGGTGCGGCTGCCTGTTAGTGTAGAAAATACCAGACTAGATAGGCCAGTGTTCTAACTCAGTGGGCAGCATCCTATTTAATTCTGTTACTGTTTAATTGTTTTTTAAAGATGGTTTTCTCTCCAATGTTTTTAGCCTTTCTTCTTTTCTTCTGTAAGTCACCTTGTGTCCCTGTCAGGGAAAAAGGCATGGTATAAACAACAACAACAACAACAACAACAACAAGTGTTGAACAGTATATTACACACAAACACAATTTGTATCCCGCCCTTCATCAGTAGATTTCAGGGCTGCTCACAACGTAAAAATACAAGATAAAAACACAAAATACATACAGTGGTACCTCGTTGAGCGTCTGGGATCCGTTCCGGACACTCAACGAAAGAGACGTTCGACAGAGCATCACTCTGCACGTGTGTGTGGAGTGGTTTAGCGTTTCTGCGCATGCATGAAGCATGATTTAGTGCTTCTGCACATGCACAAAGCGGCAAAGCCGGAAGCAACCCGTTTCGGTACTACCAGGTTTGTGCGGACGTCCGCCGAAATGGACGATCAAGGGGGTGGACGTTCGCGGAGGTATGACTGTAATGAAAAGAGGACCAATAAACCCCAGCAACAATCCACAAATCAATAACCTCTCTCCCCCTGCACAAACACATTAAAAAGGGTATAGGTTGCTAATCTGCCAAAAGCAGGGTTGAAGAGGAATGTTTTCACTTGGCATCTAAAAGTGTATAATGAAGGTACCAGGCAAACCTCCCTGGGGAGAGCATTCCACAAATGGGGAGCCACTGCAGAAAAGGCCCATTCTCGTGCTGCCACACTCCAGACCTCTCGCAGAGGAGGCACACAAAGATGTATAGCGGTTTTGCTGCTATATAGTTACTAAATATTGGTAAGGATGGTTGCCACTTTTTCAATTGCCTTTTGGGAAGGCCTTGTTAAATTTTTGTTAGTGTTAGTGTTATGTGGGGGCGGCAAAAGCCCCTATTCATTAGGTGCTACAGTCACAGCAAGTGCATCCTTGAGCTCATTTGGGAGAAAGGGTGAGATACAGATTCAATGATAAATAAATGGCCCTTCTTCAGAGCCAACATCCTCCCGAAAAAGTCTGAGACCCCTGCTTCCAGCACACACATAAACATGCATAAGTGAAGATTAACATAAGATCTAGTCCAGCATCACAAGAGCCCTCTCCCCTCCTGATTTTCCCAACAACTGCCATTCAGAAGCATTTCTGCCTCTGACCAGAAGGCAGAGCATAGCCATCATGGCTAGCAAAAATGAGATGCAGTGTACAATGTAGCGTAGCCCGTGCTGATACAATCCATTCTGAACTGCCAACAACAAAGCATAGGCCAATTATTCCGCCCTCCACCCCAGTACATCTTTAATCTAAGTGTGCTTTCAGCATATTACACCCCTGTTCCAAGATCTCCACTAGCTGCCAATTTGTTACTGGGCCAACTTCAGGGTGTTACTATTAGTACATAAAGCCCTCAACAGCTTGAGATCAGTTTACTTGAGGAATGATTGCCTTATCTCCTGCATGCCCACTCAACCGCCGCAATCTGCAGAACTAGCACTTTCCCACGGGCCGCCTCATGTTTGTTTCACCACTTTGAGAAATCAACCTTAGTGTTAGCAGCGCTAACTCTCTGCCTATTAATATTAGGGTTGGGACTTTCATTCCATTGCTTTTGATGCCTACTGAAAATAAAGTTTGTGTCTGTTTAGACAAGCCCACCCAGACATGTAATTTTATCATGTCCATTTGTGGGTAAAACTGTTGATTTTTCCTCTGTATCTTGATAATTTTATCGGCTGCTGTTTTTAAACTCTGGTTTTTTAAAATCATTATTTTAAAGGAAAGGCAGATTGTCGAGAAAATGGGATGAGGTGGATTTATGGATGAAAAGGTGCAAGATCGACATGGGCCACATTCGCAACATACCTTTAGAGCATTATGATACCACTTTAAACAGCCTTTGCTTCCCCCAAAGAACTCTGGGAGATGAAGTTTGCTAAGGGTGCTGAGTTGCTAGGAGACCAATCTTGCCCTCTCAGATCAACGATTTCCAGAGTGGTTTAACAATCAATCCCTCTTCCCAGGGAACTCTGGGAATTGTAAATCTGGGAGGGCAGTAGGGGGTCTCTGAACAATTATCAGCCCTCTTAATCAACTGCAGCTCTCAGAATTCTTTAGGGAAAGCCATGACTGTTTAAAGTAGTACCCTAGTGCTTTAAAAGTGTGCTATGAATGTGGCCTTAGATACTTTCAAGATTGGTGGATTTTCATCAGGTTTTCTTTTTAAAAAACTTGCAAACTCATGTGAAAATGTAGAAGGCTGGAAGACTAGAAAAAGTCAGGTGTGTATATCCCCACAGTGACAGTGGCAAGTGGGTGGACTGGACACCACACAAGGATGGGATCCTGCTAAGATGCATCTTGGCCAAGGTGGCTGGAACCCATTGGAACTGGTAGGGCAGAAGGCAGAGAGGCCAACAGTAGGTGGTGCCAGAGTCAGCAACAGGCGGAACCTACCAAAGAAGGGAATGATGGAGGCAAGGCAAAAAGAACATCAGGGGCTGGACTGTCCCCTCCCTCCCTCTCTGGCCATCTTTAAATTTCATGCACTTTGTTTTAGTACATAAACATTGTGAACCGCCTTGGGTGCTTTGGCAGACAGGAGGCATATAAATGCAATGAACAAACAAACAAACTCTAATTCTAATTTTTGCCCTCATCCTCTTCTCTCTTCTATGGGAGAAACACTAAAGAATGACAGGGGAAGCCAATGTCACCCCCTAGGTAAAGGTAAAGGTACCCCTGCCCGTATGGGCCAGTCTTGCCAGACTCTAGGGTTGTGCGCTCATCTCACTCAAGAGGCCGGGAGCCAGACACTTCCAGGTCACGTGGCCAGCGTGACAAGCTGCATCTGGCGAGCCAGAGCAGCACACGGAACGCCGTTTACCTTCCCGCTGATAAGCGTTCCCTATTTATCTACTTGCACCCGGGGGTGCTTTCGAACTCCTAGGTTGGCAGGCACTGGGACCGAACGATGGGAGCGCACCCCGCCGCGGGGATTCGAACCACCGACCATGCGATCGGCAAGTCCTAGGCGCTGAGGTTTTACCCACAGCGCCACCCGCGCCCCTCTAATGTCACCCCCTAGACTATATGTAAGTAGGAAGGCAGGTAGGTGGGGGTTTGCGGAAGGCAGACTGCATTTGGTGGGGTTGTGCCCCCATTTGGCCAAATGGACTTGCCTCCACTGGCCCCAAAGGATTCCAATCTCTGATGCAAACGTAGCCTGAAATTGTGACATTCTATCCCTGTCTACTCAGAGATAAGCCCCATTAACTTCAGTGGGGCTTTTTCCTCCCTTGATAAGTGTTATAGGATTGCAAACAAAGTGGTAAATCTCTTACCCAGATATCCTGAAGACAGGGGAGCGGGGGAAGCATATTGGGATTTCTTAGAAACCTGAGCCCTGTGTGACAAGGAAAGCCTTTTCTTAAGCAACATAAGAACATTTATTTAGGCCACGGAGGTCATTAGTGGCACTGCAATCATAACCAGATTTGTCAGATGATGTCAGTGCATTAGCTAAAGTGGGTATTAAAACTTGCTTTACCTTTTAAACCTCTTGTATAACCCTCTCTTCTTCTTCTTCTTCTTCTTCTTCTTCTTCTTCTTCTTCTTCTTCTTCTTCTTCTTCTTCTTCTTTTAAATTTATCCCCACCCCTTTCACTTGGAGTCCCCTCCACAAGACCTGGGATGGGTGAAAACAATGTCAAATGGCCACACATGTAAAAATCCATGGAAGCAATTTTGCCAGAAATGGCCGTCGCACAATCCAAGTTAATGAATACAGAAGGGGATTTGGAGTCACAAAGGTGGTCAAGTCAAATCAGTCGAGAAGGATGTTGTTTCACATCCCAGAGCTCGTCAAGATATAGCACAGGTAGCAAAATGCAATATTTAGAGCACTGATCTGTACAGCCAACCCTATTTGCCACTCTGGGAAATTCCTTGCCCTCCAGCAGTTTTTGTTGTTGTTTAGTTGTTTAGTTGTGTCTGGCTCTTTGTGACCCCATGGACCAGAGCACACCAGGTAGTCATGTCTTCCACTGCCTCCCGCAGTTTGGTCAAACTCATGCTAGTGGACTACAACTCCCAGAACACAGCACAACGGATATGCTATCCACAGCCATAAAAACTAAATCTAAAAACTAAATTGTGTAAAAATTTAAAAAGTGACATGCTTCTCAATGTCATAGGAAGATGTTCAACTTCAATCAAAATATATTTTAAAAATTGTTCAAAATAGATAAATTGCAAAGATGATACAATAACAAAAATTGTCAAAAGCCAGAAGTCAAAATAGATACAAAGATGATACACCGTAATTAAAATTGCCTTGTCTATTCAGATCAAAGTCTGATCAGCATCCTGGTACGATGAAAACAGATTACTAGATGAGAACAAATGAGAACGATACTTGTCAAAGAGAGTCCATGTTTTGATCCAATTGGTCTTCTTCAACGATTAGAAGAAAATGACTGTGTACAACTTGGTCACAGAGAATTGGTCCATTAGTTTAACCTGTCTGAATCAGAGGCAGAGAATGTTTGGCCCACAGGCCAGTTTCAGCCCCCCCCAGCATCCCTATTTAGCCTGTAAGCAAGCCACATTCACCTTACAACGTCACAAGGTAAGGGTGGGGTCTTGCCAAAAGAGCTACAAATTCCGGAGTTCCTTGGGAAGAGGGACTGATTGTTAAACCCTCTGTGAGAAATGTAGCTCTGACAGGGAAATAGGGGTCTCCTGTCAACTCTCAGTACCCTTAACAGACCACACCTCCCAGGATGCCTTGGGAGGGGGGGAGTCATGACTGTTTCAAGTAGTATGAGACTGCTTTAAATATATTGTACAGATGAGGCCCTTCTTTCGGAAACCTGCTAGTTGGAGTAGACAATACTGGGTCAAACAGAACAATGGCCTAATCTTGTACAGTGGTACCTCAGGTTAAGTACTTAATTCGTTCTGGAGGTCTGTTCTTAACCTGAAACTGTTCTGAACCTGAAGCACCACTTTAGCTAATGGGGCCTCCCGCTGCTGCCACGCCGCCAGAGCACGATTTCTGTTCTCATCCTGAAGCAAAGTTCTTAACCCGAGGTAATATTTCTGGGTTAGTGGAGTCTGTAACCTGAAGTGTATGTAACCTGAAGCATATGTAACCTGAGGTACCACTGTATAGTGCAACATCCTATTGTCCAATTGCTTTTATAGTGTTCCAGTCATTTGATTCCGCTTTGAGTTTTAAAATGTGTTTATTATAATTTTGATTGCTTTAAATACTGCCTGTAAGCCACTCTCAAATCTGTAAGACAGAAGGTGAGAGCATTAGACATTTTAAACAAAGGAGATAAATAAATAGCCACTGCAATTGTGTATGTGTGTGTGTATGCATATGTGTACACCAGCACACCAGCAGTCATGGACATTGTCCACTGTGTGGGCTTGCCTTGCACCCCTTTCTCCCCTAGCTCTGTTATAGAGAAGTCCTTTCCCTGTCCTGCAGAATCTCTTAGAGGTGCCTCCATCATAAATACACTGATTAAAATGTAAATTCAGCCCAGCTATCAGCTTCCCATTAAGAGGACTCTTTAAAAACACACACACAACATCATTAATCAGCTGAGAGATACGTAGTGAAGCTCCACTCATCAATTGTAACTATTTATGACAGTTAACAAAGCTTTATATTTGCCCCAAACATGTGCTGATCTATCAATTATGCCAGAGTTCAGCCTCACGCTAATTGTACATTTTCCTCTCTAATGCATTTTTTGCTGTTATCTCATAGGCTAATGAAAGCTAGGAAATCAATAAATATAAATTATACATGCAAAGAAGGACTGCTGTGAACATAAAGTTTCTAATTAATTGCACTTGATTAATTTATATCCTTTAATTATCTTGCTAAGCCACAAACAGCATAAATATCTTTGCAATCGGGTTATTGCTATGTCAGTCATAAAAAAAAAAGAGCAGACACAGTAAATCTATGAAATCTTGCAAACTGTAATGCCAGAAAAACATGGTATGGAAATGCACATAAAATACAAGTGGGCTTACTCGAGACACCTATGAATAATTTTAGGGTGACAAATCACCACTAAATATGGTATATTGCCATTTGACTAAGGTTATAATGATGTTATTGCTTTAAATGTAGCATATGGAGTAAGCAAAAGCACATAAAAAATAAAAGGCCAACCCCATTGGTTTAATCGAGAGGGTAAGAGAAGCTGGTTGGAGAGACCGGTTCATTTCTGAATGAAAATATTTGGGTATCTTGTGGAAACTGAGCATGGCAAACAGCAAATTGCATAATGATATTCTGGTTTAATGAGGTGTGCATTTACCATTTCCTGGGTATCCAGGAGGAACAGTATAATTGACAGGCCAAAATCACATGAAAGCTGGATGTTCTCATGGACTGGAGGGTCAGATCCATTATGGCCAGGAGACTTGTCCTAGGGCACTGATGAAGAGAAAGACTGTGGTGGGGGGGGGGGAGTTGTCCCCACAAGTAACTCTGAAATGCACCACTCTGTCAGAACTCTCTATGGAAGAACTCTTCTAGGAAAAGGTCTTTCCTATCACCTCCTGCTAGCGATAGGTAAGCGATTCAATTCAGTTCTCATTTAAAGGGAAACCTACCAAACACATTGAGGGATGCGGATGGCGCTGTGGGTTAAACCACAGAGCCTAGGACTTGTCAATCAGAAGGTCAGCGGTTCGAATCCCTGCGACGGGGTGAGCTCCTGTTGCTCGGTCCCTACTCCTGCCAACCTAGCAGTTTGAAAGCACGTCAAAGTGCAAATAGATAAATAGGTACCGCTCCGGTGGGAAGGTAAACAGCGTTTCCGTACGCTGCTCTGGTTTGCCAGAAGAGGCTTAGTCATGCTGGCCATATGACCCGGAATCTGTACGCCGGCTCCCTCGGCCAATAAAGCAAGATGAGCGCCTCAACCCCAGAGTCGGTCACGACTGGACCTAATGGTCAGGGGTCCCTTTACCTTTACCTTACCAAACACATTTACCCACAGGTTGGTCATTCCAGAGGAACAGAAAGAGGAAATTGTAAATCAGTTGGGTCTGAGAACAAGGTGGACTTTGGGCCAATCTCTCTAGTATTTCAAAGATACTAAAATTGAAGAGAACAGAAATGGACATTTGTCAAGTAGAGAAGTCAGTGACTGAGCTGGAAACTCTCTGCATGCAAAGCATGAATTCTATCACTGAACCATGGATATTATAAGCACTACAGTGGTACCTTGGTTTAAAACCATAATCCATTCCGGAGGTCCGTTTGTAAACCAAAACAGGTTGTAACTCAAGGCACGCTTTCGCCAATGGGGCCTCCAAAAAATTTTGTTCATAATCGGGGGGGGGGGGGGGAATGGGTTGTAATCCAAAAAAAGGTTGCAAACCGGGACACGCACTTCTGGGTTTGACGTGTTTGTAATCCAAAATGTATGCAAACCAAGACATATGCAAACCAAGGTACCATTATATTATATATTGTTGTTGTTGTTGTTTCCACCTTGCCTTCCTCCCCAAGCAGTACAAGCTGGCAAGGAGACACCCTATTTATAAGCGAAGTTAAAACATTCTAAAAACAATTAAAAACATCTAGAAGCAGTTTCAGTTAAGTACACTCTAAATGCAATTGCAGTTAAAAACATTATTCCATCCAGCGATCACGAGGTTGCCAGGAATAGTATTCGTCAGTCACCAAATGCCTGGAAAGAAAAGAGGAATGCTTTTAAATTCCTCCTGAATGTCAATAATGGTGGAGGCAGGTGCACCTCACTAAGGAGGGCATTCCACAACCAAAGGGCTACCACTGAAAAGGCCCTGCCATGGTCTAGCACCAGTCAGGCTATACCCTAGTGGTGACACCACCAACAAGGCCTCACTAAACACCCTCCCCCCCCCATGCAGGAAATTTCTGATAGCCAGACTCACTCAGATATCAGAGCACCTCTGGGCATGTGGAGGGCTCAGGAACTCTCACTGCGAGCGTCCTGGGCTCTTTAACATCACATGATGTGTGAATGGGCAAACTCATGCTTAACCATCTGCGCCTGCCGCTGTTATGTGCAATTGAGGCTACCAGTGTTTCAATTCAAGGGGGGGGGTGAGTGTTCCAGCCCTACGCAGCCTTCCCTCGTGCGATGAACTGCTAACTTTAACATGTAAACAGTTCCCCAAATTATATATCCCTTTGTTAAATCAGCCATCTGTCAGTGATCAGAAATCTAATCCATTCAGTCTGGGCAACTTGCTGTTGGCTCCTCCATCTTTTGTTAAGGAATATTCTTCAATATGTATAACTACAACTTTCATAAATGTGTAAAAAGAAACGGTATCTGTCTACAGAGAGACTCAGACAGAGGCCATCTGTCAGGAACTAAAGCTATTCTTTTCGTCCTTTCTTTTTCGTTCTTTTTTGTTTTTTGTTTTAAATGAAAACATTCATCTGGGATTTGCCCTTTACAGAGTAAACCCACTTAACCTTCCAATAAGATTAACCGTTATTTGTTTCCATTAAATAAAAATGAGCGTGCTAATATACATTTAATAGTTCCATAACAATGAAAGAAATGCACACTTTGACATTTTCAGATGCTTTGTGGAATCATAAAATTATGGGATTTTAAAATATATATTTTTAATGAGAGTTTCTGGGTGTCTTGTCATGCAGAAGAAAGCATGGTTTTTACTTGCTATTGTAGATTTGAGATGCTCAGTGGTGTAGGGCAGGAGGAATGCAGAGGACTGCAACTCAAACACCTTTTCTTTTTTCAGAGCAAATGTGATGATGTCTTCTGCCAGGGCACCAAGGTAATTGGAAGGCTCTCCTTGATCTGACAATTGCATGAGGTGATAACGAGGCTTTCAAGTTTGTTTGTGACAGATTAGCTTATTGGAAGATAAGCAGGGTCTGTGTTCTTTCCTTTCCCTTCATGGGGTTCCTACTTCGCACTAGCAGTTTAAAGTGGAATATCCTTTCGCTGACTTATTCTAAGTCAGGTCATTAGTTTAGCTAGCTCAATTTTGCCTACCCTGACAGGCAACCACTGTCCAGTGTTTCAAGCAGGGAGTCTCAGTCTGGAGATTCTGGGTATTGGACCTGGAACCTGGCCACCTGTCAGGGAATCTTTAGCTGTGATTCCAGCATGGGGGGGTTGTACTATATGACCCTGGACATTCCTTCCAAATCTGCAATTCTGTGAGTCTGTGGCCCTATGCTCCTTATCGTTTCACTTTGAAAGAAATTAAAAAAAAATCCCCTTCAATACGAAGTTAAACAATGGAGCAAGAGAAGACAAAATTCTATCCTTCCCCCAACCCAATCAATTCCTTGCACCTTGTTTATGGTAAAGGAGTGGACAGGGGAAATCATCCCACAATGATTAATAGAATACTGTGACTATTTGTATTTCCAGCCGTAAAGGAGGTTTCATCATTTGGGAGTGCTCTGGAAATTCTGGCACCCATTGCGAACTTTTGCTGCAGAGCAGAAATTCTCCCCCCTACGCCCCACATACTTGCTCTTGGGCAGCTGTTGACACAGAGTTTGCCAGAGCCTGGAACACAAGAGAGGGGAGAGAAGGACACACACATGCAAAGCATTAAACTCACATCCCTTCTGTATTCTGGTTTGGAGACTCAGGCAGCAGACCGTGGGGAGAGAGCAAACCCCAAGGTGCCCATAAATAGTTATAACACTGATGTCCTCTCACCTGTAACAAAACAAAAGAGGGAGATATTCTTAAGGGACCCGCTTTCATAAACTTTCCTTTCTTAGGTTTATACTGGGATAATTGCTCCTCAATTAAACATATGTTTAGAGCATCAAGCCTGAAAGCAAGACTGTCCAGGAGGAGATATTTCAGCCTCCCCCCCCCCAACCTTTTGCCCCCTCCAGAAGTTCTTGGACTACAAATCCCATCAACCCTATTAGCCCTGCTGGTTAGGGGTGATGGGAGTTGGAGTCAAACAATATTGATGCCAGAGTCCTCCAGCGACTACATCTCTGAGAAGAAGAAGATGGATCCACTCTTTGGTCCTTCCCATGTGGGTCTGTGGGGAACTCCCTGCCACTTGATTCAGACAAGTTGGTCCATAGACCAGGTTATGAGTTTCCATCATCATCCAACACCCATGCTTCTGCCAAACACTCCTGAATGGAGATTTTTCATGCAACTAAGTCCTGTAAAGAATACCTGCAAGGAAAGTGTCCACTTAAAAGGGTTGCTTACCTCTCAGAGGTGCATCCAGAGAAAATTATATCTTATATTAAGTGGCAGCGCTTGGTGTTTAATTCACGGTGAACAGAACAAGGCCAAATTAAATTATGGAAGTCACCACTCCGATTGTGACATAGCTGACTTCTTTCCCCAAAGAAATCATCAAGGAGAGATGGGCTGCAGGCTACGGCGCAGCTCCAAAATGTTCTTATCCAAACCACACTAGTCATTTTTACAAAATGTAAATTGGCATGTTCTTTGGCACCTGTCGCTGGCTAGCTGAATTAATTCCTCTCTCCAGGAAAAAAAAAGCATTTCCGTTTGGAGGGATTGCAAAAAAATGTTTGCTCTTTTATAAGTGTTCTGCAAACAAGTTCCATGTAGATGCACCTTCTGCTGCCTCTTCATGTTTGCATTCTTGAAGATCGGGAAGGAAACTACCTGCTTCACAACATCCCGGAGATGTGTGTGTGTGTGTGCGCACGCATGTATTTTCAGTCTGGGAAATACACCGCCCTACACACCCACCCCAATGCCTGAACCCCTCACACAGAACTAGGAATTTTAGCATGGTTGCTCTTGCTTCGGAACATATCCTTAGAATCCTTCTTGCACCAGCAGCCTCCCTGCAGCCTTCCTGCTGATCCCCACCTATTTTCCTGTCCAGTCACCAAGGTGTGAGGCAAAGACTGCTAGACCTGCCAGACAGCATCTTCGTCAGCTCTGCCCTGTATTTGTCACATGCAGCACTGTTTACATTCTGCTGCAGTCCATCTTCCACCAAAACCTATGTCATCCATTTCACTGTCCGCTTCAGAACATTACATAATTAAACTCATGCAAGCTGGATAGCTCATTTGGTGGGACATGAGACTTTTAATCTCAGGGTTGTGGGTTCGAGCCCCATGTTGGGCAAAAGATTCCTGCATTGCAAGGGGATGGACTAGATGACCCTCACGGTCTCTTCCATATCTATGGTTCTATGATTTACATAATTAACTGTGGCAATTATGACAATTGCATGATGATGTTGTTTTTCCGTTATTCCACCCCATTCATTTCCGTGCAAAGGAAACACAATGCACATGGGGGATACATAATCAATTGTGTATAGTTCGTAGACTGAAAGCAGCAGCAGCAGCAAATACCCATCTCATTCTCTGGATTGATTTCCTTTCTAGACATGGAATGAATAAGCGAACATTGGCAATTTCCATTTTCTGTGGAATTCTCTGACATCCTCACTGACAGGCAAACAGTCAGAGGATTGCTGAAGGTGTCAGGAGGTGGGCACTGCCAGCTGGATGACTGTCTGGAAACCCTAGTGAGTGATGGGGCAGAAGCAAAGAATCCCAGGGGCAGAGCTGGCCCAGAGCATTTTTTTGTGGCCAAAAATGCAGGGCAAAATGGCACCACTTCCCGTTCCACATATAGAAGGCAATTAGGCTTTTGATTGAATCTTAATTCAACACTGAAGATGGGCAGGGTAGTGGTTAGAGAGTTGGACTAGGACTTGGGAGACCAGGGTTCAAATCCCCACTAGGCCATGAAGCTCACTGGGTCACTATGGACCACTCACTGCCCCTTGGCCTAACCCAGGGGTCTTCAACTGGCCTAAACCTGAGATCTACCTGACTCCCAAGCTGCAAAGTTGGGTCCCACTTTCACATTTTATTTATGCTTACTAGTGCTAATAAGGCATGTTATTAATCCCAAAATGGAAATTGACACAACATCATACAGAGAGTTCCCTCAGTATTACTGCTAAATGCAAAGCAGAACTGCAATGTAACAGGAGAAAGACACGAGCATGTACTTGGCCCAAAATATGCATCTAATGGCTTGCGTCTTTCTCCTGCCACATTGCAGGACTCATGGAAATTGCTAAAATGAGCATCTCATCAGAAGAACATCTCCTAGTCCAAACATGCATCCTTTGTTTTGGTCAGCCATAGCTTGAATCCAAAATGGTGGCAACAGCTTTGATGTAACCCACCTCATGACCAACTGGTTGCAAGGCTATGGCCTACCTTACAGTATTGTTTTGTCAGGGCTGTGAAATCTCAGTTGATTCACTCCATCCTATTAGTGCAAGGAAGCTTCTCTGGCTGGTGCTAATCACCTTGTTGTTCCCAGCTTTGGAGACAGCTGAGTGGGTGGCAGCACAGAGCTCCTTTTTTTCTGGTCACTGGTTCAAGACTAGCTGCGGGCTTCTACCCTGGCAATCTCACTCACAAATAAGGAAAGATTTGTTTCTTCTCCAGGACAATGAAGGTGAGCTTAATAAAAAGTTTTGACCAGCTGGGGTGGGAGTGCAAAACCACCAAGCTTACACGATTGGTGGTGAAGTTCACGATCTTTGTCACGTTTGTTATAAAGGCACCTCGATAGAAAAGTCAGAGAGAGCAAGGCTTCAAGTGCAATTACTTTCTCCCTGCCTATTTTTAGTGACAGGATCAGATTATTTTAAGTGCATTTTATAGAAAACCCTTCTTTACTGAAATATAAAGACTGTAATAAAGACAATACAATGTTTTGAAACTGTTTTAAACCCTTCACTCAGCGTTGCTTCTACAGATTTAACATGTAGGGGTTCTAATCTTGCCGCTACTAATTAGTGCCTTGGTATAATTGTGCCAACGGGGTGCTTGGCACCATAATTACTATCGAGAGATTCTGGTGGGGCTGTAACATGCCCACATTTATATGGATATGTCTACGATTACAGAGCAGTCACCTTTGTACGCTGGCTCTTCCACTGGATATTAACCAAGTAAGGGGTTGTTTTGCTTGAATGTAAGAGTTCAAAAGGCATGCACATATGTGCAACAGAGGGATTCATCTCTCGCCTTCCACGCCACTCCCCCACCCCTAAGAAGAACATATAGGACAAGTTACGAAATGCATTGGTCAAAAGGTAATCCGAGCAAAAGTAAACAAAATGATATTGAAATTATAGGCTGGCCTTTAATCAGAGGTTTAGCTAGTTATTTCAAACACCACTTCCTCCTCCTCTCTACAGCTTCTCACCCAGCCGCATTCATACCATACACTTATTTTTGGTTTTTTTATTTCTCTTTATTAGAATTTTTATGAAAATCAAATTAAATAATATTTTATAAAAAAGGGGTAAATTAACATAACAGACCTAAGGCACCTCAACAACAACACATACTAATAATTGTTAATACCTTCATATATAGAGGAGAGAGAGAGAGCCTTACAAAAAATTCTTCTTTACACAGAAAACTCAAATGGTCCCTAGCCTGGACTATATCAAGGGTGGGGAGCTGGCATTATTCTTTCCACTTGCAGGATCAATAAACACTTTACATATTTTCTCAAATGGGTCCGTTATCTCCCCCCCCCCCAGTTGCCCTTAGTTTTTCTGTTAATTTCTCTAAGCACATTGTCTAACTTTTTGAGCGTGTTTTAACTCACAGTCTCTCTTCCCAGAGAACTCTGGCAATGGTGGCTGTGAGGGGACTGGGGGCCTCCTAACAATTCTCAGCAAACTTGAGGAAACCCCAGCTCCCAGAATTCTTTGGGTGAAGCCAGGGCTTTTTTAAATGGTACCACAGTGCTTTAAAACGTGACGTGAGAATGCCATTCATGTCAACCGCTCCATCCTTCCCATTGATTTGAACCATCTCCTTTCCGTCTCCTCCTCTTAGGCTCATCACATGCTCAGCTTCACAAAGTGCAGTCCTCTGTTTGAAGGAGTCCTGCATCGGGAGGACTGTCCAGACCAAGTCCAGTCTAAAAGACTGAAGGCGGCCACAGCTGAGTGGGAAGACCATCTGCCTGGCTTGCAGATAGACCTGTGCCGGGGGTGGGGGCAGCACAGCCACTTGCCCCAGGCCTTGGAGGGCTAAGCCAAGGACCGGCTGCTTTTTTTCTTTGAGTTTATACCTTTATGCTAACAAGACTCCCACCCTGGGCCTTGGACAAGCTCTGCAGAGACCTGAAGCAGATGGTCCTGGGTTCAATGAACATCCTTGAAGGGTCCCTCCATGTAAGGTTGGAAGAGACTGTCCCACTTTCTGTTTTCAGCAGACCCATGTGCAGAATGTCAGACTGTGCCCTGCATGCCCTGTGTTCACCTTAGCTTTTTATTTATATCCCACCTTTCCCCCAGAACCACTACTCAAAGAGACTGTGTGCACTGACATTGAGGTCCATTAGCAACAAGATGTCTTTTGCCCCTCAGAGTTCCAACTGCTACAGATATGACGAACTATGCACTTACGGAAGCAAACCACGTTAACAAAATCTTCACAAAGCCCGTCCCAAAGAAAACGGATGGGCAACTCCCAATCTCTTGACCCATAGTTGGCTGTCCACCTGTCAATCACTCGGCATCACAACGGCTTGCCAGTTTACTTTTTCTCTCACCTTCTCCTGCTTGCTTTTTGTAGTAACCAGAAAATGCCTGCTGATACTAAGTAAAATCCAGGTCAAGCTTATGGTTGTGTCTGTCTTCCTTGTGGTAAGACAAAGCCTATTCTGTAGCAAGGGGAACAAGAGAGATGTGGTACGATAAACTTGGATTTCTTGCAATGTCTGCAAAGCGGGGGGGGGGGGGGGACGGTCCCAGCTAGTGAGGAGGTAAACCAAACAAGACATTTTCTATTTGGAAATGGGTAGATTTCACTGTGTGTGTAAAGCAAATGAACACCCCAACCAAATATTTGAGCTTGTGGAACACTTGAAAATCCCTGCTCCCCCACCCTACAATTTTTTCTTGGAATGAGCATGCTTTGTGATAAAGGAACCATTTACATTTCAGCAATTGTCTTCAATGCACAATTATTCTATCATTGTCATTTGAGTTATATTGAGTTTTTATGGACATGTCTCCTATCTCCTCCACCTGTCTGTTTAATAAAGAAAAGAGGGAAGAGAGGGAGTGAAGGAGAAAATAATACGAACCACATTTCCAGAAAAGTGCAGTCCAGAAAAGATGATTGGATCTCCTTGCATTTTAATAAACAGGATATTTCCAGTGGGAAAATAAGTCCAGAAAAGAAAAGTGATTTCCTCCTGCATTTTAATAAACAGAATATTTCCGGGGGGCAGGGAACTGAGCCCAGAAAAGTGGTGTGGTTCCCCCCTTTTAATAAGAACCCCTTTTCCATAAAAGAAGACTGGTTCCTCTACATTTTAGTCTCTTGAACCTAGCAAGCCATCTTCTGTATTATCATATTATCCTACACTGCAGACATCCATTCTTTATGAGTTGGAGCCTCACGTTGCTTCTTCTTCCTTACCCAAGTTACCTTATCTGCTAGAAATAAATTAAACAGAAGCTTTTTTCTGCAGGGAAAGGGGATGGTCTGATTCTATCACATGCAACAAAACCCAGCTTTGGATCCATTTCAATTGAACAGTGTAAGGTGTTACCACACATGGCTTGTATGTCTTTCCAAAAGGTCTCTGCCTTAGGGACATTCCCACCAGAAATGAATGCTGTGCCAAAACTGTTCCAAGAAAAGTTGTCTTCCCTGGAAAAAGAGACCTTTGCTTTTCTGCTTTAGAAATGTCACAGCATTTTGGTGGATGCAGAGTTGAGTGAAGAAGTACTTCCATGTACAGTATCTGTCCTGAATGGTCCGACATTTGGCTTCATTGGATATCCATAGGGTGGTGCTGGTGCCATTTTGCCTTTTGCTTCAGACAGGAAAGTGCCTCTGGATGCACCTTATTGAGAACAAGTTGGATCCTGCAACCAGTTTCAAATTATGCATGTTTGTGGGATATTTCTTTCTTCCTTTTTTCACTCATTTGGAAATGATAGCTTGATTTCCACTAGTCATAAGGAGGGCAAGAGCTCTACTGTGTCCTTAAAGCCCACCCTCTAACTCAGGCACAGTCCTCGTGGTGCCCTCCAAATGAACAATAATTTCCATGACCATTAGCCATGGCAGCTGGGGCTGATGGGTGTTGTGATCCAAAACATCTGGAGGGCACTTGGTTGGCTATGCCTGCTGCAACTGCTGCAAACCTGATCCTGTCAGTGCAATCATATACATTGGTACCTAGGGTTACATACGCTTCAGGTTACATATGCTTCAGGTTACATACGCTTCAGGTTACAGATTCCGCTAACCCAGAAATAGTGCTTCAGGTTAAGAACTTTGCTTCAGGATAAGAACAGAAATCGTGCTCCAGCGGCACAGCAGCAGCAGGAGGCCCCATTAGCTAAAGTTCAGGTTAAGAACAGTTTCAGGTTAAGAACAGACTTCCGTAATGAATTAAGTACTTAACCCGAGGTACCACTGTACATGCATACCCTATGTCAGTTCATTGAGCTCAGTGGGTCTTTCTCACAAGTAAGTTTGCATGGGGTCATATGCCACAGCTCCTCTGGTTGCTGGTGACACTAGACTTGCAGACTTTCAGATACGTCTTTTTAGCCATGAAGTCTAGAGGCTTGAGTCTGCAAAAGAGGGAATGAGGGAGATTCATCTTGAGAAGCTGAATAAATTCTGTGGCTTTTCCGTGCTGTGCTTCTTTGTAAGTTTTTAAGCGTGCACGGAGTTCTGCATGTGGCTCAAATGAGAGAGAGCCTTTGTTAAGGAAATAAGCTTACCTTTTAAAAAACCAAAACCACGCTTTAGTGCTTCAATCAATTTGAAAGTGACAGGAAACCAATATCTGATTACCGATCGATGGGGTTAGGATGTCATCTCCAGCCTCCAAACAGGATGGTGATGGTTGCCATTCTGCAGCAATAGAGCGCATTGGAAGAAAACAGCCGCTCCTTCTGCTAACCCTGCTTATCAGACAGTCCCTGTTTTCAGATCTGTCCCAATTTCTTTTCCCTGTTGATGCTTAGAGGATGGCTTCTTGCTAGAGATATAATCTAGAGACTCAGACTCTAGAGACTCAGCTCCTTCCCCATGGTGTCTAGAAGCTAATAACATATCCCTGTACATATCTACTCAGAAGTAAGCCTCACTGAGTTCAAAGGGACTGCCTCCCTGGGAAGTGTGTATGGGACTGCAGCCTAGCAGTGGAATCCTAGCCAGGTCTACTCAGAAGCAAGTCCTATTGAATTCAATGGGGTGTGCTCCCAGGTAAATAGGATTAGGAGTACAATCCAGGGCACATTTACCTAGGAGTAAGCCTCTTTGAAATTTAATCCATCGGTCCATCTCTATTATGGTCAATGACTTTGTACAAATATATAAAATAAGACCAAAGAAAACCAAGTCGAGAACCATAGCAATAAAATTACTAAGAACTGTATCATGCTATAAAATACCAGGCACTGGAAACAAAAATGATAAATTTGCTAAAATCAATCCATGCTGAGTTTTACATGCAGCGGTACACTGTTTAGCCACATTTAAAGTGGTCGGTGAAAGGTGTAGAAAAAGCACATGCTTTGGATTGCCCTGAAAATCGCTGTAAATAGGATCCTCACTGGAAACAATGGGACGCGCTTCTGAGTAGACCTGAACAGAACATAAGAACACAAGAAGAGGCTGCTAGGTCTGGCCAAGGGACGATGTAGTCCAGCTTCCTGTTCTCACAGTGGCCAAACAAATGCTTGTGGGATACCCGCAAGCGGAATCTGAGAGTGCCTGGTATTCAGAAGCATTGCTGCCTCTGACTGTGGATTGTGCTAGAAGTGGTGGGTGGGGGTGTGGCGGGTGCACATGTATGCGCGTGAACAGAAAGGAACCAAGCTGTCTATGCCTTACCGCTTCTGTTTGGTATGTGTTGAAGTGTTGGCAACAGATGGAAGGACTGCTCTGCTTTCTGAGTGTATCGTTAACCTAGAGAAGCAGCATCCCCTCGGCTATTAAACTATTGCAATCACAGAGCAAATGAACAGGAGGTGGGAAAGAGCATTCTTCAGCAAAGGGTAATTGGGAGAGGGACTCAGGCAGGGCACAGATTCTCAATAGCAAAATGGAGATGCCACAAGAGTGTCCCCTAGCTTCGTGCATGCAGTGCTGGAGGGCATGCAGCAGAACACTGCAGTCTCCGTGCAACTTGTTTTCAGGGGGAGAGTTGAAGCCAGGGGGATAAATGCTGTTGGCGCTGTGCCCCATGGCCCCATTGCTGCAACATTCATCCATTGTGTGCTCAGTTTTTTTACACATTGTGTTATAGCCACAAGTTGCTATTCTTCTTGATACCCGTTGCAATGGGTGATGGAATTGCAAATGAATTAGGATATCTTAGCAATAACTGGGTTGGTTTGCTTTGCATTATTTTGTTATTATAAGTTTTCAAATTGTTTGTAAAGTTGCATTTTATATTGTGGTAACCTGCCCTGGGACTTTAGGGGGAAGGGTGGGTAATAAATAGTAGCAGCAGTAGCAACAACAACAACAATTGACTTGATCCCAACTCTTGTTCCTATGTTTACACACTGTCAACTAGCCTTTTGAGCAGAGATTGTAGAATTTATCAATTTTGGTTTCTTGTTTTTTTGCAGTCCTAACTTCAGTTTTCTGTATATTCACATCAGTTTGCATTTTTTTAAACAGTACTCATGAAAATTCGTTAGAATTTTAGTACAAATTTCTCTTAATAAGCACACTTTTGTGTCCAATATTCCCATGTACACATGTTTGGTTCACAATTTTCTCTAATACAGTGCATTTTTGTATGTTGTTTTCACAAATATCTGAATTTTCATGCTTGCTTTGCAGGATGATATGCATTCTTATACTTATTACTTGGCTGGTGAACAGCACTGCAAAATTTGCAGAAGTGAAAATTTCAAATGATGCTTCAGTGTATGCAATGTTTCAGGGAGTGTGAATTAGATGTGTTTTACCTTTAAATGTGAACCCATTTTCTCCCATCATCTTTATTTCTGACAAACACAAGTTGTGCTATTATTGCATTAATGATTTTGTAAAATAAAAATTTAAAAATAGACTTATTTCCCTTATTGTAATAATGGCTCTCTGGGCCAGTTTCATGTAGAAATTTAGAGTGAAGGAAGCATGAAAAAGATGCAGGGTGGTTTACAATTAAAGGTAAAAGATGAGCTGAAAATTCAGCCTTTCCCCCTTTCGCTGGACCATTAGTTATTTATAAACGTAGCGAAGATTTTCAACTGCTTTTGGGGGTTCAGAGAAGTTTTCATTTTGGGTTGAGTTTACCTTCCGGACTTTGGAAAGTGAGGGGGTCAGCCAAAAGTCTGATGGAAGTGCCAGGATATAACTCAACATGTACTGAAGGCTGTTGGGTTTGCATGGGGAGAGAGTAGATCTGACTGTCCATTAGCATGTGGTGAACTTTCCTTGGGTGTGAGCTTGATATCCTCAGAGTTGTTGACCTCACTTTGTCCTTCCTATTTCTTCTTCCTCCCACCTTGGTAGAGGAGACCTCTCTCTTACAGAGATGAAAGAGTAGGCATGGCTCTTTGCGTCTCCACCTTAGTTAGCTAGAACTAGGATCTTTCCTGTCCAAACACTTATTTACTTTAATAAACCTAGCTTTCTTATTCTCCATATTCAAAAATCTCAGCGTGATTGCATCAAGGGTAAGTTGTGCTCATCTAAGCAGGGATTTTAATGCATAGTTCAACTCCAAATGCCATCAGGATCCTTCTCACCACACTCCTGTTTTTTACTTTTTGCTTTCAGCCACTCACACATAGTCCACAGTGAGGCTCTCTGTTCTGCAACCACCAGCTGAATTTCCTGGACCAGTGAGCAAGAGAAACAAATGTGGTATCCTTTCCATTGTTTTCTGGGGCAGAAAACCCAGCTTGAGCCTTAGAACGGGAGAGAATTATCACTATATGGGCTCCTCGAAGCATCTCATCTTTTAAAAATTTGGTAAGCACTTACTTTTCTCACACTCACAAAAAAGAAACTTTTGAGGAAATTTATTTACCACCTGAAAACATCTGAAAAACCCCTTCTCCTATTTGCACAATAAATGAATAGTTTTGTGGGGGGGGGGCAGGATTTTTTGCCCACCTTTCTCCTTGAATCGCAAGCCACCCCGTTTTTAAAGGGTTGTGGATAAAGCCACAAACACCAGCCACAAACATCTCCTAAGAATGGCAGATCAGACTTAAGATCTATGAAGCTCGGTTTTCTGCTTCCAAAAAACAGTCAGCTGAATATCCCAGGAAAGTTCGCTAACTGGATATTGGGGGAGGGGAGGCATCCATGGTTATCTGTGGGCTGCTGATAGCTAGAAATTAGAGGTACATGTCTTGTAAACATCTAGCTATCAAGGCTGAAAGAAGTTCATAGGCTTATTCACCACTGAGGCTTCTGGAAAGGATTTGGTGAAGAAGTCGGTAGCAGCGGGCGGCAGGGGAGATTTCTCTGCTTTATCTGTACGGTGTGCTTCTTTGCTAACAAAACAGACTGCAACTGTGTGTATGTGTATGTGTGTGCGCGCCTGCGCGTGCGTGCGAATGTGTACATATGCACCTGTCATGGAAGATATTCTTTTGATGAGACCCCGTTTCCCCCTCCCCTTTTAAGCTTTTAAGATAATCTCTGAGAAATCATCAAACTATCAAAAGAAATCAATGGATCAGAAAAGGTTCCCGTCATCCCTAACAAAAATCCATAACGTTTGCATTTTAATAGAGATACTACAAGACTGTACTAGTCATTTTCCTTCTGATGTGTTCCTTTGATTTCACTCTTATCTCACCGAACTCTTGACTTCCCTGAGAAAAGGGATTATTGAATTGTATGTCTCCCTCAGATGCTCTTGATCATTCAAGTAGCCTGTACTTAAGGATGTTACAGACTCCACTCAGCTCCAGGCTCCTGGCGAACTCATCAGGGACTGTCATCTTAATATTAATTGGGTCTTGTGCAGGAATCTCAGCGCTGCAAGGAGGGGGGGCTGGGGGGGAGCTTTTGGAAAGAGAGAGAGAAGATTATGCCCAAAGCCAGATGTAAAGACAAACATATTTAGCACAACAATTATGATAATTGCAGAAACACTCTGTTGAGAAATAAGTTGATCTGATTAAGGAGCACTTCTACGTGATCAAATATTAATCTGCTGTCTTCTCTCTAACCTGGCTTGCACATAAGAGGCTTCTTATGGCTTTATGTATTTAGTAGATTGGAGGGTGCTGAACTCATTGTACCTAGTAATATGGTACATCCATGTCAATACAGTAGAAGGATCTTGAAAGAATGTAATCCACTTAAATTAAAAATAGACACAGGCTGAATCATAAAACTTCAATTGAAATGAAAATAGAGCCAATCAATCAGCGTTCTTTTAAACACTGGGAAGCTCAGCGAAGAGGAGGCTAGCTGAAGCCAATTTTTCCTTCCACTTTGCTACATAAGAATTATAAATATTTCTCCTTGGTTAATAACATCTTAATCTCTTAAACCATCATCCTCATAACTAAAACATCCGGACAGGGACTTACAAGAGTTCCAGACAGGCTTAATGCTCAGCCCAGATAGATTAGAGAATGATATATGTATAGATCAGGCTAAGTATGAAATTTAATTTTGCTCCAAAACTTAAATACATTCAGAGTGGCTTTAAAGCACATGATTAAACTGTTTTGTTCAACTCAACAAGAAACTCGGCAATTTCTTGCACAGTTACTGAAGTGCAAGCTTCGCATCAGATAAGTAACCTGTAGCCACAGATATGCTATCAAAAAGCATTAGGAGAAGAGAAATGGCTCATTTTGATAAAACATCTCACCCTGCAAGAAACGCTAACCTGGGTGTTCAAGCAAATCTTTATTGCAACATAATACCCCCAAGTCCAGACTGTTTATGTTTAAACATCACTTAATTGCATGCATGATAACATGTAATGGTTATGCAATGTAAGTACAAACAAGTTCAGTTAAACAGAGAGTTCAGCATAGACTTGGACAATATCTGAATGTATTTTGAAGTCGAAGGAGAAAGCCAGGACTTTGCAAACAAATGCCAGCTATCTGTACTGCAACCCAGGCTCATAAAAATAAATGGAAGCTCCTTGATTTCAACTGGATATGAATGCTACCATTATACATGTACAAAGAACATATAGCACATGTAAAGCACATTCACGAGGAAACATGAACGTGAAATCATACTGATCTTTCTTTCTCCAGCTGTATTTTCCAATGCTCAACTGACATTTGAATTATCATTTATTTTTGTAGGTATCTATCAGCACATTTTGTTAAGATTTCAAATATGCGCACATATTTTGCATGTGTGTCTACAGAGAGAGAGACAGAGAGAAGGGGTGTGCTAAGGCTGCAGTCTTAATCACTGTTAACTTGGAAGTAAGTTTCTTTGAAATCAGCATGATTTATTCAGAAATACCTTATTAATGCTTTGTGTATTAGTGTCAGACTTTGTGTGTGTGTGTGTACACACACACACACACACATGGCTCTGACCTTCTAACCACTGTTTTTGCGCATCTTATTTATTAAGAAGAATTAACCACACGTAAACTTTTCAGAAGGTAAATCTTGCCAATGTGGCTTATCTCCCGGAGTAATTAGGCTGGCGTTTCTGCTTTATTAACTCTGATACAACAGAGTCCTGCCCTCTGTCAGCAGAGGTACTAATAGATGATAATCAGGACAATTTGGAAACCATACAAATTAAATGATGAAGTGAGAGGAACTAAAGCTAAAGGACAAATAGGTCACAATCATTTAAATACGCATTTTCCAAGTTCCTACGTAGGAACAAGTCTCTTTAAGGTGGAGGATCAAGTTTATTATCAGGATTTTAGCGTTTTATATTTTACATGACATTGAAAGTTAATTTTTAGTTTTGAAAGAGACACGGATTCATTTTCTCCTACATTGTTTTTCATAAGGTAAAAGCTGCAGACGCAGCAGCGAATCTGACAAAGCCAAGATAATGCTGTTCGGTTTTGCATCTGAGATTTGATTTTTGTGTTAAGTGTGGGGGTCTCAGTTTTCAAAATAAATCTCAGTGCGTGTGTTTACTGACATTAGTGCTTTGTTTGGAAGTGAGGAAAAAATGAAATTCAGTTCCACAAATTTTAAATATCCCTCCCCCTGAGTAATACACACACACACATTACAGAATCTGCCTCATCTATATTACTTTACTTAGCGACTAACATGCATTTTAAATAAGATATTGTTTATGCATGTAATTTGATGTTTTGAACTTAAAAGCTGTTCTACCCTCTATGTTGCCCATCCCTGTTTCACCACACACACATACTGCCAAAAAGGGAATAAGTGAAAAACTCACTTTTCCTTTTAAGTAATTTGTTGAAGTGCGTTTATATAACCATATTGGCAAATCATATTAGATATTAATGATTTCCAGTGATTTTTGTAGCTGAAAACATCCAAGGCTGGAACCATATTTTAGACAAGAAGAAAAAGGAATTATAAACATTCTGCAAAGCTGTTTCCTGTCTTTATCTCAAATTTAAATAAAGCTTAATATAAAAGCTATTTTACAGCAAAGAATCCAGATAATGCCTACAAAATGCTTTATTGTTTTTGCATTGTTAATCATTTCACTTTTAATAAAGAGGAACTACACAATAACCAAAGCTTTCTTACTTTGAGCCTCAGTTCTGTAGAAGGTTCCCATCTTAACTAAAAATATTAGCTCTTATTCTATAATTTGGCCATACAAGTTGGCCGATTTCCTTTAAAAGGCCCCCTTTCTCCATTTTGAAAACAAATGCCATGGTGATCATTTGTAGTTGCTACAGTAACGTCCCCCAAGACCATGAGTTTACGTATTGTTTGTGTACGGGCAATAAAACTCTTTAATTGTCCATTATCTGCAATATTTGTAATGCTAGAGTTTGCGTGTTGGGGGGGGGGCGTGAGGGGAGAGGGAAATTCACAGTATAACATCCCAAATACCCATAAGGAAGCCTTCCTATGGAGTGCGTGTCCACATGAATACACTGCAAAATACACTTCTGTTTACTGCTAGAAGCCAGAGAGGTTTCAGAAAGGGTGAAAAAAACTTCCCTGGTCGAAGAAGAAAAACTTGAGCAACAGGCAACTACAGCTTATCAGCCAATTTAATTCTGATCTGATATAAAGAATTATTTTCAATCCTGGCTCATTCTGTTTATTCCACCCTGGCTGAAGATTTTGGCAATTAAATGTTTCTCTGCCTGGGATCCATTTAATGTACACTGTTTTCCTTTATAGGGGCCCTGAATCCATTATTCTAAACAAAGCTGTATACATATAGCCCTAACCAGTTGCTGGAGAGGCTTACAGACAACTGCTTGTTTACTATGAGAAACCCTTGTCCTATGGCACACATTTAAAACGTTGTACTTGTCACAGGCTAATACAGGCAAATTGAAAACCTTGGAACGATCTGATCTACAGTTCAGATGATTTGCATTTTCATCCTTGCAGCAGTGGTTTTTTGTTTTGTTTTTGTTTTTAAGAAAACATTTTCTTTAAAGCATTGCAAAATTTAGTTGAGGATCTTTGCAGTGCAACCCAATTGCAGTAATAAACAATTCAAGCATAATATAGTCACTTACCCAGCAGGCTTACTTATTCACGGTTATTTTTATGATTTTTTTTTCATGCAGCTTTGTTATTAATTCAAAATACATGAAACCATCTCATACATCAATTTTTTATTTTCTCATTTTTTAAAAAAACATATAGAAGTTCCTCCTCCCTCCTTGTTCAAAAATGAAAGTTTAGCTGCTGTTGCTACTACTTACAGTTCTGAGTATTTCTGTCTCTTACAACTCCCCCACCCCACCCACACACTTTTGATTTGGAGTGAGAAATCGTCTCCCTTATTGTAAGTGAACTGGATAGCAATATAAGCTTAAGTGGACACTCTTTCTCATTCTGGGGTGTGTGGACCGTGGAGAGAGAGAGAGAGAGAGCCAATTCAGGGCACATGTTAACATCTAAAGACTGAAAACATAGCCAGTAACATAGTCTTCCCGATCCAAAGAAATCACTAGTTAATTCCACAAACATTTGTTTCAGCTCAGAGATTGCATTAGAAACTTGGAGACCCAGTGGTCTTGTTCGATCATACACTGCTGGCTATATAGTTTATAACATGCTGTGCAACGCCATCTGCTGGTTTAAACAATGGGGTCAGGGGACAGCAGCGGCAGGAAAACAGAACCTGTTATTGTATCTGATGTCGGAAATCAAAAATCAGGCGTCCAACTTAAAATGAAACTATGTCCAGTTTCTTGGGACTTCGGCATGGTCTCCTGGACAAAAACTGTGCACAAAGGCTGATTCAAGTCATGCGTTTTAGCAATGCTGGGAAATATCCCCAAAGAAATGAAATTTCACCACAGATGGAAGATTTCTATTGTAGTCCTTCCAGTGCTCCAATAATTCTGAAAATATCCTTGAAAGGAAGGGTGCTGGAAGAATTGGTGGTTTGAAGATTCTGCTATGAACTCGTCTGATTGACACTTCCCTGATTAATGTGAGGACTGGAATTTTGTTCTCTGCTTGTTTTCACACTTCCCAGGTGCTTCAGTCCGGTGCAATTATCAAAAAAAGTATAGATATATATTTCAAAATGCATTGAAATGCATATTTTGAGGTGTATATGCTGGCATTTTGAGCAGAAATAAGTTTAAAGCTGCACATTTTGAGCAAAAATACATTTAGAAATTGTTGAGAAAAGGCACACTTACCTGTGACTATCCATGTAATTTTTTCTTTCTTTCCTAAGTTGCAGTTCAGAAATGTGGTGGGACAGATTCATCCCTCTTTACTTAACACAAATCAAGAGACATTCTGCGACTGTCCCTATGTACCAAGTACAATCCATATTTTGGGAGCACCTGTTCTTGACATAAACCATGTCCCAATTTGTCCCCCTATCTTGCTCCAGGGTGACATTTTGTAGTTCTGTTCCATTTGGAATGATTTTACTCAACAATGGCAACTACCTTATCTCTTTTTATAATCATGCATCACTCTTTCCAATATCTTACAGTGAAAGGCAAGTAAGAAATCTTACAAATAAATACACTGGTGTTTAGGGGTGCCTCTTTGAAAAAAGAGACTACATTCACATCTTTTTTTTAGGTGCTGATGCTGAGTGAATTTGTACCCCATTCTCCTTCCCAACAGGGAGACCAGAGTGACCAGAAACTTTAAAAGCAATATAAACCAACAGCAAGAAACCCACAGAACTTTTTGCAAATGTTTGGTTGGAGAACTGCATTGCAAAATTCAGATATGTGTGAATTTTAAGGAGGACTATATTTTGGTTCTCCTATTGTTCCAGAAAGTGCAAATTTGATAATTTGCTTTTACAGTCATACCTTGGTTTTTGAACAGCTTAGTTCTTGAACGTTTTGGCTCCCAAACACTGCAAAACCAGAAGTGAGTATTCTGGTTTGCGAACTATTTTTGGAAGCCGAACGTCCAGCGGAGCTTCCACAGCTTCTGATTAGCTGCAGGAGCTTCCTGCAGCCAATCAGAAGCCACGCTCTGGTTTTGGAAGTCAAAAAGACTTCCATAACAAATCCCGTTTGACTTCCAAGGTATGATAGTACATGTGAACTGAATCAAATTTCTTCCCATTTTATTCTGAGAAAAGTGTGTCCACGATTGCTTCATGTAGTACTTGGCCTTCTATATGCCATGATTTTAGTGGGATGATTCAGTTGAAACCATGCCATCTATGACCAATATATTTTAAGGGCATTTGTTTAAGTGTATGAGCCTTCAGAAATGTGTAAAAGGGATACTTGCAAACCCCAGGTTGGGAGGTGGTGAGAAAAATGTTTCTTTAAAAGTAGAAAAAAGTAAATCTATATAAATATATTCTGCTTCCATCTCAGAGTTTAAAGAGAAATGTTTTGGCACGCTAATTGAAGCTCCACCGACTAGGCAGAGAAACCGTTATCCCCAATAATTCCATTAGAGGGCTTTGGTGGCTGCAACATCTGGAAGGGGTTTGGTTTTAATGACTGCTTAAATACAAATCTCTGTTTAAAAATAGATTTGGTGTCCAGAACAATGCTGGTTCTTGACTCACCCTTTCTCAGAGATTGCTTTCGAACAGTTTCAAACAAAGTTGGCTGTTCAATGAATGCACATAACAAGATGATCTTTAATGAATAGCCATCTTCCCCCACCATTGAGAAAATTAGTCTCTTTCATACCTTCAGATAATTCAGCATTCACATCTTAGTAGGTATGGATGTTCCTTATGAATTCACTGGAAGCTGGGTCATTAGGGCAAACGGGTCGCAGTCCCAACAACCTCCTTTTGCCCTCACTCAACTCCCACCTGCCTGTCCCCTTAATTATGGTCAGCCCAGGGGGTGGCCTTTGCTGCCAGCTTCTACTTCCTTAATCTCAGTGTTGCTGCATGTAGAACTCAGAAGGGAGGCAGCAGAGCACAAAACTAGAATTTGTTGTTTCTGCCTGTGGTTGTCTCTGGCACCACCTACTGTTGGGCTCTCTGCCTTCCTCCCTACCAATCACAATAGACACCAGGAACCACTGTAACAGACATTATAATTATTATCCTATGCCTTGTCCAAGGAGCACAGAGTAGAACATATGGTTTCCAAACCCCCACTTTATCCTAATAATGATCCTGTGAAGAAGGTTAGGGACTGAGCTGCAGCCATAGCCTCCTGGACCACACCAATTGCCAAATACTTGGAAGGGGACAGGTGAGGTGGTGGCAAGTTTGGGGCTGTATGGGTTCACTGCCAAAGTCAACTTGACACTCCCACTGGTTTGCTCACATGGCCCTGACCTCGCCACCGCCTTGCCTCGTAAATGTGCTGGGAGGCTATTGCTGTGGCTCCACTCCATCGGATGAGCTGCTCCTGTTAGGCTGAAAGAATGTGAGTGGTTGAACATAGGAAAGCTGTCTTCTATCAAGTCAGATCATTGGTGCATTGAGATCCAAACTGTTTCCACTAACTATTAGGGTTTTAGGCCTTTCCCACCCAACCTGAAGATATTGGTGATAGATCCAAGGATATTTTCAACTATCAAGCTAGCAGATGTTATTATCATGTAAGAGTCAATGCGGTTAGAACATCAAGCTATGATTGGGGGTATTGGCCTGGTTTCACATACCTACACAGCCTTGAAGTGCCATAGCTCAGTGGCAAAACATTTGCTTTGCATGCAGAAGGTCTCAGGTTCTACCCCCAGCATCTCCAGGTAGAGCTGGGAATGTCCGAACCCCTGGAGAGCTTCTGATGGTCAGTATGTATTGAACTTGATGAACCAATGTTTTGATGTGGCACGAGACAGCTTCCTATGTTCCTCTGAAAGGATTAGGGTAGGCACAAGTGAATGAGGTCACCACATGAACCCCACCCAATACTTGGTCCCAGTTCAAACCCTGGCATCTCCAGGTAGGGCTGGGAATGAAACCTGAAACCTTGGAGAGTCACTTGCAGGCAATGTAGTCAATACTGGGTGAGAGGGACCAATACAGCTTCCTTTGTTCTTCACCCAACAAGGAGAGGTTACACAGTCATCTGAGGGAGAAGGATAGAGAGATAAGGATTGCAGCAAGGACTGCACATCAGACTTTGCTAGGCTTGGGCCTACTTGTGGGATGGCAGTGATAATCAACAAGGTCTTCAGACTCTGTTGCACACCAGTCTTTGACCCAAGTGCAGTGGTGTCCTCCAAGGTGCGGGCAGTTTAATTTTCCTCCAGGCTCATGACAAATCTGGTAAGTTCACCAAAGAATCTCCCAGCCATGTTTCAGATGGATGAAAATTATTTGTACAGCCAATTGTCCACTTAACTCTGTGTTCCTCAAGTTAGAAGGTTCTACCACCACTGAAAGGGGCATGGCAAAAAAAAACCTATGGTGCTTGAAACAGTCATCCACTGTTAATCACACTCAAGCGTAGATCCGTTCATATGACTAGTTTAAGTACATTCATTCCAATGAAGCTACTCTGAGTAAGTATTAATTGAAAACAAACCCTAGTAATTCACACCATAATGGGCTCAACACCTCAGCAAGCAGGAAATTGCAGCACCAGGTGCAGAGTTTAGAGGAGGAGGAGGAGGAGGAGGAGGAGGAGGAGGAGAAGGAGGAGGAGAAGAAGAAGAAGAAGAAGAAGAAGAAGAAGAAGAAGAAGAAGAAGTGGTACTAATACAATAATTCTGAAACATGAAAGTTAGCGGAAAACCTGCCATTGGTGTTCTGAGGCAGTAAACTATTTAGGGCAGTTCAATGTAATTGTCACCAAATAAATATATCCACAATACAATAATTGGATGAGTTTCACTCCAGTATATATTTGAAAGAAAAAACATTGAATTAACTTTGCTTTTAACTTTTAATCACTCAGTGGTTGGTAGTTATTAACTGTAATTTTGTTTGTCACAATGGGGAGATGTAATTTTCCAGCCTGATGTGGTGTGACATGAATGTTGCCATATCTTAATGTAGGCGTGTAGAAGAAATCAGTATTTGTAGTATCAAACAATCTGTGACCACCAGCAATCAGAAGAAAAGCCTTTTACCTACTGAGAAAAAGAAAGAGGAAAAAAGAAGAAAGTTGTCATACCATCTTAATGGGAGATGTATAGAGGATTCATTCCTTTTTTTGCTGATTTACAGCGGGGATAAACAACATGGTGCCTTCCAGATGTAGTTGGCCTCCAACTCCCATCTGCTCCCACCATCACAGCCAGTTGGTTTGGGATGATGGGTGATGCAGTCTGGCGACATCCAGAGCAGCCTTCCTTAAAGGCCCTCTAAAGGTTTTGAACTGCAACTACTGTCATGCCTGACTATTGCCTATGCTGTCAAGGTATGATGGGAGCTGAAGCCCAACAATATCAAGTTGGACATCAAGTTAGAGAGTATCAAGTTGATCTAGAGGTCACTATGTCAGCTATCCCTGATCTACAAGGACGTGTGTTCTAACTGTCCTTATTTTTCTAATATCTGCCTCTCCCCTCAACTTTTCCTCCTTTTTTCTTTTTAGGGAGATACTGAGTTTATAGGAGCTGGACATCTGATTTGTGTGCTTTTCCACACACAAAAATCAGCCCTCCCTGGCTTACCTGTTTCCATCTTTAAGATTTATTCCAGCAACATCAAATTTATATATCACTCAATGCCAAAATGGGCTTCTAAGTGATTTACAGGGCATTTCAACCATTTACATAAATATTAACACCCACAATGAAAATGCACAACCAAACAACCCCATCAAAACATTAAAATGGTAATATCCATAATTAAAATGAGTAACAGAATAATCCCATGAACACAGGAGACTCCAGTCAAGAGATCAAGAGTAATGCCTTTGTAAACGACAGGAGTGTTTTCAAAAGCCAGCAGAATGCCCATACAGATGGGGCCTCTCTTGCATTGCAGTAGGGAAGGCATTCTGCAACACTGGTGCCACCAGCGAAGAAGCCATGCTCTTGGTGGCTGCGATGCTCCCTGACATTGTGGTGGTGGGCAGATGCCATTTTATTATCTTGGCAGACAGTGGAGGACAGAAAAACCGCAGGCTGCCTTCTTACTGGGAAATAAAGATAGCTGCCAGCCACCAGGATACCAGGCAGTGCCATAGTCATGGGCAGTAAGTCCACTCTTCCCTTTCCCTTCCCTTTCTCTCTCTTCCTTTGAAAAAACAAACCAGCCAAGTGATACCACACACCCCTTTGCCACCTTCAAATGGGTGGCAGGGTGGAGATGGTGCTAGTGGATACATTTCTGCTCGTCCCTAACTTGACAAATGCTACTGCTGGTCATTGGCACTGAGGTGCTGTGTGCCATGTTCTTTCCAGAGACTTCTATTCAGGGGCTGTGACCTTTAAAGCGGCCCCAGGAAAACCTGCTCATGCTCTTTCCCTCGGCCTCTGACTTTTTTCCTGCAAGGAAGCTCTCCAAAACTGCTTTGCGCAACCCTCTTTAAAATGCTCCGGGCATGTTGGAAATTCACTCTGACTCACGGCCACTTGTCTTCTGGTTTCTGACCTTCCAACTGAGATCAGGTTCAAATGGCTGTGGTTAATGAGATAATTAATTCAAAGTCAAGGCTCATAGATTGCTCTTTGGCAGTTAACGTAGCCGATAGCATGTTTGCTCCTTCCATAGGTCATTATGACGGTTATTTAGTCTGGGGCTATTCCCAATGTAGTGCCTGTGTGCGTGGTGGGGGCAGGGGAGGGATGCTATGTGCTAATCTGAAAACAGGCCTTCCTGGAGAGAGATGGGGAAGTTGTCTTCTTTGTGGCTTTTTGTGTTGTTTGTCAGGTTC
The DNA here is from genome assembly GCF_965153285.1 of Podarcis tiliguerta. Lineage (NCBI taxonomy): Eukaryota > Metazoa > Chordata > Lepidosauria > Squamata > Lacertidae > Podarcis > Podarcis tiliguerta. The sequence goes on along the minus strand of NC_139541.1, from coordinate 33,307,573 downwards.
CATATGTACAAGGACAAACATTTCACCCTGCATTTGGGAAAGCCATGCGCATTATCTGAGGAGTGAGCAGCTACAGGCCTGGGGACTGAATGTGGCCTCCAGACTTCTCTGCCTGCCCCGCAGGACCCTGCCCAGGCAGCACTCCTCCCTGGTCCTGTTTCACTCCCTGAGTGTTTTTTGCCTGGATGGAATGTGTCTTGGAACTCTGATCATGCATCTTGCCTGCCTGGATGTTAGTCATCGATAGAATTATGCATAACATAGAGAAAGTGGTTGGAGCAAAGTTGTTCTCCCACTCTCATAACGCTAGGACTCATGGAAATCCAATGAAGCTGAATGTTGGGAGACTCAGGATGGATAAAAGAATGGACTCCATTACACAGCACACAGTTAAACTATGGAACTCGCTCCTGCAGGAGGCAGTGGCTATCGATGGCTACACTCTGCCTCCACAGTTGCTGAATACCAGTTGCTGGGAGCCACAGGAGGGGATAAAGCCAGTGCCTTTTTTCCTTAAAAATGTTGAGGGGTACTCTCATTTTCCTACTCATATTGAAATACTACTCCTCAATGAGGCCAAATTTAGATTCACAAAATGTTTAGGGTTATGTGTCCCCCCATATTCCCCCAGAAAAAAAGCACTGGATAAGGCTCTTGTGCTTGTGGGTTTCCTGCAGGCATCTGGTTGGACACTGTGAGAACAAGATGCTTTTGTTGCATTCCCACCAGCATGCAACAAAGACAGAATAAAGAGGAGGAGTCATCCCCTTGCTCCTCTCCTCCTGGGCAGTGCAGCAGATTGGGCCCAGAGAGAGAGGTTAAGAAAATGGGCAGTGGTGATAGTGGCAAAGCAGGAAGGAGGGCATTGGGAACATACTGCCCTAGTCCATCCCCTCCACTGCCCCCCCCCCAAAAATCTGGATTATACATTGGATGACTTGTTTCCTCTCTGTTCCATATACTTGGCGCTGTTCAGAGGGATAGGCTAATGGCTTCCATCATCAGGAAGGCACTCAACTAAAAGAGTGCATCACATCTTTGAGTGTTGTAACACAATGGTGCGAAGCCTTTTTGCAGCCCGAGGGAAACATTTTGGGGGCTACATGCCAGTGGTGGGTGGGGCCAGAGGCTAAAGTAGCTGGAGCACCAAATGCAAATTTTGTTCGTTGAGTTACTGGAATATACCAGAGAGAGTCCAGAGAGAAAAGAGAATGCTGACAATACTTTATGGATAACAAGCAAGAATAGTATATAACTTGAGCAGAATCATTTTACAGGCCTTGAGACATATCCAACATAACATACTAAGGTAGACCTCCTTCAGAACTACTTTCTCCTCCAGCTCCTCCAGCTGCCCAATCTCAGCAGTCTTCCTCGCTGACAGTTAACTCTCAGCTGAGAAGAATCTCCTCCCAGAGTCTGCTGTCATCCAGGCCAATAACACAATTAACCCTTCAGTCACACACAGAATGGTACCTGCTGTTGCACTTTTACCTTTGTACAGCAGACTAGTTTATATACACAATCACAACACACCCTTCTAGCTTTCATTCTGGCAAGCACAAAGCATTACCAGAGTTCAAGGGCACTTTCCAGCCATGGGGGAAAACACTTCAAGGGGAAGGAGGGTTGTGACTAGGGAGGGAGTCTGAAAGCCAAATTGGAGGGCTGTAGTTGGATTCCAGATCTGAGTCTGTCCCCCGCTCCCCATTGTAACAGGCCCCGGAGTTCTATTGGGTGAGAAATCCTGGGAGCAATTCTTGGGAATTGACTCCTGATGTAACAGGACGCAGAGCTCTGTTCAGTGTGAGATCTCGGAAGTAACACTTAGTAGTTTGACTCTAGTCTCATTCTCATTCCCATTCTACTCCCTTCCTGTTATTTCGCTTATGAATGCCACCTCAGTTTGGGCTGTTGGATAGCCACCTCTGTTGGGCACACCTAGTACAGGAAAGAGTGGTGTCGTCCCCCCCAAACTCTTGATTCTCAGCCAAGAGGGATAATGGTGTCTATCAATTTTGCTGCAGTTCTCTCCATTTTGACATGCTTTTGCAAAGGCAGCCGCAAGATGAATATCAAAGTATCATCGTAATCCACATTGGGAAGCCTGTCAGGAAATTGTTGGGAAAATAAAGTGAATCAATAACATGTCAAGAGAACCAAAAGAGGGAGGGGGTGAAATTGAATATTCATTTTCTTGGTTTCAGAGGGCCAGGGATTTAGAAGAAGTGAAAGAGCTTGTGGGATTTTCAGCATTCTTGGAAAGATTCAAATAATTATTTTTTTTATTCTGTGCATTGGATTTGTATTTAATTAGCTCCTTTAAAATTATACCATGTGCCTTCACACCATGTAACTAATGCAGGTAGAGATCATCAGCTTATAATGCACAACAGCTGACAAGGTGTGCTGCCAGCTGTGTCTGCAAAAACCAGGTACTAGCATATGGCTGGCTGTTGTTTTTCTGTAAAGTTTACTTATTTCAAGTCAATTTCCTCCTCTCCCCTCTAATCTAGACTTCCACCACACCTCCATTTAGCCACTGGATCTTGACTTCTTCCTTTTGATGTTACTTCCTCTTATTGTTTTCAAGCCCAGTATGTTCTTCCATATTGGAAGAACACCTGCCAGATTGCATTGTGGGACTTGTAGGCTTGAGGTCACAAGGGTTTTTCAAACAGTAACTTTTCCCACACAGTGCTTAGTTAAATTGTGGAACTCTCTCCAACAGGAGGCAACAAACCTGGATGGCTGTCACAGAATCATAGAGTTGGAAACCCTGAGGGTCATTTAGTCCAACCCCCCTGCAATGCAGATATCTCAACTAAAGCATCCATGACAGGTGGCCATCCAACCTCTGCTTAAAGACCTCCAAGGAAGGAGAGCCCATCACCTCTTGTGGGAGTCCATTCCACTGTCAAACAGTTTGTACTGTCAGAAAGTTCTTCCTGATGTTTAGCTGGGATCTCCTTTCTTGTAACTTGAATTGGGTCCTACCCTCCAGAGCAGGAGAAAACAAGCTTGTTCCAATTTCCACGCGATAGACCTTTAGATATTTGAAGATGGCTATTGAATAAAATCTTGGAGAAGCAAGCTATCAGTGACTACCAACCGCAATGAGTATACTCTACCTTGTGGTCAGAGGCAGTAATGCTTCTGAATACCAGTTGCTGGAAGCCACAGGAGAGCAGATTGCTCCTGTGATTTGGTCTTGCTTGAAGGTTTCCCACAGGCATCCTGGTGGCTACTGTGAGAACAGGATGCTGGAATAGATGGGCCATTGACCTGATCAAGCAGGCTCTTCTGACGTTCTTATGAGATACCCATCACGGCGAAAGATCTCTTTCCTAGATAGTCATAGACACACATTGCAGTCCCCCCAATTTCCCCCAGTGGATTCCCCTGTGTTGAGTGCCTGTGCTCACCAAAAAGATTACAGTATGTGTGTAAATGGTGCCAAGATGTGTCAAAAATTAAATACAACATGGTAGATTATTTTTGACATTTGATCTGAACTACAGCCTGTATGATATCTCATTTTCAAAACACTGGGAAATACGATATGCTGCCCTAAGCGGCCTTTAATGGAGAAATCATGTACGATCCTTAGTGTGTGGAGTGGTGTGCATTTGCCTCTTGCAATTTACAGAGCAAATCAAACATATGCCCCACACAGTGCAATCCCATGCCTGCCTGCTCAGAAGTAAGCCCCCCCCCCCAAAAAAAAGCTCAATGGGAGTTACTCATAGGTGATTGTGTACAGGACTGCAGCCTAACAGTGCAATTCTAACCATGTCTGCTCAGAAGTAAGTCATGTTGAATTCATTGGGCCTTATTCCCAGGTAAGTGTGGTAGGATTGCAACCTACCTAATGGATAACAAACATTGATGGACAGATTTCTTTAGTTTGTCTGATTTGTAAATCCACTGAAATTAATGGACATGATTCTGAGTAGAATGTAATTGGAGACACACCATAGTTGCATTTTCATTCCATTTTATTGCGAGCTTATTGAATTTCCATGTAGACTAGTGTGTTATGTTGAGATATATATATATATATATATATATATACACACACACACAGTGGTGCCCCGCAAGACGAATGCCTCGCAAGACAGAAAACCCGCAAGACGAAAGGGTTTTCCGTTTGCAGAGGCGCTTCGTAGGACGAATTTCCCTATGGGCTTGCTTCGCAAGACGAAAAATGATGAAAAAATTTGAATATTTTTTTTGCTCCAAAACCCCTTATTTTGAATCGCTAAGCTGCTAAAAGCATTTTAGCAGCAAAACCGCTAATCCCCCACCCCTTAAAAAGCCGTTTTTAGCCCTTAAATCGCCAATAGCGCTAATAGCACTACTCCGTCAATGGGCTTGCTTCGCAAGACGAAAAAACCCCAAGACGAAAAGACCCACGGAACGGATTCTTTTCGTCTTGCGAGGCACCACTGTATATATATATATATATATATATATATATATATGAAATATATCCTTGATCCTCAGATCTTTGATCAATGGAGAGCAATGGGTGCAAAGGTAGGGATGAATGACTCAGTCAATTCTGGTTTCTCACAGTTTCTAATTTTTCCAGACTTAAGCTTAATTCTTGACATTTTCATATCAGTTTGCAATTTTTTTAAAAAAAAACCCCTCATAAAATTCATAAACATTTTAAAGTGAATTTCTTCTAATGCACAGTTTAATGAAACATTTTGTCTAATATACAAAATTTCGCTAAGCCATTCTCCACAACACAATGTGTTTGTGTACAGTATTTCCACACACACCTGCATTTTTGTACCGATTACTTGACTGGAAAAACCACATTGCAAAATTCAGAGAAGTGTGACTTTTGAAAGATGTCTGTATTGCAGCTTACAATTTTTGGGCTACTGGTATCTAAAAGCTCAGAAAGCCTTTTGAAAGCATATTCCGAGTTCAGAAAGCTGGGGTGCGTCCTGGCACAGGAAACTGAGGCAGGCAGGCATCGTGCTCCCCTTCTGAGGAATCGCCCCCACTTTGTCTTCACATTAGTGCTGCAAGACTTAATTGTTCCACCCAATTAAAAGCACTCTTTTCTTCCTGCTTCCCTCCCCATTGCCTTTCTCCTTGTATTCACACAATTATGAAACTATCATGTAACAATTTAACTGGGTTAACTACTTTTGATAGTGTGGCGGTGGGGAACACAGGACACCTCGCTCCCACAAGGAACACCAACTTTCTCACCATTCTTAAGTAACAGCGTAAATAATTGAGGAGAAATCTGAAGGTACGAACAACAACAACACAATTTCATTTGGATTTAAAAACTCACCTTACCTTGGCTTTAGAAGATTGGCTTTCAAAGAGATGGGGAACTTTCTGATCCCTACCAGCCTGCCCCACTGAAGTTAAAGGAATCGCTAAATGGTGACATTTGTTCCTTGAAGCATCCCGAAAATGGAAAAAGTTGACCCATTTCCTAAATCATAAGATTTTACCCTGTTCCCTTTCATGTAGTATTTTTTGTAATCCCTTTTTAATTTGAAGAATAGCTAACCAGATGACTCTAGGAAGCCCATAAGCAGGTCCCATGAACAGTACTACTTTCCCCACTTATTCAGAGACACATTGCCTCCCATGGTGGAGGGGCAGTGTAGCCATTTGTGGCTGGTAGCCATTGCCTCCACAGACTGGTCTATTATGAAATACTGATGTGAAACGTAGTTGAAGCAAAAGCTGCACCTCCAGTTAGTGAAGTAAAATCTACAATAAGCTTTCTTTAATTTTTAAAATATCAATAATGTATTTTTTCATGCATGACTATGCTTTTTGCTAAAAAAAAAAAAAAGAGACAAAAATTGGGTGTCGTTTTATACACAGTAGTGAATGCAGAGGGGGGACATGCGATTAATGGCAGCAGGAAATTGGCAGCAGTGATTGGGCAGGTGATTAGTGGCTGCAGCAAGGCCTGCTGGTGATTGGCTGTGGCTGCGGCAATTGGGCAGGTGATTGGCAGCTGTGGCAAGTGGGCGGGTAGGCTGTTGGTCTCATCCACCTCAGCCAGCATCATCAATGGGAAGGGATGATGGGAATCATAGCCAACAACTTCTGGAGGGCACCAGTTCCCCTCTCTATTTCTGTTTGGTCATGATGTCCTAATTAATTAAGTGTAGAATATTAGTTGAGTGTGGAGAAGTCAAGTGATTACCTGCCTGTGTCTGTCTTGTCCTGATGGCGCCTTTCCACCTATGGTCCCCAACAATAGTCATTTCCCCTGTGAAAAATACTTTGCTTCCAAAATGGCTGCCCTGCCGAGTGAAGTTGCGTCCCACTGAGGTGGCCACGTGTATGGCACAGAAGCAAATATTTTACTGCTGGGGTCACCGCTGGAGTAAATGCCCACCGTCTGACTGTGTAGAGCACATCCTACAACTGGGAATGTATTGAACATGGTTGAGTTTGCACAAGTTTTGAGAGTCTGTTGGACGCTGCAGTCAAGCAGGCAGTTTTCAAAAAATGAAAGCATCCTTGAGCCGCAAACAGTAAAAGCATCATTTAAACATCATTTCCTGTACTAAATTTCACCCGCATTAAGCAGATTTGGGGAGGAGGGGGAAGTATCAGCCGCAAACATGCTAGCGATAGAAATTTCCTACTGCAAGCAAGTCTTTATAGATTCCTGCTTTTCAGTGTACATGTCTCTAAGGGCCATTTGAATCCATATTAATTTCCTTTCTGGCAGTTATGCAGCTGAGTATGAACTGCATTATTTCACTTTTAATCTGTCAGTAATTTAGTAATGTGTAAACTAATTATGCACAGATATTAATGTAATCGGTTTGGGGAGCTATAAAATCAATGTGTTTTTACAGAGTACATTACAAAGAAGTGCCTTATTATAATCATATGTCAGTTACTGATAATATTGTGGGATTAAGCCTGGATGTCATTGGCATGTCAATATAAACACGGTCATCCATCCTTCTCAATGGCACATTCATTACACTTTTAAAAAAAGAAAGAAAGATTCTGACTAGCACTTTTCAGAAATTCTGTTCGTTCTCTGATACTTCTCCAACTTATTCCCAATTTGTTCCTCTCTTTTATTTTCATCAACGTTCAGTCCCAAATCCATCAAGACTTAAAATAATTAAGATTTAAAATAATGAAACCACCTGCTCAGGCTTCTCCACAAGTAGCATCACTGAATACGTGGACTGATAACAAGAAATTTGGTCACTCAAAGAACATTTGACATGAATGCTAGCTGCACCTTGATATTCAGTAGCCCAGAAATTGAAAACTTTGAAAAATCTACATTTAAGAACCCATGAACATATAAGAACCTATGGACTTTGGCTATTAAAAAGAGTTTTTATTTGCACTAAAATGCTGACAATTTTTTATGAGAACAGTTTGTTAGTTTCAATTCTAGATGGACCAGTGGTCTGACCTGACCTGGTATAAGACAGCTTTCTGTGCAGTGGAGCACAGTGTTTAAAATACTGCAAAAGTGAGATTTAAACTGGAGTCATCATTCCTGGTCCAGAAAGCATGAGACTGTGGGTAAATGCGGTATACAAATTTTAATCATCATCATCATCATGACTTGTTAATGATCTCTGCTAACTCTGTGCTCCAGAATTCCACCTTTTCATGCTGGGGATGTGACTGCATTTACACAATCAGTAGCTGAAAGAAAAGAAAGACAGTATACACACTTGGCTCTGGCTGGGGGCTGAATGACGTCAATTGCAATGTTTCGGTTCAGATGCTTGACAAATCTCCTTAAAGTGTACATGCTGTAGGTTCAAAACTCCATATTAAGTTTATGAGGTGCTTAACTGCACTGGATTGTAGTGAATTATCTAGTTGTAGTAAGAACCTGACCAGCTTCAAATGAAAACCAGAAGGAGCCAGCCTTTCGATTCCATAGATTACATGTTCCCTGCTATGTGCACATGCTGTTCTAAGCACTAGATCTTCCAGCACAGGTTTATTTTTTAAAAAGGAAACATTTCACTAGGGCTGCAATGCTTAGTCAACTCATTGATTAGTCCTATCAGTTAAAAACATTTTGATAGGCTAAGGAGGTGCTCCCAATTAAGTGGCCTGGGGTTGTTGCTTTTTAATGCTTTAACAGACATGCTTAAAACATTTGACAAGTTCTATCTTAAAAGAGGCATTCAATCCTGTGAAAAGGAAAAAAACAGGGCAACGTTCTCTAAGGCAGTGTCTGCTCCCATGCATCATAAAACCAAGGCTACATGATTTTCTTAGAACTATTGCTTTTCTCATACGCGAATACATACAGAATCATAGAACTGGATTGAAGTTGGATTTGATAGAATGAGCCATGTAATCGATTCACAGTTGTACTGATTAGGTCTATCACTGAATGCTGGATTTGATGGGCCTTTGGCCTGGCCCAGCAGGGCTCTTATCTTCTTAAATCTATCCATTCTCCACCCTACTAACTTGCCTGTATGTACCGGTAAGTCCCAGTCGCCCTACAGCTACCAGGCCAGTTGCTAAATGCAAGGCTGCTCCACACCAGAGTCCAGTCTATAACTCTTTGAGAGTATGGCTGCATCTGCACCCTACATTTAAAGCATCATTATACCACTTGAAAAGGGGTTCACCAATCAATCCCTCTTCCTGGGGGATTCTGGGAATCGCAGCTCTTCAAGGACAAAAGGGCTCTCCTATAAGCACCTTTAACAAACTACCATTCCTAGGATTCTTTGGGGAATGCCATGCCTGTTCAAGGTGGCATGTCAGTGCAGACATGCATATGCTGCCTATAAAATTGTGGGAAGGCAGCATAAAGGAGGCCCTGTTGACAGTCAACAGCATCTTGAGCTGTGAGCAGCGGATGAAATATATAATTTTAGAAACCTAAACAGGCACGATTTCATGAGCGTAGGGCAAGCAAGGTTTCTGAAGAGCTGGTATTGATCCAGCTATGAAGCTGTGACAATAACACTGTATGCTATTGACCACCGCTGCAGGGGGCTCCAAATATTATTTATTGAGGCAAAGAGGAACACCACTGAGATGGTGCTGCCCCTGTAATCAGAGGTAATTGCTGGGAAGTGAGGCGTGGCACTCCCCGTTGACCCTTGCATGCTGAAACAGCCATGGGTTATATTTAACTCTATTAGGACTGACGTTATCAAATTACATAATGGCATCATAGAACAAGCAGCCTCCGTCTGAATCATTGATTTTCTATTACTGCTGATCTTCTGCACTCTGCAGATGGAGCTCCTGTTAGCGGCCATACAATATCTCTGCATGAGGGAAACTGGGAGGAGGAAGACACAGAATCACAGCCTGTTGTTAATTAAACAACACTCAAACAACTTGCAAATTTTGTGTATGTTTCAAGAACGCCTTGGAAATTTCCATCGTTGCCCTTTTGGAAATGGGTCATTCCAAAGGCACCACAGCCTTCATAAAATCCAAGCAAGGAACGGAACAACAGGATGATCAGTCTTGGGCTTCCAGAGAGACAGTATGGTGCAGTGGTTAGTGTGTTGGACTAGAACCTGGAAGAGCAGGGCACCGATTCCCACTCAACCTTGAAGTTCACTGGGTAGCATTAGGGTTGTCACAGTTGCTAAGCCTAACCTACCTCACAGGGTTGTTGTGTGGGTAAAATGGGATGGAGAGTAAGGTTGGGAAGGTCCAGGCTCACTTCCCGACTCCCTGCCCTATTAGGAAGGGAATGGTTTATTCCACTTCTTGTTTGTCACATTAACATACTGCAGAAGCATCAAAGGATGCCAGCCAGTTCTCTCAAGTGCAATATTAAACATATTAATAGTTAACACAGTATCAATAATGAGTCAACAGTTCTAAAACAAGGTATAGTAATGTGAAATATCAACAGAAGAGCTTAGTCCCTGTCAAAATTGCTGTTGTCTATTTTTATGAACTGCAAGTAAAAGAGTGTTGGCAATGAAATGGATTTTGAGTTTGTTTGTTTGTTTTTAGTATCTTTGCACAAAGATTGACCCAAGACCCCACCATGTTCTCAGGCTTTCAATTGATTTAGGTGTCCCCACAACTGGAATATCCTCTTTCTGTTTCTCTAGGATGGTCAGTCTATAATTGAGAAGAGATGGGCGAATCTGTCCATTTCAGTTTCTCTCAGTTCCTCATTTTTCCAGTATTAAATTTAGTTCTGCACATTTCTGCATTGGTTTGCACTTTTTAAAAAATCATCATGAAAATATCACCAGCATTTTGCTGTCAAGTTTTTCTAATATAAAAATGATGACCCCTATATCTACATGTTTGCAAAGGGTTCTTATTCACACTTTACTCTAACATACGCATTTTTGTCTACGTTACTTGGCTGGAGAACTACATTAAGAGAAGTGCAAACTTTAAAGGTTGTCTGAGTTCTAGTTTGCATATGTTTCAGGAAGTGCAAATTGAGTGAATACACTATTCTTTATTTAGTTAGCTATTTAAATTGTCAGTTGCATTATCTTGCCCAAGGCAACTCAAAGTGACTTACCACCAAAACAAAAACAAAATACGTAGATATATGAGAAGAGTTACTGGAATCACCAGGCCTGCGCTGTTTTGGTTTCTTTTTATTGCTGACCTACACCTGACTCCAGCTCCTGACAGTGTAAGGCTAGTGGTCTGGGGCAAGGGGCTACGGCCTGGAGACAGTCTTCAGAAGATATAGTCTTCAGAACATATAGGCCATGAATTCAGCCCCCCCCCCCCCCCCGCAACTGGCCTGAATATTCTTACCCGGATCCCCATATAGATATCTGGCAAGAGATCTGGTGGACATGATGTGCTATCATAGTTCTGAGGTGAATCTGCCCCAGTGATTGGCAGTGGTTATCCAGAATCTCATAAGAACATGGGAAGCTGACTTATACTGATCCATACCATTGGTCTAGCAGTTCAGTACTGTCCACATTAACTAGCAAAATCCCAGGGCTGCCAAATTGTGGGCTTCGTTAACTAAGAACACCAAAATCTGGGATCCTCTCGAAACTGGTGCCAAAGTTTCGCAGTCGGTTTGCAGCATTTTGCAGAGAAAACCCAGCATTTTGCAGCACCCCACGAACAGAGTAATTGATATGGCAAACCTGTGCCCCAAAACACACTGTTCTCCAATTTACTCCAAACTGGCACCAAACTTTGGCAAAGGTTTTGCAGCAAAAACTCCACGTTTTGCAGTGCCCCACAAATGGAGCAATAGCCACTCAAACGTGGGGGTCAAAGGGTAACCAAAACCCCAACATTTTCTGACTCCAAACCAGCACCAAACTTTGGCAAAAGTTTTGCAGTATTTTGCAGCGAAAACCCCACATTTTGCAAGACGACAGAAACGGAGCGATAGCCACTCAAACCTGGGGCTCAAAAGCTCACCCAAAAACCCAAAACACGAGGTGTCCTATTCATATTAAGGTGAAGGCAAGAACAAGCCCGTGTAAATACTACCTATATGGATAGGCTTGCCTAAGCAAAAACATTGTAAGCAAATTCCAGAAAGAGAACCATTATGGTGCCTACTTAATGTTAATAAAGAGGGAGTTCCAATAATGCTGGCCTGGCCACGATGGCTTTCCTTTTCTATCTTGCACATTCATTGCAGCAACTGGGCTTGCTGAGCCATGTGACCTGTCCTGAGACTACTGTAGCTGAGGAATCACATACCTCCTCCCTGAGCTAGCGAGCCCCATCTGGGTTGTGGGTCCTTGCCTGCCTTAGCTTCTAGAGCATACCTCCTGCAATCAGAATACTTCTGCCAAAATAACCAAAACCAATGAAGTCCAAGCCATGAGGTGAATTGATGGGGGGATTTCAACTCTCTCATCTCCTGTGCCAGCTGCCAGCCACACGCTGTGATCATGGTACAAGCCAGGGTTGCCATATTTTGAAGACCAAAAAAAGAAGACACATTTGCCATTTCCCCAATCTTAAATTCATTGTGTTCTTCCATTAATCCATGTATATGATGCACTTTCTGTATGCCAATAAAGGAGATTGATTGATTAATTGATTGACTGACTGATTGATTGACTGATTGATTGACTAGCAGTGGCTCTCTGGGGTTTTCAGACAAAGGTCTTTCCTGGTCTTACTTGGCAATTCCTGAGATTGATCCTGGGACCTTCTGCATATACACATGTGCTTTGCCCCCAAGCTATGGCCTTGCTGTCTGTATATGGAGCAAGGAGGATTGCATACCCTCCAACATTTCTCTAATGAAAATAGGGACACGGGTGGCACTGTGGGTAAAACCACAGAGCCTAGAACTTGCCGATCCGAAGGTTGGCAGTTCGAATCCCCGCGACAGGGTGAGCTCCCGTTGCTCGGTCCCTGCTCCTGCCAACCTAGCAGTTCGAAAGCACGTCAAAGTGCAAGTAGATAAATAGGTACCGCTCTGGCGGGAAGGTAAATGGCATTTCTGTGCACTGCTCTGGTTCGCCAGAAGTGGCTTAGTCATGCTGGACACATGACCCGGAAGCTGTGCGCCGTCTCCCTTGGCCAATAAAGCGAGATGAGCGCCGCAACCCCAGAGTCAGTCACGACTGGATCTAATGGTCAGGGGTCCCTTTACCTTTACCTTTAAGGAAAAGCAGTACATTCCAGGATCAAATAAGAAACTGGGATGGCTTCTCTAAATCAGGGACATCCCTGGAAAATAGGGACGCTTCGAGGGTCTGGCATTGTGCCTGCTGTGCATGAATTTCACAAACCACCATTTCAAAAGGTGTACTGCACAGCAGATGAAAATGTCAAGGAAGCCACAGCACACGGGCTTCCTGTTTCAGGATAAATGGCTCTCCCCTGCCACCTCCGCCTCTGAGCTGGCTGTCTTCAATTTTGCATTAGACGTACAAAATAGGTCATAAGCCATCATGGTAATGACTCCAATATTATAACATCTTTCCCCTCCTAGGTTGTAGCTAATAATTAACACTAAATGTCATACAGAAATATGTCACACTTTGGTGTCCTGGGGAATGTTTTTTTTCTTCTTCTTTTCCATTCTTTCATGGCATTTGAAAATGATCACACTCTAAAAATACGGGTGTGAAATTGAGGACTAGAAGAGTACAGAGCATGCTAGGGAAATGTGTGGCTTAATCATTTATAACGAAATGAGCATTTGGTAAAGGAATCTGCCTCCAATATCTCAGATCCTCCCCCCTTCCTTACAATAACACTCTCAGTTCTAAAATGTGAAATTACATAAAATCTATCCGAATGAGTGAGGGAAGTTGTTGTTGTTGTTGGTTTGGGTTTTTTTTTTAATGGAGGTTAAGTTTGGATGGAAGCTAAGCAGGGCTGGCCCAAGAAATTTTGGCACCTGAGATGATCCATGAAATAGTGTGCCCATCCCCACCAGGGAAGAAAGGGTGAATGAAGAGTTACATCAGGAACAAGAGAAATGGGGATAAAGATCTTCATCAGGATCTGCTGGCCCTCTGGATCTTGTTGCCTGAGGTGGTCACCTCAACTTGCCCCATGGGTGGGCCAGCCCTGAAGCTAAGCATCTCATTTTAACAGAAGAGCATGACTGAAATAAATAGGTGAAAAAGAGAATCACTGCAAATAAGGAGGAGCCAACTGTACATGAACCACTGAATAACCACTAGCAATGTTCAGTGGAAGTGCTGGAACATCTCTCTTGTATACAGAAAAACTCCAAGTTCAATGCCTGGTGTCTTCAGGTTGGGCTGAAATGCTGGGGATCCACTAGACAAATGGACTGTTGTGTTATAATGTAGCTTCTTATGTTCAGTGCAGCAGAAGCTTCTCCTGCACAACCCCCTTTCTAGTGAACTGGAGCCATGCAAAGACCAGTGATGGGGAACCTGTGGCTCTCCAGAGGTTGTTGGGCTCAGCTCCCATTATCCCTGACCATGATGACTGCAAGTAATGGGAAACCAACACTGTCTGCAGGGCCAACACTGTCTGCACTGTCCTCGGTTATAGGTAACACTGAGTAAAACTGATGGATGGTCTGACTTAGTATGAGTTAACTTCTTACGTTTCTATGACATGATAAGATGTCAGGGACTGGCTGGATGAGGGGGAGCAGTGGAAGCTGTCTGACCAAGAATCCCCCAGGGAAAGCACAGAGGGAGAGAATTTGGTTCCTGGCTCCTGGTGGTGGGAAACCAGCCACACCCCAGAGGAGGGATGAACTGGCAAGTACTGAAGGTAGGGAGCTTGAGGGATAGTGAAGAAGCAGAAACAGTCAGGTGCCCCAGCACATGCTGCAGCAACAGCAGTTTCTGGGCCAAGCCCTAGGAAAGTCCCACACAGAGTGCTGCAATGCAGTAACCCGATCTTGAAGTCACCAATGCCTGAACTTAGCATCTGAAGATGTAGGTTGTCATCTGTGAATGCTCATGCTGGGGTTTTGGTTTCGTTTTGTTTTTTGTAATAAATAGCCTGCAAATAGCAAGATTCAAGGTGCTATCTGTCACAATTCTCTTTCTCATGGAAAAATAACTCAGCATGCATGTAGATGTGTGCACCCACACATCCACAAACACACCATTTTAAAAGCACCAGACCACACTTTGGACAAGTTTTCTCTTGATCTTGGAATGGCATAATTAGTCCCTAAAGCCATACATTTATTACAGACTAATAAAACAGCAATACTAAATTCATAGAAAACAGTTCTGCTTCTGTCTCCTCCATCTTCACTTCAGAGCAGCTAAAAAAGGAAGGCATCAATGCATCTTGCTACAAAGCTTAAACATCTCTGTTTTGTTAGTCACTGTAGGATAGATAGAATTTGCCTTTCCTTAGTGTGATGAAAGATATTTTGTTGCAGAGAAAGCAGTCTCTTAGAGAATACTTTAAAAAACAAAACAAAACTACAGAATCTTCTTTCTGAGGGGAGGGAGGAGAGTGTTTCACCATATTCTATGGACCACCATGGCATGAATTGCCATTAATATGCTATTTCCTTTTCCTGCTATCACAATATAAAAGACCTTTGCTCTGACCTTTCTATGAAAACATCCTTTGTTTGGAATGAAAGCGACTCACTGTTAGACCCTTATCTATAGAGCTTAGCCAGCAGATCAAATCCAAAAGGGCAGAATTCATTTACTTTGTATTAAATGAGCTCAGTTAAGAAGTTTCAATTTTGGCAGAAAGGTGTATTAATCACAAGGCAAAAGAACCGATCTCACTTTTCACAGCTTCTGGTTTGCTTTCAATACAGTTCCACAGTGAAGCTTTTGTTCCTCATTTTTTTGGAGAGAGAGAAAAAAGTAGCGCTTTATTTAAATACAGTAAATATAACAAAATGAACCTTCTTAAAATTACACCAGAGTTCCTACAGTACAGGATGTCCATAATGACCTCAGTGTTGCATGACTAACTTTACAGCTTCAGAAAGAAAAAGAAAAAGAAAACCCAAAAAGGTTCTAAATTAGTTTGGACAGATGGGTTTTATCCAGACGAAATTTTTGTGAGCTGCCTTAATTTTTATGCAGCCAGTACTTTTGAGATGAAATTAAAATATGGATGAAAAACATATTAAAGTTTCCCTTGGGCACAGATATGTTTTTATGTTTACAAGGTGTTAAAGAGATGATTTAAAAACTAGCTCTATGAGAGATCAATTGCAAGCAGGGCTTGATTTATGAACCTTCGTGAAGTTTTTGTGCAACCTCTGGTCTTAATGCCCTATATGTTTTGAACCACTAATTATCCTTTAATTCATAAGGGTTTCATAGGATGTTACAAGTGTAATGCAGTTATATTAGGAGCTGGTATTTAAAAAGAGTACTTTACAAGTCGCGCCGAGTAGGTTAACAATTCTGAATAAAGATATACAGACCCATTAAACTATCACGTACGTGCATGAACACAACACCTTTCAATGGGGGTCAATAGGACTGGCAACAAGCATTTAACTGACAGCACAGGGCATACTAAGGTTAACATCTGAATAGTATTTATTCAAACTGAGTGGATTTGGGGGATGAGAAATAGGGCAAGGATAGGTTTGAATCACATAAATTACTGCTGGTTGATGCACACAGAAGCTGAGTAAGTAGGGAGGATGCTGGCAGGCACAACTGGAGGGGGGGAATAGTCCTATGCTTGAATCCTACTTGTGGGCTGCCCACAGGAATCTGGTTGGCCACTGTGGGCACAGGATGCTGGACCAAAGGGGTCGCTGGCCTAATTCAGGAGGCTCTTCTAATGTTCTCATGGCTGATCATTGTGAGAGCAGGATGCCGGATGAAGATGGGTCTGGTCCAACACTGCTACTCTGATGCAGGATCTCATGGTGAGGTTTTATACATATTTACTCAGAAGCAAGGGTATGGGAGATATTCAGTTCAGCTAACATGTAAAGGCACTTTCTGAAACAATATATAAACCAAAACACAGCCAACCTTTGACATTGTGCACCTCTCTGACTTTTGCAGGGCAGTTTTCCCTTCAAGGAATTGGGGCGAGAATGCACAGACTAGGGTAAATGTGCATTTTTAATATAAAAAAAAAAAAATGATGATCACAGTATCCTGGCACAACCTTTGCCACCTGGACCCTACTCCCATCATTCTCAGCTAGCACAGCCAATGGTCAGGGATGGTGGGATTTGAAGTCCAGGAATTTATGGAGGGCACCAGGTTAGGAGTACTATGGTGGATGGTTCTATTGGGAATCAATGTTTGGAAGCAAAATTCCTAGCTGAGTATTCACTGTAATTTGGAAGTGTTTGGAAGGGTGGCACCACAAGGATTGGCCTTTTCTGTGGTGGCTCCCCACTTGTGGAATGCTCTTCCCAGGAAGGTTTGGCTGGCGCCATCATTACCTATCTTTAGACACCAGGTGAAAACATTTCTCTATAACCTGGCATTTGGCTGATTAACATTCTAGGGCCTTTTAAATGTTTTGTTGTTGTTTTTTTTGTTAGAGGGAAGTTATTGGTTTGTTTTCATTTTATCATGTCTTTTGTGTTCTCCTTTTGTATTTTTATGTTGTGAACCACCTTGTGATCTTCAGCTGAATTAAACAATAATACAATGAAAATAATATTTAAAAGATTGAAAAGACAGAACAACAATAAGAAAAAACCTCACAGCACCAGCCCTTTCCTAGAAACCAGGCCTGTGGGAATAAAAAGATATTCACCTGCCGGCCAAAGGATAGTAAGGAGGGAGGCAGTCTAACTTCTCTAGGGAGGGAGTTTGAAAGTCTGGGAGCAGCCACAGAGACATCACATTGACTCATGTATGACAGCCGTGGGGCTTAGATAAAAATAACAGTAAAGAAAACTGTGCTTTAAAACTATAGCATATTATAACTTTTGTTGTCGGGGAAGGAGACAATAACATCCGCAATGTGCCCCCTCCTCCATGGAAAGAGTTGAAATTCTAATAAAATATGAAGAAAACCACCCTCTGGACACAGCTCATTTTTAGCAACAAGCTACAGGCGAAAACTTTAGTATCTCTAATAAATCACATACCTGACCTGTGTAGCTTGGTTACCTTCCAAGAAAATGAATCCCATCACTGTTAATCAGAAACTGTACAGAGAAAGCAGTTGAGGGGGGTGTTCAAAAAAAGAAAGAAAGAAAAAGATTTGGATACATAGGTATAAAATACCAATTAGGTGATTAATTGTTACCTGGAAAGTGTTAATAATCTTGCAAAAACGCAACCTCAAATGCATTACTTTCGGTCAGGAAGAAAACACTCTGGTACTAATACTTATACTAATAAGTATACTACTAATACTGGTACTAGATTCACAGAATTGTAGAGTTGGAAGGGATTCCCAAAGGTCATCTAGTCCAACCCCCAGCAATGGAAGAATCACAGCTAAAGAATCCCTGGCAGATGGCCTTCCAACCTCTGCTTAAAAGCCTTTCAATGAAGGTGATGACCCCTGGGATGATTCTTATATGATGACATGCTCATTCTCTCTCATTCCCATAGTGGGTTAATTCATGAATTATATTTATAGCCAGCCTGACAACATTTAAAAACACAACATTATAAAATACAAAGTAATAACTAGTTAAACACAGTAATGAAGACACATCAAAGCACATTTAAAAGCAAGAGTTAAAAACAGTTTTGCCCTGACAGCACTCCAGTGATCAACAGGAGAGAAGCAGCGGAATGAGACAGTGCAAGGGAGTTCCCATCTTATATAAGCACACACAGAGAGTCACAGAATTGGAGAAGACTTGCAAGACCCTTCCTCCAACACCTTCCTTTGATGCATGCAATCCACAGCCAGAACATCCTGAGCTGTTTCTGTGCTAGCTGGCCATTATAAGATCACTATTTAAGAACTGGCCCGTGAGTTTGCCTTTTTCTTCCCTGTCCCTTTTTCCTTGTGCGTCATGTATTTTCAGATCATAAACCTGAGGGTAGGGACTGTTTTGATTTCCTTAGGCCATGCTTGGAGGCTTCTGGACTGAAGAGCATATGCTCCAAATCAGGGTTTCCCAAGCTTGGGTCTCCAGCTGCTTTTGGACTACAACTCCCATCACCCCTAGCTAGCAGGACCAGTGGCCAGGGATGATGGGAGTTGTAGTCCAAAAAAGCAGCTGGAGACCCAAGTTTGGGAAATCCAGCTCTAAACAAAGAGACACCTTTGGCTGTGCTACATCAACAGTACCTACAGTCGAAAATTAATAATGACTGAGATAGGGAAGATGAGAAGCTGCCTTATACTGAGTTAGACCTTTGGTCCATTTAGCTCGGTATTGTCTGTACTGACACTGTAATTTCAGGCAAGGAACCTTGTGCTACCTGGAGATGCCAGGGATTCAACCTGCAATGCAGATGCTCTGTCATGACGCTACAGTAGTATAGGATCCTGCTGGACTCCAACTTTCGTCAGCCCCAGGCATTGTAGTCAATGGTGGGAGATGATGTCCAACAGTGTCTGAAGGGCCACAGATTCCCTGTACCTGACAGTTTACTCACAAGGCATGAGGGTCTCCCCCTGTCCATTTTCTCCTTCTCTCAGTTGCAGCAAGCTGAAGAGGAACTATTGAGAGAAACTGCTTTTGCTGCCCACTCTTGACTTACACACAAGGGGTAAAGAGGTCAACACACTGAGCTATTTCAGCTGTTCAGCACTAGCCGCCATGTGAGCCCGAACAATTTAGCCAGTGTTGCAGCCTATAAAGAAGGACGGGGGCAATGGAGAGAGGGGCGGGGGAATTGAGAATTGACAGACTTTTTTTAAAAAAAAGTAAAACACCCAAGCAAAAATAAACGTCACTTGAGTTCCTTATCCAAGCACTTAGTGATGTTTAAATACACCCCAGGAGGCTCTGGGACAAATTAGGGTGTATTTCATCACTGTATTTTCTGCCTGCTTGTTGGAAGGAGGTTTTAACAGCAAGTCTGGTCCATTGATAACAGTTTTAAGAGAGCAAATTCACTGGCTGCTGCCACTTAGACAGCTTCATCTTGAGGCCTAGTCTCACTAAGACTGAGCAAAATGACAACACACAGCTGCAGTTGTGTGATGTGGAAAGAGGGCTTTGTGGCTGGGGTTTTTTTTGGGGGGTGACTGTAAAACTGAGAATGGAAGATCATAGCTCAGTAGCAGGCAAAACCTTCTGGTTTCAATCCCTGGGACTTATAGGGAAGCCACAGAGACCTGCTGCTAGCCAGTGCCAACTTTGCTAAGCTAGATTGACAAATGGCCTGACTTAGTACCTGTAATTTTTAATACGCCATTTTTAATATCCATCGCCCCAATGCCTTAGAATGATGCCAATGTCGCATTATTCTGAGTTCCATTCTGAGCAGGGTGAAAGAAAGATCTCTGGTAGTAATGAGGAGCTGTCCAAAAGAGTTTGAAAGAGAGGAGGTGCCCCTCTTGAAAGTTTGGTCTTGCCCTAGTTCTTACTGCTAAATCTGTGTTTGGACTGTGTAGTTTCAGAGAGCAGGTGGGGGCTCACATAACTGAGTGTTCCTGAATACAGAACATCGCAAAACCAGCCTCTCAGAGGAAAGGACCCCATTCTGCCTTCCAGCTTGTGGTTGTTGTTGTTTAGTTGTTTAGTCGTGTCCAACTCTTCGTGACCCCATGGACCAGAGCATGCCAGGTGCTCCTGTCTTCCACTGTCTCCCGCAGTTTGGTAGCTTCGAGAACACTGTCCAACCATCTCGTCCTCTGCCGTCCCCTTCTCCTTGTGCCCTCCATCTTTCCCAGCATCAGGGTCTTTTCCAGGGAGTCTTCTCTTCTCATGAGGTGGCCAAAGTACTGGAGCCTCAGCTTCACGATATGTCTTCCAGTGAGCACTCATGGCTGATTTCCTTAAGAATGGAGAGGCTGGATCTTCTTGCAGTCCATGGGACTCTCAAGAGTCTCCTCCAACACCATAATTCAAAAGCATCAATTCTTCAGCGATCAGCCTTCTTTATGGTCCAGCTCTCACTTCCATACATCACTACTGGGAAAACAATAGCTTTAACTATACGGACCTTTGTTGGCAAGGTGATGTCTCTGCTTTTTCAGATGCTGTCTAGGTTTGTCATTGCTTTCCTCCCAAGAAGCAGGCGTCTTTTAATTTTGTGGCTGCTGTCACCATCTGCAGTCTCCATCATGGAGCCCAAGAAAGTAAAATCCCAGCTTGTGGTAGCAATGTCTTAACCAGGGAAAGTCTTCACCATCTTGAAGGTTTCAGGCTCCATCTTGGAAGTGAGGAGCTGGGATCCTGCAACAAGGCCAAGGAAAGACTGACTAAACCCAGGGTGAGTTTAATCACCTCTGACACTGAGGCCCAAGCCTGAGGGAAAGGCCTTAAACACCAGATGGAAACCCAGCCCATTTAGAGAAGGGCCAGACCACATGAAATTTCATCACCATTTTAGTCAGAATTTCTCTTAATAAACGCATTTTTGCAAATGAATTCTTCCTAATGTAATGCATTTTTAAAATATTATTTTCACTAATATAGATACTCATTTCTAGGCACACACTATCTTAATACATGAGCTTTTGGCTGGTGAACTGCACTGCAAAATTTGGAGTGGCATGGATTTTGAAAGGTTGGCTGTGTTTCAGTTCATGTATTGTGCTGGAAAGTGTGAATTGGGAAGGTTCGCCTACAAATGTGACCTGAATTGAATTGCTCCCCCAGTCAGAGGTAAGGATTGTGCCCCCATCTCCCTAACTGATAAGCCACATTTGTCCTCAAATTTATGTACCGAAAGAATATTATATACTTCAGTCTGATGTTGCTGTTGAAAACTAAAAGGCATGGTGAAAAAAGAAAAGGCGGACTTGTAAACGGGTGGAGATGGGGTAACATTAAGCTGCCATAATTGCTAGTCAGCAGGATATCTTCACTTTGATGTAAAGTATCTCCTGTGTCTTAGAGAGGAAGAAACTTCAAACGCTTTCATTTCAAGGCAATAAACCCCGACTTGGATGTATCTGAAAAATAAAAACTGCTTTTCAGAAGCTCCAGCCTAGGAAGACACAAAGGGGGTGGGGAGGCAATGCTGAGGGTGAATGTGAAGCAGAGAAGGGACCAATCCATCCATTTTGGTTTCTCTCCGTTTCTCATTTTTCCAGGCTTAACTTCACTTCTCCACATTTACGCATCTGTTTGTGAACTTTTCCTATATAAAACAATTTTCTTGGGCAACGAAAGGATATACAGCACCTCTGTTTTCAGATCACATGGTTCTTCTTACAGGTCAGTTTCATTCACTTAGGGTGATAGTGATTGGCCAGGCACAAGGATAAAAAAAATAGGGACTCCTTCCTGGTAAACGGTAAAGGTAAAGGACCCCTGACAGTTAAGTCCAGTCGTGAACGACTCTGGGGTTGCGGTGCTCATCTCACTTTACTGGCCGAGGGAGCCAGTGTTTGTCTGCAGACAGTTTTTCCGGGTCATGTGGCCAGAATGACTAAGCCGCTTCTGGCGAAACCAGAGCAGCGCACGGAAATGCCGTTTTCCTTCCTGCCAGAGTGGTAACTATTTATCTACTTGCACTTTGACGTGCTTTCGAACTGCTAGGTTGGCAGGAGCAGGGAGCGAGCAACGGGAGCTCACCCCATCGTGGGGATTTGAACCGCCACCCGTGTCCCCCTACTTCCTGGTAAAGAGGGGCAATTTGAGTATTAAGACAAAAATATTACATAATGTAGGCCACCTGCAGAAGATTGTAGAATCATAAGCCTGCTGGGTTAAGCAATGTCCTATTTAGTCCAGCATCCTGTTCTCACAGTGGCCAATCATGTGATGGCGGTGATCTGAATCAGTTCCCATGAGGCATCAGACCAGGAAGTCCAAAAGTAGGAACCCAGTGTAACAGTGTTCTCCTCACTTCTGGTTCCCCATAATGGCATTCACAAGCCCCTGACAGTCAAGGCAGAGCTCAGCCATTGTGGCTAGTAGCAATTGATAGCTTTATCCTCCATGAATTTGTCTTTTTTTTGAAAGCGGCTCCCACTTTTTAACTATGTACTGCATGAAGAAGCACTTCCCTTTGCGTGTCCTGAATCTTCCAACATTCAGCTTCTTTGGATGTCTGTGAATTGTAGTGTTATGAGAGAGAGAAAAGTTTTTCCACATTGGAGACAAAGGGTCAGGGTCTCACTCACTCAATGCATCGAAAGAGGGCCACTTCTCTCTCTCTCTCTCTCTCTCTCTCAGAAAGACTTGAAGGATTTGACCCGTAATATTTGAAACTTAATATACATGTTTGGATTGCAACATGTGTTAAGATTTATGGTTTGTCTGTTAAAAAAGAAAGAAAAGAATAGGAGTCCTTGTCATGGGCGGGAGAATTAGTGGCAAGTTTTGAGAAGCTCTTTAATTGTGGACTAGGCTTTTTTTTCTCCCCTTTTCTTTTCTGTGCCAGCTGTTGTTTCAAAACTATAAATGGAAGACAACAGGATCAGGGTGAACACTTAATTCCTTTTTTCTCCGATAGCAAACATTAACCACTGGGCTGGCAATTGGACCACCTGCAATGTGTTAGTCATTAGAAAGGTCACTGTTACTGAGCATTTTAAAACGGTGAATAGCTTCAGATTAAATTAGGTGTAAAAAAAGTCATTTCCTCTCTGTGATAAACTAAAAACACCTGCAGCACAGCTCAAGTTTACCGGGAGATACACAAAGGCTCTCCCAAGCATCTGCCAACCTTGAGAAAAAGGTTGCCAACATTTGGGGGAGGGGCAGTGCTCCCATGCCTTTTAGCAACCGTGCAACAAATTAGAATTTGGAAGCTGGTGCAGACCCTTTACATCTTGGGTGTCCTTGTAACATAGCATCAAGGAATACAGCTCTCATTACCTCTAACCATTGATCATGCTGGCTGAAGGTCATTCAGAGTTGCAATCCAACAACAGCTAGAAAGGCTTCTGATTCAGCATCTCTTGCTTAGAGATAGAAGAGTAAAAATCCACCAGTAAATCCACCAGATAGAACACATCTTAGCCACATTCACAGGGCAGGTAATTCTGTTTCCCTGACTGTTAATTTCTGGATTTCATTTGAGCTTTCCTAAGACGTAGAAGGCACTTCTGAAAATCTGGTGGAATATAGTGGAAGTTTAGTGCTCATTTCCTTGCTAATTGGTTTCAGAAATGATCTGTGTACAACCCCATCAACTCAGAAAATTCATTGCAGGAGCAAAGTGATGAAATTTGGGGCAGCATACAAGCATACAGTTCTTCCCTATTGTTATCATTGGGGAACAGAAGCAGGCATGTGACAAAAGGCCAAGGGAGTAGTGACATTGTCCAATGACGTTCGTTGTTGTGTTGCAGCATGCCCACTGGTGTGAATGAAATTTAGCACAACATGCCAGTATCTCGGCTAAAAAGCCGCAGTTCCATAACGCAACAGGTACTGAAGTGTGAAAGGAGTATTTGAAAATGAGACAGGAAGAGGAAAGCAATATTCTCCATGTCTGAATGCAGCCCTTGTCTCTCTCCATCTCGCATACTGTTCCCACAAACATGCACAAGCACACAATGTCTTTCCATTTATCCCTCATCCATCTGTTCTCATTCATTCATTCATCTTTTTCTTTCTCCGTGTTTGGTAAGCTGCTCCTGTGCTATAGACTAGATTCAGGTAGGTCAGGGATGGGGAACCTGTGTCCCTTCAGATCTTTTGAGGCTCCATTTCTCAACATCCCCAGCCTGCATAGCCTATGATAAGGGATGATGGGAGTTGTAGTCTAGCAACATCTAGAAGGCCACACTAACCCTTGGCTAGGTGGCCTCAAAATCTCATTCCTTAGATGGCATCTTTCTATGTTCCTGCATTGGGTGCAAAATACTTTATTATTTTATCTATTAAATTTGCATACTGCTCTTTATCCGAAGATCACTGAGCAGTTCACAACATAAAAATACAAATTTCAATCACATTTTGAGTGTGTAACATCTGAGACCTTTGCCAAGCAACAGTCTGGACATGATAGGTTAAAATTTGACATGACTGCTTACAATCCTATACTTACTCATCTGGGAGTAAATACCACTGAGCACAGTGAAGCTTACTTCCAAGTCGATGTGCATAGGATCTGTCTGTAATTCCCATGGATGGGATGGAATGGGAAGGGTAACTCTAAAAAATGTTTACTCAGTTGTAGGACTTTCTGATTTCAGTCAGACTTACTCCCATGGAAGTATGCAGAGGACCGAAGCTTTAGTGTTGACCAACTTAAAACTTAAATCTCAGTGAGATCTATAGTCTGATCATATGCATGTTTACACAGAAGTAAGTCCCACTTCGTCCAATGGGATTCATGTCCAAGTTGTTGTTGTTTTTGCATAAGAGATAGCCAGAATTCCTGGTATTTTCTTCTTCTCTACTTTGTATGTTTAGAGATTTGGTATTTATCCCACTATGTGTCCTCTCTCTCTCTCTCTCTCTCTCTCTCCCTCCCCCCTCCCTCCCCTCTCTTTTCTGGGGGAGGCGGAAAATCAGCTGATTATCTGAAAACAAACACCCCATCACAATGCTTACCCCACCTTTTCTGTGGTCTCTGCAGCAGATGGATGGATAGTAATGGAAGCATTGAACAGCACTTTAGACAAGTTTGTTCTGGATCCTGGTAAGATGCAATTTAATCACTAAAAGTTAATCACTGATGAAGGTGGGAGTCTCAACATTTTGCAGTAAGAATTTAACAAGAATTTCTAATGGGAGTAGTATATCTATCTATATCTATATATTTATATCTATATATCTATATCTATGTCTATATCTATATCGATATATATATATGTCTGTATCTATATCGATATCTGTATCATCTATCATCTGTATATATCAGCATTCCTTAGATAATAGCTTCCGTCAGTACCTTCCATTACCATTTTTCTCACCTTAAATTTAATGCTCCCATGAGCCTCTTTACATACTTTGATTAAGATGAGTTGCAGCCTCTTGTCCAATAAGGCACTTCACTGGCATTTGCACAACCATGTTTTTCTTTACATAACATCACAACCTGTTGTGGTTTTGCCTTTCTCTCTTCCTTGTGATTCCATATTTGTATCTCTCTCCCTCCTCCCTCCTGCTCCATTAAGGCGTTATATCGGCATTTCATTTTCTAACGTGCAGCAGTTATTGCTATTGAAGCTACAGCCTCGTTTCTACCACAACTTCTAATTTTCAAAATGTTGTAAAATAAAGAGGACTTTACACATCTCACAGGCAAACAAATACGAGCACATAAGGAACGCATGTAGAAATCCAGGGATAGCTGGTGTTTGCTCATTTGCTGTTATTAAAGGATCTTCCCCAGGATTGGGGACATAGAGCACTGGAGTGGGGATTGGATTCAGGTCTCATTTAAAGGCAAACTTATCAAATTTTTCACTTTCTGAAACCATGCGGGAAGCAAAACTCAGCCATCCTTCAGAATTTGCACTTTTCAATTTTTTGCAACACAGCTCTCCAGCCAGGCTAAAGTGGGCATTAAGAAACAGCATACAAGCATGCATTATAGTAGGAAAAATGACTTCGCAAAAGTTGCACGGAGAATTGCACACAAAAATGAGTACAGTGGTACCTTGGTTTGCAACCGTTTTAGATTACAACCGTTTTGGATTCCAACCACATCAAACCCAGAAGTGCATGTCCCTTTTTTTGGATTACAACCCATTTTTGGGGGAGGCCCCATTGGCGAAAGCGTGCCTTAAGTTACAACTTGTTTTGGTTTACAACCGGACCTCCGGAACGGATTATGGTTGTAAACCAAGGTACCACTGTATAGCAGGAAAATGTTGCACCAAAATGCTGATGAATTTTCTGAAGTGGAAATTTGGAGAAGAAACTGACAGAAATTGACACTGACATATTCCCCCATCACTGCTCAGGATGTTCAACAGTGCTGGGGTATTCATTTTGCTTTCTACCTTCAGGGACTGCTTTGTACATTGATGTGCTGACAATGGGTCTCTAAAGCAAATTGCAGAGGATTCTGGGATATATTCTGAGGCACATCCTATGTGGATGGGTACATGATAGTTCCTCCTTCTGTAGTCACAGCACTCACCACAGGGGTGGATATTCTCATTGCTGTGGGACATCACCACTCCTGGCGCGATGGCCTCCATACAGCTCTGCAGATTTCCCAGTCTATAAAGGGAACAGAGATCAGATTGCCAGCTGGTGTACATTAGCACAGTTCCACAGGCCTAGATCGAACTCTGGTCCTGATGTCAGCTGGGGATTTGGTTCATGGGCTAAAGCTCAATTACTTCTTACCTAGGATTTCCATCAGACGCTTTCCTCTGCAACTTCTCATATTCTGCTGAGCCAGCTAGAGAAAACAGCAGGCAACCTCTTGGCTCAGACAGATTATTGAATGGGCTGGGAAACATCCAGCGTGTGATATGCTTAACTCTTTGGAGAGGTCACAGAGCCAAAGCAGAGTGGCTTCCATTGTCTTTAGCCATGCCCCAGAAACTCCTTGCTGTGTGAGTAGTTCCCATTCATGTTGAACACTGCTGAAGGAATCTCACTGTCTGCAAGCCCCCCACACTTGTCTGCTTCCTCACCTGCCCTGGCTGTCATCTTCCTTATCCTCGTACTCCTTGTCTTCCACCCTACAAGTCTCAATGGGCACCAGTCACCACTGGCCATAAAAACAAAAACAAAATGAACAGACTCTGCTCTTTTTTGGTCCACTGGAAACCCTAATGTAGCTGTATAAGGGCAACAGGGGTCTCCTGACAGCACTCAGGACTCCTAACCAGCTACATTTCCCAGAATTCACAACAGTTTAAAGTGGAACCATAGTGCTTTAAATGCATGGTGTGAATGTGGCCTGTGTGTGCGGGGAATGGGTTGCATTCACAAAGCTGATATGGAAATGTAGCAAAATAAAAAAGAGAGAGAAGCCAAAATGGACAGATTTGTCTATTCCGAGCGCTTCTCATTTGATGTATTTTGTTATCAACCAAGTTACAAATAGCAAGTCAATGGGAATCCAAGTGATTTTCCATGAAGGGTTGGCTTGATAACATATCTTCCAACTTTTTTTGATGCAAAACTGGGACACGCATCTTCTGGGACACACTCCTGGGGGAGTCACATGACTTGTGCCTTGCTCTCACCCCCAAAAGCACTTTTTTCAGGGTGAGAGTACTGCACAAGAGAGTGCAAGATTTCAGCCCCCAAAATGGTCACTGAGATCTTATGATAAAAATGGGATGACCCATTTTTCCCAGGGCACTTGGAAGGTATGTGATAAGGGACAGAGCACTTTCAGAACATCTAGCATATCACAACCAAGAGGTTAGGGGCCTTGCTGAAAAAGACAAATTCGATATTTTATGGTAGCCATTTATAACATCAGTGAACCTTTGTTGAGGCCCCCGTCAGGTCAGATAATGTTATGGTATACTTAACTTCACCAGACAGTCCCAGAGTAAATGTATCTGCTGATAATTGATGATACCACTGTAATCTTTCCCCTGTATTTTGTACTTGCTGTATCTTCCCTTCCTTTTCCAACTGAAGAGTCTCACAGAATTGTACTCAACACATCTGTAAACATTGTCTTTATTGCATCTTGTCGATATTGCTGTTGTTGTTTATTGTAAATTTAAAAATATGATAAAAAGCAGCAGCAGCAATGGTTTCATTGTGAGTGGCTTCCAAAATGTAGTTTGAAAAGTGGTATGTTTGTGTGTACACATAATGGGGCCCAGATTATCTGTAGATATAAATATATGCAACTAAGGCAACTTGTAAATAAGAAAAGTCAAACTATTTGCTGAGCTGTGCTTTCTTAGGGCTTTCTCCAACCCAAATGAGCACCGACAGGTCTTTGCCGTGTGAAACTCGGCACACTTCCTGTGTTGTGAATTCCTACCAAACCAGACTCCACCTTTGCCGTTGAAACCTGCTCTTATGTAGCAGAGTCGTAGCTGGTGGATTAACCTGACTTTATGGGAATGACCTCAGAAGAGGGGGAGAGATTCATTTGGGCTGCTGAATAATAAAAAGGCAGTCATTGAAAACCAGAAAGAAAGAAAGAAAACGAATAAAAAAAAACATAAAAAACGGCAAACAACTATAAATGAAACCAAAATAAACCCAACACCATTTCTTTTCAGAAATGCTGCACATTTAATTTGTTTACTGTAGCTGTGGGAATACATACATACTTTTAACAAAAATTATAAATGTGCCATTTTGCCTATTGCATATAAATCCACGCTATGGATAATCCTGAGGGGAAACTATCCAAAGATCACATCTAAGATAAATATATCCCAAGTGAACAGAGGTGGTTGAACTGCCTATGAGGATCTACCAAGCGGGAAAGGCAGTTGGGGGAGGAATTCCTTACAAGTCAACTAAAGGAGCAAGCTTGTGTTGCTTCATTGTAGAGCAGGAGTGGGGAAACTTTTGCAACCCAAGGACCACGTTCCTTTATGGGAAATCCTCCAGGGGCCACATTCCATTGTCAGGCAGAACTGGAGATGGGAGATATGGTTCTTATCTTTGTGCAGTAAGGTGCCATCTGCACTCTACATAATGCTAGGCTTCAACTGAAAGTTACTATGATTCTGGAGAGCTGAAGGGCAGCACCTTCTAGATTCTAACATTGGTCAGGGGACTGAGGCCCACTGGGTTAATGCTTTCCCTGCCTCTCAGAAAGATTCTTGTGGCCCATTCCATTTGCCAAAGAAGGAGCTCCTGCAGGGAGCTTCCTTTCTCTTTTTTGTGGCAGAAAGAGAACTGGTAGGTAGGAACTTTGAAACTACAAATGGGTGCTTGAGTTGGCTTTCATTTCCGCTTCTTCTTCTTCCTCTTCCCTCTCGATCCTTTTTCCTTTTGTGTCATGTCTTTTAGTTGGTAAACCTGAGAACTGGGGAATGTCTTATTACTGATCACTGCAAGTTGTTCTGGGAGCCTTTGGGGTTGAAGAGTGGAATAAAAAGACTCCACCTGAATGATGATGATGATGATGATGATAATTTAATAAAATAAATACATAAGCATCATAAAAATGTCCCCTCCCCCCCCAATAAAAAAGAGGAATGAAAAAGCAACAAGTCAGAGACACTAAGAGGTTGAGGACGGTGACATTGGAGAAAATGTCCCCCCCCCAATTGTTTCACTTTAGCTCTTAAAAATGCTTTTGCTTTCCCAAATTCAAATATTGGGAAGCGGTTTTTTAATGCTCTCTTCCCACCACAATTACTGTAGCTCAATTATGCAGTTGCATATGTCAGGTACACTACGGTCTAATTTAATCTTCATTACACATTGCCATATTGCAATTATATATGCTATCAGAGTGTTAACACATATTTAAACCTGTTATTCCTTTGTCACTGATTTACAAAGAGCTACCTGAAAAGAAACAGATGTCATAATTATAAGCTTATTCAGCTCAGTTTTAATACTGGGACCTCTGAGTAAATTACAGATGAACTTGTCTGTGTCCTGAAATTAATGTAGTGATACGACCACACTAATACTGTAATTCATTATGGATCGCTGGTGTGCTTCTTTCTCTCTCCACCCCCCCTTCCAAATTCAGGATTAGCAATAAAATTATATTAATACCACACAGTAATGAGATTAATGAATTTCTACACGGAGGACAGAAAAGAATAGTTTCCTTTGTAAGACAGTTGGGGGGCTGGGGTGGGGAATCACATAGATATAATTAAAAAGAATTACTCAACCCTTGTACAACTTCATTTATATGAAATTAATTTGTCCGGTGTCGTTTCCAATAATTGATCACTCTTGGCAAATTATAAAGGGCTTCTTCACCCATATGAACTGCATCTATAGGGGTACAGATCCCAAGGTATTATGTGAACTATTGAGGTGGTCCCCGTGGGTTCATATTAATTAAGGTTTAACAGTTTGGAAAATTGTAGCAATATTTTATGATTCATGTAATTAAACTCTAACGAAATGTCACAACTGCTAGTTATTTCCCTGCCAGCAATTTATATCACGTCCTTATTTCAAAGGAAGTTGAAAGTAATGAAATATTCTTAAGCACACAGACAATCAAAGTGAACTAGTGGGGGGGGGGCGGAATCTCTATGTTGGTTTCACTGATCAAAGGTAATTATATTACCATTCACCTTCCTCCACTAAATCAAAAAGGAAGTCCATCAGATGATGCAAAGTCTACTTGGTATCATATGGCCTCACTGTTAAAGACATGAAAACAGGCTCTAAAGCCTGTTTTTACATCACTATGCATGCAAAGAAAAACCATCCCGGTTTCTGATTTGATTCTGGAATGCCCCAATTTCTCTTTTTCCTCCCCTACACATCTTGGAAAACAATTAGAAGTTGTGGAGATCTCAGACCGTCCCACTCCTGTTCTTTTTGGAAATAGGAGCCTTTGTTCTGTGTGGAGGTGGGGGATGGAGTCCTGCTTATACAGAAAATAAAATACCTGCACCAAATAAAGGAAATGGTGAAGCTGACATGAGAAGCCCTTCCCATAATGTTAAAGGGAAATGTAACCAATCCACTTCAATTGCATTGCTTCAGCAGCCAGCAATTTTTGAGGAAATGCATGGAGTGTTTATTCCTTTATCGTAAATGGAGCCTTACATTGCAAGCCTTTACATGTCTACTCAGAAGTTAGTCCCACTGTATTCAATGGATCTTACTCCTAGGTAACTGGGTAAAGACTGTGCAGCCTTACACTGCAATCAGAAGTAGGTTCCATTGAATTACTCCCAGGAATGTTCCTGATCATTCTCACAGTTTCTATTATTATTATTATTATTATTATTATTATTTCCCACCTTTTCCCGTGACAGGGGCTCATGGCAGCTTACAGCTTAAAATTTTATTTCATTCCATTTATCTGTTGAATGTGTTGTACATGAGCCCTTTCCTCGCACATTTTTTTCTTTGCAACTCTCCTGTGTTAGGCGGGAAGGTTGTAATTGGCTCAAGGTGACAGAAGTATATGTGTATATGACAGCGCAGGAGATCAGACGTGGGGGAAGCTTCCTGGTGTAGAATAGAATGTCCCTATTTTCATCTGAGAAATGTTGGAGGGTATGGAGTAATTCAACCAAGTCTTACTCAGAGTGAACCTGTTCAAATTCATGAACACAACTAAGTTAGATTCATTAATTTCAGGAAGTCTACTGAGTAAAACATAGTGCGATCACACAAATTATTTATTCAGAGTGTGCAGAGGACAGTGACCAAGATGGTAAAGGGTCTGGAAACCAAGCCTTGTGAGGAATGGTTGAGGGAGTTGGGTATGTTTAGCCTAGAGAAGGGAAGACTGAGAAGTGATATGATGGCACCCTTCAACTATCCAAAGGGCTGTCACATAAAAGGCGCAGCAAGATTTTCTTCTGCTGCTCTAGATGGGATGACCAGAACCAATGGTTTCAAACGACACAAAATGAGATTCCAGCTAAACATTTGAAAGAACTTTCTGACAGTAAGAGTTGTTTGACAGTGGAAAGGACTACCTCAAAAATGCGTAAGCTCTCCTTCACTGGAAGTTTTTAAATTGGGGTTGGATGGCTGTCAGGGAACACGCTGTTCCCAGTAATCTTTATGTTATTGGCTGTGAGGTTGTCTCACTGCTTTTAATTTATTTACTTGTTAGATAAATTGTGTCATTTTGATGCTTTGCAGTGTGCTGCTCTGAGCTCCTTTGGAAGGAAGGGCAGGATAAAAATTTTGACAATAACAAGGGGTTAAGGGCCTGTAGTTCAACAATGTTCTTAAGAACATAAGAAGAGCTCTGCTGGATGAGGTCAATGGCCCATCTAGTCCAGCATCTTCTTCTCACAATAGCCACCCAGAAGCCTGTTGGAAAACCTGAAGCAGGACCTGAGAAAAACAGGACTCTCCCCTCCTGCAATTTCCAGCAACTGGTATTCAGAAACATTACTGCTTCCAACCATGGAAGTATTCTTCCATGTTCTCTGACCTGGAGCCATATTGACTGGGATTCATGGGAGCTGAAGTCCAGCATAAGGAGAGCCACAGGTTTTTCTCTCTCTGGAACTTGAGTCTGTCACAGGGATGTTGTAGAGTTGTTTTGGTTCTCCATAGTTCTCTGTGTTCCTTTGGGAGGGAGATATAGACATTCTTAAAGTAGATAAAGAAGTCTGATTTACCTCCCTCAAGCATCTGTTGCTACTGCCCATCATGTGGTATATCTCATTGGCGTTTTAGTGGGAGAGGGGGACAGAAACCTGCCACTTTAAAAACAACAACAGCAATACTAAATCCTTGATCTCCTCTGTAAAGTAGATAGCTATTCTATCCTGCAATGAGTTATGACAGATTTAATATTAATAGGGAAAAGAGGGATTTATTCTTCTTGACAAATGATGATAAATTGAAATCTTTAAGCATATATACGTATCTACACCCCACACAAATATGTCACCTCTTTCCACCAGTCGTTCAAAAGTGACAAGCAGGAAGTCATCGCTGAGACAGCATCCAAGCATGCACACATCACATTTATGATTTAATTCCCTTTCTAGCATCAGTCAAAGCAGATTAATAACTGCAGTCAATGAAAAAATGAATTCCTGAGTGCATTTCCTTCTCAGGAGCATGTTATGATTGAAATGGACAGGCCCAATTAAATCATTAAACTGGTGATATGTTTTACACATGTAACACCTGTAACACATTCAGCCTTCCAAACGGGCCCCCGGTGGCTTTTCATCATAAAACAGGACTGACAAAGCTTTGTGGCGTCGGCTGCAGGCTTGATGAACACAGACGTTTCCCTTCTTGTGAAGGTTCCTGTGAATCAAAGAGCCCAACGCCATAGAGATGCCTTCTGGAAGTTGTTGGACACCAACTCCCATCAGCCCTAGCTGACAAGACCAATGGTCAGGGATGGTGGGAGTTGTAGTCCAGCAACATCTGGAGGACGCCATAATGTGGACAGCCGCTTTACTGGAATGGAAAGCCCTGTTAACCCTGCTGGGCTTGTTGGTAAGCAGCATACAACTTTGGGGTAAAAAACACAGGACCCCCTTATACTATGGCAGTCTAAGTCAGAAGACCTAGGTCACAGTCACACCATACTATCTTGGCTGTGAGTCCTGGAAGACCTGCTCCCTGCCTTGCAGACCTTTCCCCACTTGGCCTGGAGTGGGGGTGGGGACAGGGCCCTGACTGACTCCAGCTACAAAAGCAGTGGCTGATGAACAGACTAGGGGGTTGGGGGTTGTTGTTGGGTTATTGTATTTTTATTTTAGATTTTGTGATTTGTGTGAAAATTGTCCCATTTGGTTGTATATTTTTTAATGTTTTGTTTATTGTTCATGGCTACTTTTTGTGTTGTGGTTGTCTATTTTTTCAGGTTGTAAGCTGCCTTAAGCAAAGTTTGAACTGTAGGAAGATGGAATACAAATAATGTTATATATGTATACATTTATATTGCTACGATACCACTTTAAGCGGTCATTGTTGTTCCTTGGCCGAGTTCCCTGGGAAGAGGGATTAATTGTTAAATCTCTCTGAGAACTGGAGCTCTGAGACTGGAATATAAGGGCCTCCTAACAACTCTCAGCAGCCCTAACAAACTATATCTTCCATAATTATTTGGGGGAAGCCATGATTATTGAAAATGGCATCATGTATGGTGTGGATATGCCCTTTCACCAGGATAAATCCATCACTTTACTCAGTGTCAATAGTGACTTTTAGAGAGGTACATTTGTGGGGATCACAGCAAATGGTTTCTTTAATTAGAGGTTCCTAGAATCTCCTGCTGGGATAATTACAACTCCCCATTTCAGGCAAAATGTATGTCCACATACTGAGCTCCATAATGTTTTGCTCTGGGTTTGCTTGCTCATTCGCTCTTGTGGTTTGCCAACCCCTGTTAAAAATGACAAGCCTACACTTTGTAACCCGCCCAACTGCCGATTTCATTTCTTTTCACCCGTTTGAGCTATCATGTGTCATAGGGTCTTATAACATGCAAGTTTGTTATTAAAGATTCCGTTGAATTATTCAGAGTTAAATCAAGAGGCGAAGACACCTTTCTTGAGAGAGAGAGAAAGAAAACTAAATTGACAAATACTCCAAGATGCCTCGCAGTCAAAGAGAACTTGCCGCAGCTGTTGTATTTACTATAAATTGGAAGCTATAAATATTGTTATCTGAATACAGTTTAAATGCATTTTCTTTATCCTTCCACATTTGAAGAGCAAGGCTTGTTCTCTACACCTTTAAAAGATTTTTTATTGATTTTTCATCTGTAAACAAGCAAATACATAACATGTAAGTATAACAAAATAAAATTTGGTAGTTGCCCTGAAAAGAAAAACAAAACCCTTCAACAGATCATGGAAAATGAAGCACAGATTGTAACGCATGTGATTTAAACAAACAAGTCTCTCCATTAGAGCCCCATGAGTCTGTGGGGTGGGACTGGGTCACCTTGGTTGATCCTCCAGGCGCATATAGGGGATGAATGGGTACCAGGATAAAGGATAATGGATTTATTTTTTCCATTTGGCTTCATGTACTTGGCAAAGTTAAGTGTGTTTTTTTCTGCTAAGGCAACAGACTGAATATGAATCTACCAAGAATCAAAGGATAATCCTCCAGCCATGAGCCAACATATCGCAATTTCCAAAAGTGCTGCCATGATGAAACAGGTCAATGATTCCTTATAACTTGTCTGATGGTTAGAATCATCCATAATCCCAACCATAGCAAGAGACGCTGACTGATTTCTGAAATGTCCGGCAGTGCAGCTGCTGAGGGTTAGGCTCAAAGGTGATATGACATTGGAGGTTTATGATCAGTACCCCCAGATTTCTTCTTTAAAACAAATTAGGGAATTAAGCCTAAGAAGGGAGTGGGGAATGGGCACCGAGCCAGATAGTATAGGGACCATGAAATCATGGCTCTGAGGGCACACTCTGAGGAGCTCCAGATCATCTCTGCCCCACCCACGTCCAACCCAGGCAAATGGTGGTGCCTGGTTGAAGTTTGTGTGCAACTCATCTTGCAGCAGAGGGGTTTTCCTGGATTGAGGGCAGACAGAGTGAAGGACATTCACATTCCCAGACTTTCCCAATAACTATCAGCTTACCTCTCTACCTCCGTGTTGTTTAGGTTGCATCTTATTTACAGCTTGTTTCTCCTCACACTTCAGACCTCAAGATGAGAAGTCATCTTTACCTATCCTCTGAGAAAACAAAAGAGCAAGCTTGGCTGCCTTATTCTTCTTAGAAACTTTTAAAATCCAAGTTATGTCCTTCCTACAATGAACTGCTTTCTTATTTTTCTTGCTCTACAAACATCTCTCTGTGTGTGATTGCAACTTGTAGAGTCTGTTCTTTAATCAGATTCACTAGTCTAGCAATGCTCACTATGCATACCAAAAGGGTTTCAATAGGCAATTGATCCACTTATCCCAATAGTGACACTACTGTCAGGAAGCATCACATTTCTGCATTGTGGTGGCCAGCACTGCCCCCAACTATAACCCCCCTCCAGGATACTTTAAGGCATAGGTTTTCAACCTTTTTGAGTCCACTGCTCCCTTGACCAACTACATTCTTTTTGAGGCACCACTGTGGGGCTCAGGATCCCAGTTATTTCACCCCTTGCCTGCAGAGCTAGTAGCCTCTCACCCCTTTTTTGAACACCCTCCCTTGTGGGGTGTTCCCTCAGCCTCCTCTCCTTTCCCCTCTCCTTGGAAGACCTCTGGGCTACTGCTGCCACTGCCCCTGGTCTCTGAGCTGCCCCTTCTGCCCCAAAGAGAGGTGCCTCCTCACACTGCCCCTTGGGCCTGAGAAGAGGATATCCCTAGCCTTAGTGGCCCAACAGAGACTGGCCAAAGGGGAACATGAGGCTAGCACCTTACCTTGGGAGGCAGCAGTGGCAGCAGCAGGAGCTGGCAGGCCTGTATGGCAGAAAGGCTTCCCTTCAGTAACAGACATGCAGCTCTCAGGCAGGCCTTACACACAGTTAGCACAAAAAAGGCCAGCCCAGTGCCAGCCTGCCCAGCCTCCCACTTGTCTGTCCATTCCCAACAGCAAGGGCTGGCGGAGTGACTGACTGGGCTCCCTCGCCCACTTGCTTGCTTACTCTGAGGCCACCTCTGCTTCTGGCAACCAGCACCCCCTGGCCAGCCCCAGAGGCACCATTTGCCTGTGGAGCTTATAGCCAGGGCTGCTGCAACAAACAACTGTGCAAGCCTTTGGGAGGCAGAGATGCGAGAGGCATCAGAGAAGAGAGGGAAGGAAAGAGGGACAGAGGCCAGTGTTGCCCATGGCACCCCTGACCACCATTCAAGGCACCCCAGGGTGCTATGGCACACTGGTTGGAAACCACTGCTTTAAGGGGTTTGATCACACCCATTCCTTCTTCTCTTTGCTTCCATTTTCAACACACACCAATTCCAAAAGCTCAGAGAAGTGATACAGGGTAGCTGCCACCTCTGCTGAGAAGCTACTCCATTGCTGGAGCTGAAAGAGTGGTGACTTTTGGCTTTTTGACCTTGAACTTTTCCACTGCAGCTGGTCACCAGAGTAACTTGTGACCAGAGTTTGCTTCTTTCCTCTGCCCTCCCAATCCATTCCCCCCTTTTGTGCCATATAACTTGTGCCATGTAGCTTTTTTGTGTGTGTTTTCACAGTTTTGCTTACTTGTTTCCCCTTGCATTAAACACCCACACACCCTTAAATGCAAAATGTTTCCCCTCAGGGACAAAAAGGATAAGCTAATTTGTGGCTTGCATGTCACTCACAGATGACAATATGTGCATTTCAGCAGGCTAATCCAGACTTTTATGTATTGTGGCCCTGACCCCAGCACAGCACTTGCTTTGAGCTTCTGTACAGTAAATGATTTGGAAGCCTTGACCAATTTATGGAAAGGAAAAGGGAATATGATGCTCACTTATCACTTCCTTATCACTTGTTGACAGATGGGTAGCTGTGAACACTCTGGTTTCCATCTCCTTTTATGTGTAATACAATCTCCCAGCAAACTGGATTGCACAGAGGCATCCCGGGCAGGTCACTATAATTCACAGGGCTGGAATCCCCTGACGAAACATTTTTCATGCTTCATGAAATGTTGACACAGACCTCAAGTAAATCTGTCCGCTGGGTGCAGTTATAGGAAATTATGACAGAAGCAACGCGTGGCAGGCAAGAGAGAAGCTACTCGTGGCCTCGCTGTGGAATTGATGGAGGCTTCTCTTCACCCCTTGAAGGAGAGACTAAGAACTGGTTTGCACGCATCTGCAGCCCCCATGTGATGACTGCTGACATCAAGTGAAAATTTCTTCAGCAGCAGCAATATTTATATACCACTTAATAGGCAAAATATCTTAGTGGTTTACATAAAAAACAGTAAGATTAAAAAAAATATGCATATGCAACTTTTAAAACCAAAAATACAAAGAAATGCATCAGTAAAAGCAGAGAAGCCATAACTAAAACATGCAGTTAAATATCAATAACCTCACAGCAGGACTTCAGAAAATGAGCAAATTATTCCTAGTCACATGGGCAACTGGTCACAGCCAATTGGGGGATAACAGAATGAGGTGGATGATGCCATAGAAAGAGTGTTCACATGCTGCATTAAACAAGTATGCAATCTGTATACTTGTGGACACAAATGGTTGAGATATACATGCATAAAGTTATCCTCATCTAATGTTTGATCAGTATACACCTTGGTTACAGAAGAGCTGAGCTCAACAGATCGACAAATGTACACAAACACTTGTACATGTGTAGAAACAGCTTGTACCTGTGTTCAGCATAATGTGTGAAGAAGCCAACCTGGCAAATCTGATTTGGATATGTAACAAAGGTCTTGAAGGAACCCAAGAGTGAAGGCAATATAAATGAACAAATGTTTTCATAAGGGAATTGCCAGAAATGAGAGGCTTTTCCCACCCCCTTTTGGCACAGTTGAAATATTTTTTGGGGGGTAGTTTCAGTTCAGCTTTAGTTGGCTATGGAATAAAAAAGCCATCTGGTTAATACCGTATTTTTTGCTCTATAAGACGCACTTTTCCCCTCCTAAAAAGTGAGGGGAAATGTGTGTGCGTCTTAAGGAGCGAATGCAGGCTCCATGGCTTCAGCGAAAGCAACGCGAAGCCTCCGGAGCGCAGCAGGAGTGCTCTCGCTGCACTTTGGAGACTTCGGGCGGCTATCCCTGAAGCCAGGAGACCAAGAGGGATTGGTGCGCACCAACCCCTCTTGCTCTCCTGGCTTCAGCAAAATCAACGCAAAGCCTCTGGGCAGCTATTCCTGAAGCCAGGAGAGCAAGAGGGGTCGGTGGGAGAGGGAGAGCTGCACAGCGCCCCTTCAGCGAAGCAGGAGGAGAAATGGAAGGGGCTCTGTTTCTCCTGCCGCTTCACTGAAGGGGCGCTGCCCAAAGAGGGAGAGCTGCACAATGCCTCTTCTGTGCTGAAGAGGGAGAGATTTTTTTTTCTTATTCTCCTCCTCTAAAACTAGGTGTGTCTTATGGTTGGTGTGTCTTATAGAGCGAAAAATATGGTAATATCTTTGCCAGGAGGTGGGACCATAGAAGGTTGATAAAACTTATCAACTTTCCACAGACCAACCTACACAATTCATTGCTCATTGACACAGTCAGTAGTTGTCCTGCTTAAAGCTCTTTGTGGAGCTAACTCTGGAAGGACCTTCCATACTTGGCTGTAGGGAGTGACACAGACATAGCAATGGGGCAAAGAAAAAGGAACAGCCTTGTGGGCTCTGTTGGAGAAATTGCCTTGCATCTTCAACTGGAATGACCTTATTTTATAGACATGTGGAAACTCGGCAAATTCACTGGAACAAACTTTTATAATCCAGGCTTTTGCAAATAAATCGGAGAGATGATTTGTCCTATATTCCAGGAAAAAAAATAATTCTGGTATACACACACATGTCTAATGAGCATCAGCCATAGGCTGCTAGCTAATGCTGTTTATCATATTCTGTATAACAGAATCCCTGGGGTTAGTTGCTGAGCGAAAGATTTAATTCGAGGGGGGAAAGCACAGCAGCAAAAATGTAACTAGCTGTAAACAATAGTATTTAAAATCCAGCTGAATCTATCAATATAAAAACAGAAGTTAACCTCATCCTTCCATTACTGTAAACATATTAGATGCTATTACATGTGTGTGGCCAAGGAAGGAGCATTTTCGTGACTAAGAGATCTAAACATCAGATTGCTCCATCTTCATTATTTCAACTAGACGGATCTAAAAAGCCAAATATTAATTTGAAAAGAAAGGTTAGCAAATCAGCCAACAACACACAGGAAAACAATTGCAATAACATTCACTGCTGCCACAGGGAAGTTTTTCAAGGAAATCAAAAGGCTAGTTGGGCCCTAGTTGTGTCCTATGGCAAATCCTGACTGATATCATGAACAATCATTTTACACAAAGACAAGTAATACAGACTTTAAATTTAAAAAAAAAGATGAAAAAGAAAGAGATGCGTTCAACATTGGGTAAAGATAGGGATTTATTTTTGTAGAAGGAGTAACATTTATCATAGTTAATGGAGCAGAGTTGAAATGAAATCCATTCAGCTTCATTGGATATTCTGGGTTGTGACCAGTGTTTATCCTATACAGAATTGGATTAAAATAAATGGACAAAACTGACTTAGATACATTGACTTTGAGCATAATGCAGCTGGGGGGGGGAAGCTTTCTCTCTAATATTCTCTGTTTTAATAAGTTTAAGAAGTCTGTGAGCATCCCAACACCACGGTTTGCATCGCCTTTTATATCATGGAACCTTAATATCATTTGAACTGCTTGGGGTAAAACAGTCTGTCATAGGTAAGTTAAGGGTAAAGGGACCCCTGACCATTAGGTCCAGTCATGGCCGACTCTGGGGTTGTGGCGCTCATCTTGCTTTATTGGCCGAGGGAGCTGGCGTACAGCTTCCGGGTCATGTGGCTAGCATGATTAATCCACTTCTGGTGAACCAGAGCAGCGAACGGAAACGCCGTTTACCTTCCCGCTGGAGCGGTACCTATTTATCAACTTTGCACTTTGATGTGCTTTCGAACTGCTAGGTTGGCAGGAGGAGGGACCAAACAACGGGAGCTCACCCCGTCACAGAGATTCAAACCGCCGACCTTCTGATCAGCAAGTCCTAGGCTCTGTGGTTTAACCCACAGCACCACCCACATAGAATGGTACAGATGATCAATTTTGGCAGCAAAAACATCATGTAGAGCCAGGGGCAGAAGAAGGGGTGTGTGGTGGGGGTGGGGTGACCCAGGTGTCACCACGGAGGGGGGGACACAAAATGACGGGTGGCACTCACTGCGGGGCCTGCAGTGCACTTGAGCCACGGGACTTTCATGGGAGTGACGCAGTGGCTTGGGTGCCCGCAGGCTCCACGCTGCTCCAAACGGTCCGCCCGCCACCTCCCCCTCAGCTGTAATGATGGAATGTTGGCAGGGAAGGCAGAAGAGAATCAGAGAGGACAAGGAGTAGGGATCTGACTAGGAAATATACCAAGACTAAGGTGAGTGAAGGAATCCAGAGCATATAGACCAGAATAGCTGACATGGTGTGCTCCAGGTGTGGATGGAGTCCAGCTCCCCTCAACCCCAGCCAGCAAAGGGAAGGATGATGGGAGTTGCAGTATTTGGAGGGCACCATGTTGGCTACCCTGAAGTAGACTGGATTGAGGGAGGCACTGAGGGCTTTCAGAAGGACAACCTGAGAAGGGAGATGTCTGAGAGACACATTGTGTTATGGCATTATGCATCATATCTATGATTATGAAGGTATTCTGTTGATTTTGGCTCTGCCCCTCTTAGTTCTGTGATCCATAGCCAGGATCCCTCAGCATTTCATGGATGGGGGCTTCAACGTACTGGAGAATGTCAGAGCC
The DNA here is from genome assembly GCF_965153285.1 of Podarcis tiliguerta. Lineage (NCBI taxonomy): Eukaryota > Metazoa > Chordata > Lepidosauria > Squamata > Lacertidae > Podarcis > Podarcis tiliguerta. The sequence goes on along the minus strand of NC_139541.1, from coordinate 33,266,204 downwards.
CAGTGTGAAAACACAGTGGGATAAAGAAGCTGAGATAAAAATCAGAAGTATTCAGAAGACCACAGCGCAGCAAGCCACGGACTCGAATTCAACATCAAGGCAGCACGGGAGAGTCCTGCGCGTGTTTACCTTGCATAATAATTGTTGAGCCACATATGTTTTTAATATCCAAGCGGAAAGATTAACATAGGAATGGAGGGGGGGGACCCACTATGATTTTCAGCCTAAATGTTTAGCTATTCACCACTAACTAGACCAAAGATCTGGGCTGATGTCAACTGATTCTTAACAGCAAAGATTTATGCTTAGGTCCCTGATTATTTAGAAGGTGCCAGTAATTACTTGCACTATCATTAAGAGCTGCAAAGTATTTTATCAGTCAGCTGCTTCGCTGGGCCCTTCTAACTGTCATAAAGCCGTATGGCTGTCTGGATCTATGGCATAATTAATAATTATTATTATGTGTGCGAATGATGTATTTATTTGTGGGGTGGGGGGAGGACATGCAGGAAGAGGTAACTAAACTTGGAGCTGACTTCCCCACTTAATGTGGAAAGGGAAAATGAGCATCAGTAATCACTGTCAACAGTTTCTTGTAACTAAGAATTGAATCATTTATCTGTCTGCATGTATAAATTATCATCATTTCCCATTCCAGAAAGAAGCCTAATGGCAGTTTATGGCACGCACCCACACACACACACTAATAGACTCAGGGAATTTCATAGAAATTATTTCTTTTCTTTATGCTTCCATTTGAGAGGAGTAGCGAGGTCATGTGAGTTTACTGGGAACACACGCTGGGAATTGCAGCTCTGTGAGTGGAATAGAAGTCTTCTAACAACTCTCAGCACCCATAACAAACTGCAGTTCCCAGGATTATTTGGGGGAAGCCATAACTATTTCAAGTCATAACATAGAACTTCAAATATATAATGTGAATGTGGCCTACAGAAGGTTTTAGTATACGCTAAACATGAGGAGAGGGAATGAATGAATGCTGTTGCTTAACTTGACATTTGCGCGCGCGCGCACACACACACACACACACACATTGCATTTATATCCCACCTTTTTCTCCAAGGAGCTCAAGGTGATGTACTTGATTTTCCTCCTCCCCATTTAATAGCCACAACAACCATGTAAAGTAGGTTAGGTTGAGAGGCAGTGGACTAGACCAAGGTCACCCAGTGAGCTTGATGGGCCAGTAAGGATTTGAACCCTGATCTCCCAGGTCCTAGTCCAACACTCTAACCACAGTGCCACACTGGCTTCCTGTTGGATCCATCCATCAGCATCCATATGTCCAGCATGATGACTGAAAGGAGGAAAAACTGCTTGGAAACCTGAGTAATATGCGAAACTCATGGTCACAAGATATGATGGCCCTAAGCTTAGATGGCTTTTGGATCAGATTAATGTATGGAGGAAGATTCTTTATCAATAACTACTGATCCTGGTGGTACCCAAGGTTCAGAAGCACACCTTATATACTTCATTTATTTAAAATATTGATACCCCTCCTTTATGTCTAAGAAGTGTCTCCCAGAGTGGTTGACACTAAGTAAACAAAATGCACAGTAAAGGTAAAATTATTTTTTCAGAAGGCAACAGTGACTTGTGATGGTTCTGGTGAGGGATGGTGATGGGAAATATTTATTCCCGCTTGTGGTTTCCCCATAAACATCTGGTTCACCAGTGGGAGATTAGGATGCTGTACTAAATGGGCCTTTGGTCTGATCCTGCATGGCTTTCCCATTCTTAGGCTTTGGGAACTGGGTTGAGGGGCACGGCATGCATCCTACAAATAAATTAAATGCCAAGGCTGTTGTATTATGTGCCTGAATACCAGCTGCTGAGGTTTACTTAACCATGCTTCAGACCAGACATATTTTTCATCAGGCTTGGGGTGGAAAGTCCATGATCCTATATGTATCCAAGATGTATCCAATACCTATACATTAAGGCTACAGCAACCTTATATAAATTGCCTGGTTGTATGTTCCATGGAACTCAGTGAAGATAAACATACACAGAAAGATCTTCAGTGCTGGGCATCTAGCAGGTATTCTCAGCATCCGTGTGGCAAGTAGCTACCAAACAGGGACTTCTCAGTGATGCTGTCCTGGTAATGAACCATTATCTCTCCCCCCCCCCCAAAGGTTCACCTGGTGCCATCCGTATAGTCTTTTCAGTGCCAGGCAAAGGTGTGTGTGTGCTCGTGCGTGCTTTTTTACATGTAGTTCTAACCTTGTTAGCTTTATAATTTTGTGGCTATTTGCAGATTTTTTGTTTTTGTATTTACATTTTAAAAAATTAATGTGTTTTTTTGGGGGGGTAGGGACTGCCCTGGGAATCTGCTTGAAGAGCATTATCCAAATATTTGTGGTAAACAAAACAAATTAATATGCCCCTGCTTACCAGCTGCTAAGGATTTGTGAGCAGGGACGCAGATTAATCAAATTGTCACACACCATCTCCAAGAAAGGGCATGGGGATGGAGTATAGGGTCAAAACAGGGACAGTGATTGACCATGGATGGGCGTGAATTGAGACTGTCCCTGAGAAACATTTGAAGTCTTGTGGACTAGCTGATCAGTGCTTTTTGGATGCAGTGATTTCTCCTGATGCTAAAAAAGACAAAAGCTACTTCTAAAGTATGTTTTGTCGCCTTGAAAATCCAATTTAACAAAATGCCTGCGAACAGCCTCTGCTTCAAAGCATTATTTGGCAGAGCTTTGGAAACTGAGCTTGAATGAACAGGTAATTCTGTTGAGGTGAGATGGGGAAATATTAACGGTGAGAAAGGCTGTTGTTTTTTAAAGTGTGTGTGTGTGTGTGTGTGTGTGTAGAATGTCCGTGGAAGAAATGCCTCTGTGGCTATTGATTCTGAAACAATCTTGCACATGATAAATGGGAGCGCGTTTAGCAGAGGATTCAGTCATGAGAGCTCGCAGATCAATCAGCTTGTCAACAGGAAGGCTAAATTCAATTTTTTGTTTGTACTAAACTCTTATTTGGTAGTAGGCTATCATTCCCTTTGAAAGTGCCCTGCACAGGGAACAAAAACTAAGAACAAAAAAGCAGATAATCTTTCAAAAGCATATTAGAAGCAGAAGGCTTGGCTATGGGACCGAGCTCGAGAAACGCTGATTACTTGATTTATAGGGTGGGGGGAGGACCTTTTATTTGATGCACAAATATAAGGGACCAGTTCTGCTCCTTCATCTAATGAAGTCTTCATAGAGCTTCTTAAAATTAGGGCTGCTTCTGAATTATTTCTCCTCTGGTTTTGACACTCCAAATTGCTTGATTTCCCCCCTCAAGCTAGAACTAGGAACTATTAGGAGTCTTCTGCAGTTTCAGGGTTTTTTAATTGCCAAATTCTGTCCAGTGCAGGACTGGCCCTTCCAATGGGCAGACTGAAGCAATGGCTTCAGGCAGCAGATGTTGTGAGTAGCACTGGAGACCCAGTATGGTGTAGTGGTTAGAGTACTGGACTAGGAACTGGGAGACCAGGGTTGAAATCCCCACTCAGCCTCTCAGCCTAACCTGCCTCATGGGGTTGTTGTGGGGAATAAACCAGGAAGGAGGAAACTGTTGTATCACCCTAAGCACCTTGTAGGAAAAGATGGTAAATAAATATAATAAAGAAAGAAAATAAAAGCTTCAATCCAGCCTATTCCTCTTGATCCCCCTTATTATATCTGGGTGGCCACTGTGGGAACAGAATGCTGGACCAATGATCCATAGGCCTGGTCCAGAAGGCTCTTTTCATGTTCGTATCCCTTCAAAGCCGTACAGTGAAGAAGACAGATGCACTTTTGTGGAATATGCACTGGAGCTGGGGATGGGGTGTGTTTGAGAAATCCCATTTTCCATACCAAAAATGAACTGCAATACCCAAATCCCTCAAGAATAATCAGCAAGTCACGGTTTCCATCTATGATTTCCCCTTTTGCCTTCATCCTACATTCTGCTTTTACATTGAATGTATGGCACCTCAGCACACACCGGCTTCTAAATTTTAGACTCTAAAAGATGGTCAACAACATCAGCGGGGAGAGGGTGGAGAAGACAGTTCCAGATTCATTCCGGGCACCCTCTCCACCCCCACCCCCACTGCATGGTAACCTAACATGTGATCAGTTCTTGTCAGAGCTAATAATGGGGCGGGGGCTGAGGTGTCACAAGTGCAGCTGTGGACGTGTGGCCTCCCGCTGTTCCACTGGATTGGGGCCAACATTGTTGTGATATTTTACACCACAGAGCCTCCTCTTTTACCTCCCGGTATGTCAGGCTTAGGTAGACACTAAAATTAGGGATAATTACAGAGGATAACATTCGGTGCAAATCTTCTGATTTGTCGTCGAGGGACTCTGTGTAGAGATTTACAAATTTCCTCTCTTTTTTTATTATTATGCCTGTTCAAGTGCATTTTTACCATCGCCTATTTTCTCAGGGGTCTCTTTGTCATTTCAAGCACTCGCCACGGTGGTGGCCCGATCAGTTTGAAATTCAGAGATCAAAGGGGGATGAGGGGATGAAATCCAAGTGTAGAATGTGTGCTTGTGTACACAAAGAGTTGAGCTGTATGCTCAACACAGTGATTCTCACGCAACCTTCACAGAGTGTATTGTCTGTGTACCTGTATACGCAATAGATTAACTGCACAAGTCAAACACACTCTTTCACATGAACGCTTTTCATGTGTAGAGATGAGCTGTACTAGGTTCAGTGAAGTGGATGAATAAGGCCAAAGTTACATGTGATTACTTTTTATGATGTAGTTTGAATGTATGAACTTGTAGGTGAGACCACGGCAGTAGAAGTGGTGGGAGGAACACATAAAGCTGCCTTATAATGAATCATTTGTTTGGTATTGTCTGACTGGCAGTAGCCCTCCAGGGTTTCAAATGAGGGACAGCCACAGCCTTACCTGGGAGTTGAACTTGGGACCTTTTGCATGCAGAGCTGTGAGAGCCCTTGCTCACAACCACGTTCTTTCAAAGCATGGAGAGGGTCGTGCAAACCCCTCTTCTCTTTCTTCCTTGTCCCAGTTCTTACGATATCAGATTAAAGGCCCAGATTCGTTGTGCAAAGCAGCATATTGAATTACTTACTGGAATATTTTTTTTAAAAAAATAAATATGTATCTATATTTTTTTTTCCTAAGCTGCATGCACATCTGGTATATTTTAACAGTAGGATACTGAATCCCTCTCCTCTTCACAAACATTGCCTACTGTAAACCAAGTTTGAACAAGTTTAGGAAATGTCCTGTGAAACCCAGGCAGCATGGTCTGCACATAGCTTGTTTGTAAAACTGCGTGCAGGATGTTTGCGCAATTAAGAAATTGTTATTTAAAATGTTGCATGATTTTTAAAAAAAATATGGAAGGAGTTACTGCTCTAGGCTTGAGGAATCTGTTTGTATATAGCTTCTTTTGGAGGTGGTCAATTCAAGAGTGGGTGAGGGTCTGATCCACACGTGCATGCCTGTAACATCAGACGATGCCTTGTAAGGGGTCATGACACATATAACACCAAAAACAGAAGCTTCAGAAAAACCCCCATCACTACCATTACTATGCTTTTCAACAATCAGGTTACACATTCATCACCAGCAGTCAAGTATGCAATAACCAAGCACATAATCAAATTATGTGTATGTGTGTGTAAACCAGACCAGGGTTCAAATTTGATATACAAGCATTTAGATTTCAGTATTAGTCTATGGTTCTTTTCTGAAAACAGAATTTCTACTCTGGAAAAATAAATCTTAAGCCCAAAGTTATGTGTTGCCAAGGAAAGAGAAATGATGAGATGTAGAAATAGGGCTGCCATACCTCCAGATTTTCCCAGACATTAACAGGATTTCCAAGGCAGAACTGACATCCGGGGTGGGGGTGGGATTTCCAGAAGGCAGTGCTTTGTCCTGGATCTTAGGCAAGCCAATTCAAAAATTGCATTGGGGGGGGGGGCGTATGTATAATTTGCATTGCCTGGATACCAGAGCATTGATGGTTTGCCTGCACATTACCAGTTACACCACCAGTCAATTCTTCATAGTACAATCCTTGAACCATGTGCAAATTATCGACCTCGTTCTCTCTACTACGTCAGTCCCCACAAATGGCATATGAACATTGAATGGCACATTGATATAAGGGCCAAACATTTTACCTTACGTGTAAACAGAGCCTTGTAACCGGCATGTTATAAAGTCAGAGTGCACAGATTGTGTGGTGTGGGTATTGATGTGTTACATGGTGCAAAAGAACACACAGAATTGGGCAAGGTAAGCCATGATAGTCCTGACATTTAAGCCTTGAAATAAATCCCATCATAATAACTTCCAGTAAAAGCGAGATGAGCGCCGCAACCCCAGAGTCGTCTGCGACTGGACCTAATGGTCAGAGGTCCCTTTACCTTTAAACTTATTTTAGGTTATGGGTGTTTTATTGGTAGATTGGACACAAGATCACCTGACAATGTTTATGTACTGAAGTTGAAATTTAGAATGTCAATCCTCATAATTTGAAAACCAGGATCACAACACTGTCTTCAGTAATTCAGCTGAGCAAGTAAAAATAAATTTTGGCCCTTGTCCTGAGGCCTGAGAATTCCCAGGATCATACATAGTCAAGGACAGGAAAGGGAAGGGATCCATTATTCCATCTTCTGGACCACAATGGACTCAATGCACAGAAAGGGGAAAGTGCATTTATTGATGACCTGGGGATTGGAACTAGCTCTTGGATAGCTCCTACCGACGCTACTGTTCTTTCGATGCATTAAGCGCTCTTCCTATTACAAAGGAACTAATAAGGTTTCTGAATGCCTCAGCATTCCCTCTCCACAACAACTGCCCGCTATTAACAAAAAGTCTCCGAGTGGAAGACAAACGGATCAGGTGAACAGAGAGGAAAGAAGCAACTGGGGTATCATTAAGACTGCACATAAAGCGAGCTCCATTTAGGGTCCCAGCTAATGTTCATGGAAAAGATTGTGCAATGAAGTGCAATGCAATTCTGTACACAAGCCAGAGGGATTGTTTGGAAACAGAACTTTCTCTGTTTATGGATACGTTTTAAGAGGCATTATTGTAAGCCTAAAGGGAAAGGGAAAATTTGGAAGCCCGTTGCTTTTGCTTAAATCTTCGCTCCGTCCCTCCAGCCCTCTGGATAGCCAGCCGTAAACTTGATTTTCTGCAGATGAATTATTAAAATGTTAACTACAGGGCTGTACATTACATCGGCTGGCTACATTATAATTTCTGTTCCTCCCAGCAGCTCCTTAAAATGCATATTTAACTAATTCTTCCTGCACTTTTTGCACCTCTGTAGCCCCGGAAGGCTGAGCTGCATCGCTCATCAGAAATATTAACATTAGCTGTTTATCAAGACATTTGCAAAACAGACAAGCAATAAAGACGGGGCTGTGTGTGCACTCAATTACCAACGGAATGAATATCACAAAAATTATTCAGTGTCAGAAATCTCATTTTGTATGATATTTTTATATATTTGGGGGTTATTTTTTGTCGGTATGAGCGAATTAATATGCTTTGAGTACCCTTGAGCCACAGTGGAAAAATGGACCAACAGACTTATTTAGCACCGCTACCCAAATCCATTAGACAAATTTCTTTTACAGCCAACACATTGATGAATGAAATGTCCTATGCTAATGTAAGAATAATCAATTTAGAATGCTTATGACAATTAACAAAGCTGGAGATAAGCCTTGGAAGAACCATGCTTTGTCAGTCCTGATTTGGATTAAACTTGCACTAATGGGATCATTTTTCTTCCAAAAGGTATTCTTTTTGGGGGCCAACGTATCAATTAATATGAATTATGCATGTATAAAAGGACTAATGTCATTAATTAGACAAATTAATTTTATGATGCAGTGAATAGACTAACACTAGATTATAGGAGATATCCTTCCTTCAGTTCACACGTGTTGGAAATAAATGAATAGTTTTACATTTGCATAGTTATTACAGGCTCAATCAGTGTTAATCTGTCATACAGCAGCCGGCTGCCTACTTTAACTTGGTCACACGGCATTCGCAGCTCACACTTCTGGGGACTGACATATGCATTGTCATAAATGCATTTTAGACTTTCATAGGCACCACAATGAATGCCAGGGGGTGAAAGACATATATAAGAAGTGCTGTATTATTCATTTGGTTGGTGGATTAGTAACAGGGAAAACAGAGATAACATAGGAAAAATACATTTCCCAAACATACGGTTTTAAACAAGCTGGATGCAATAATCTATATAGCTGCAGTTCAATTGATCAGACCCATTGCAACACCCCCCAAAAGGCATGACATCCTAAACCTGTGATCCCTGTATAGACCCAGACTTGGGGTGCAGTCAGCAAAGGTTGCGTATTAAAAGTCCACCCCCAACAGCTCATCTGAGCAGCAGTAAGACTATGCAGGACCAGAGTGTACACCGAGAAGGAGAAACCTGTGACCTTTTGGGATGACTTGGGTTTCATCTACTTCAACCCCCTGTAATGTAGGAATCACAGCTTGAAGGATCCCTGACAGATGACAATCCAACTCTATCACCTGACTCAGTATAATACAGCTTCATATGTTCCTAAATTGCAATTTCAGCTGAATTTGGGGGAACCACTTGAAGCATCCATTGCTATTTCAATTGCTTTGATTTGATTTGCTCACCACAAACAGCTGAAAGTTTGCAAATTTTGATCATAAACCAAGGGGTTGAATGATTTCTTGGCGTTTTGGCTAAGATCAATTGTTGTAACTATACTCCAGCATGTGTGATGTTTGCGATTCACCATGCTCTGGATATTTTGGGGGTGTGGGGAAAATCTGTGATCTAGGGATAAGCAAGAGCATGGACAAGAAGAAATATCAGTGATGATTGTGAGGCTAGGGGTGGGGATGGACCTTTTAGATGTGGCTTATAAGCCCTCCCTGTAACCAAGTGATGCAAGCTCTCAACTTCTCCTCTTTTTCAAATCAAAATCTAAATGGGAGAAGAATTCCTGGCTTTCCTCCATCAATTTCCAGCTTCCCCTCACCAGTGTGTGTGTGTGTGTGTGTGTGTGTGTGTGTGTGTGTGTACACTATAATAAAAGTATTTCCCACCCCAAAGAGTTCCTGCAATTTTTAACAGGGTAGGTCAGGTGACTGAATGGTTCCCAAGGATAATCTCTCTCTCTCTCTCTCTCTCTCTCTCTCTCTCTCTCTCTCTCTCACACACACACACACAAACACACACCCCTCCCCCTCCCCCACAAATCTTACTCTCATATCCATTTTGTGTGGGAATAATTTTTGATGTGTGTATGTGTGCATGTCTGATTTATATTATTATGTGTAATCTCAACCTGTGCAGAAAACATCAAGCTGTTTATTTTCTTTAAATGGACATTATAACGTGCTTTTCCTTAGGAAAACATTCAGGAAAGTACACAAGACAGAGGAGCCTTGTTCTTTGTACAAGCCCCTTCCAAGTAATTAATAACTCTCTCTCTCTCTCTCTCTCTCTCTATATATATATATATATGGACAAGTATGAACAGATGTTGCAAACAAATTAGGATATAGGCTACATCCACAGCATGTTATACAAATCTGAGTGTACATGGGACAGCTGGCTACATATAATGCCTTCCTTTAAAAAAAGAAAAAAAAGGTACAGTTATAGCATCTGGTCTTCCAATTTTTCTGCCCTGAATGTTTGGACAAGCATACCATGGATTTCTTCAGAAGAAAGGGAGTTTCTACCTTAGCACAGTCTTCTTCTTCTTCTTCTTCTTCTTCTTCTTCTTCTTCTTCTTCTTCTTCTTCTTCTTCTTCTCTCTTTGCAAGACTTTCCTGTGGGGAAAATACAATAGATTTCTTTTTTAAAATGAATTTGCAAAACAAACAAACAAACAAAAAACCTGAATTGGAGACAAGCCAGAGTAAGAGCCAGAGTTCCCTTCCATGAATGGAATGCTTTTTTTCTCTAATGGCTATCAGTGGCTACTAGTCATGATGGCTAGGCTCTGTCTCCACAGTTGGAGGCAGTAATGCTTCTGAATATCAATTGCATGTGAGGAGAGGGTTCTTGTAGTTGGGTCCTACTTGCAGGTTTTCCGTGGGCATCCATTTGGCCATTGTGAGAACAGGATGCTGGACTAGATGGGCCACTGGCCTGATCCAGCAGGTTCTTCTTATGTTCTTAGGATCTTTGTCCATTAGAGGAAGACTGCTAATGATTGTGCTTGTTAGGATTGTGGTTCTGACAAAATTTATGTCTTTAATTTATATCTATATCTGAATAACGTTATCCTGTTGCTGTTTTCCAATAATACTCAAAATGTCTTCTGATATTTAAAAATAGACTGTGAAAAGCAGGGGTAGTATGTTTCCCATCAATGGTGCTCTGCTTAGCAGTTGATAGCTGCCAACACACACACACACACAATTCTCTTTGGAACGATGTTCTATGATTATATTGCAAGGTTCTGTGGAAAGCTGCAGGAGGAAAAAGATGACAACTTCCAGCTGCTGAGAGAAATGCAATATCTGCTGGTAAGGCCCCCATTTCAGCCTTTGTCATTAAAATGTGTCCTCCAATTTCAATTGGAACGGCAAAATGACAGGAGGAGGGACATTTCAACTCAGACCCAGCCACTAGCCATGATGGTTTTCCTCTGCCTACATGGTTGGAGGCAATAATACTTTTGAATGCCAGCTGGAAGCCATAGGAGGGGAGAGTGTGGATGTGCCCAAGTCCTCCTTGCTGGTTTCCCAAAGGCATCTGTGAGAACAGGATGGTGGACTAGATGGGCCACTGGCCTGATCCAGAATGCTCTTCTTCTGTTCTTGTGCCCTGTAGTTCCCAGCTTTCCAGGTGCCATTTGTCTTTAAGCCAAAACACCCCTTTCCCAGGTAAGCATGTGCCAACCAAACCTATATGACTCATCCTTCCTGAGCTAAGCGCATAGGCTTTTCTCACCCACTATCAACAGTGGTGGTTTCTCCCTACACACTCTATTAGCCCAGTGGCTGCTGCTGATCTTCAGTGCAACAGCGGCCATCTGTGGAGGGTTATTGCACAATGTATCTTTCCCCCCTCCCCCTCCAAAAGCAAAGCACTGAATAATAATCTTTCCTCTCATTTTGTATGGTTGATTAGATGGCATTTAGGCAATACCATCATAACATTTGCACAGAATCAAATCTATGGAGAATATATTTCTCCCCAAACCACATCACGTGACTTCCCGCATTTCTTCAGAATTAATATTCTTCAAGACTTTTCCAGAGTATCAAATTATACGGTTGTATTAGGTTAATGGATATATAAAACATTATAAAAGCATGCACGGGCTTTCTGTTTTGTTTTCTTATGGGTTTAGTCAAATTAATATTTTGTTTCAGGGACATAAAAAGCCCCGAATGAAAACACAATCACCGTCAACGTTTATCACCTGTTTAATATCTCTAGGGTGTCCGTACGTCGTGCCGCTGTACACGGAGGGAATTTAGAAGGGAAAAACATATATACCGGATACTTTTATGTAATTTGGTATGATAAGGGGGGGAAGAAATTAGTTTAAAGGTTCCCTGTCAGTGAGTTATAAGGAGTAATAGAGGCCTAAACATTCTATAGTAATGTACCAATGCCTCATAAATAATGTATAAACCCTTTACACCGCAATATGTAAAAACCACTTAAAGGGCCATCGGCCCTCCATTTCCATTCCATTATAAATAGTTTGGCAGGGCTTATAAAATAAAATACTAATCCTTTTCTAATGAAAAAAGGTAAAGCTTTTTTAAAAACAATAATAATAATAAATACTCGTTTTAAACTCGAAGCAGCTTCTCAACAAGCCGTTTAAAAATATGGAGCAGATATCCTTCAGCCGTTTCATTCTAGGGCTGCTTGACCTGCGTGACTTGTAATGAAATCCACATCCACTCAAATTATTTCCTTAGCACAGAAGTGTTGCCTGCCTTGAGCTTGTCATTGCACTATCCATGGTGAAGACCCCTGCATCCTAACTGCACCTATTTGGTGTGGAATAAAAAAGGTAAAGGTACCCCTGCCCGTACGGGCCAGTCTTGAAAGACTCTAGGGTTGTGCGCCCATCTCACTCAAGAGGCCGGGGGCCAGCGCTGTCCAAAGACACTTCCGGGTCACGTGGCCAGTGTGACATTGCTGCTCTGGCAAGCCAGAGCCGCACACGGAAACGCCGTTTACCTTCCCGCTAGTAAGCGGTCCCTATTTATCTACTTGCACCCGAGAGTGCTTTCGAACTGCTAGGTTAGCAGGCGCTGGGACCGAACAACGGGAGCGCACCCCGCCGCGGGGATTTGAACCGCCGACCTTTCGATCGGCAAGCCCTAGGCGCTGAGGCTTTTACCCACAGCGCCACCCGCGTCCCAAGGTGTGGAATATGTAGCCCTAAATAGCTTGGCACCCAAGTATGGTACCTAAAATAATGCCTTCCCCAATAGTAACCATACCACCTCCAGGGGCTGCCCAGTAGGCAATGGCCAGTGGCAGGGCCTTTTCGGTGTTGGTTCCCCAGCTGTGTACTACCCTCCCTGGTGAGGTGTGCCTGTCTCCATCAACTTTCAGGAGGAATTTTAAAATGATCCTATTTACACAGGCATTTGATGGCATGGCTAAAACATACTGTTCCTAGCAACCTCAATATCATTGGATAGAGGCTTTCAGTTGTAACTGTTTCAGTGTTTTAGAATATTTTTGCTTTGCTTTCTTTTGAAACTGTATGTTTGTTTGCATCTTCATGCTTCCTGCTCTCCTTAAACTGAAGAGGGAAATCTTCCCCTTTTTCTCTGGCATCTGTTTTCTATCAATTTATTATAGTAAAACAAGATAATTCTCTGTTGAGGATGGCCCTACCTTTGGGCACAGCCAAGAGGCAGGCTGCATGTGCCACTGTTGTTGTTGTTTAGTCGTTTAGTCATGTCCGACTCTTCGTGACCCCATGGACCAGAGCACGCCAGGCACTCCTATCTTCCACTACCTCCCTCAGTTTGGTCAGACTCATGTTTATAGCTTCAAGAACACTGTCCAACCATCTGATCCTCTGCCATCCCCTTCTCCTTGTGCCCTCCATCTTTCCCTGCATCAGGGTCTTTTCCAGGGAGTCTTCTCTTCTCATGAGGTGGCCAAAGTATTGGAGCCTCAACTTCACGATCTGTCCTTCCAATGAGCACTCAGGGCTGATTTCCTTAAGAATGGGTACGTTTGATCTTCTTGCAGTCCATGGGACTCTCAAGAGTCTCCTCCAGCACCATAATTCAGAAGCATCAATTCTTCGGCGATCAGCCTTCTTTATGGTCCGGCTCTCACTTCCATACATCACTACTGCCACTGAGGGGGCAGCAAATCATAGTTTTGTCATTTATCATTGTGAGCCTCATGCGAAGATAACTTGGAATTATATTTTTACTGCCAGGAGAGGGTCTCAGATGCTTTGGTCTGCCAAAAATTCAACAGAAGGTGTCAGCGAAGCAGTATACATGTAGGCTCTTCTTCAGCACAACAGCAAATCCTGCTTTCATTGACCATCTTTTGAAGCTTTGAACGGGGTTACAGAGCCGAACTTCATCTGCCTGAAGGGAGGAAGCCTTCCAATAACCGTGAAAGTTACAGGGTCAACTGAATGGCATTCCAGGTGCAAAATGTAACATGTAGCATGCTTCTTAGAGAAACACGATCCGAAGGCCAGTGGAAAGGCCTAACAAGGCCAGCGATTCTCCATTAAAAAGTAAGCTTATTTCAGGTCAACATTTCTTCAGTTGGAGATTTACTGTATGTTTACATAATATACAGTAATTGCTAAGAGACATGCTGAAAATATATTATTAGCATTATTTGCTTCCCAGAATCCAGTTAGGGAAACCAAAATATAACATGCATTTTTAATATTTCTCATTGGACAATGGCTCTCTTATTGCTTTGCTTCTACGGACTGAAAAGAGAAGGGCATTGAAGTGGAAACAGTAGAGGTACTTGTGGTGCTTGCTTTGCGCAGGCCAACATCTCAATAGCTTATGGAGACTTGAAATATTTTTTCTTAGAGGAACAAGACAAGTTTGAGTGCTATTTAAGGCGTTGTTGTCAGGGCCGTCTTTAGCATATGCAAAGATCTGCCCAGAGCCCCCATTTTGTTGAGCTTTTTTTAGGAGCGCAAGTCTAAGTTGTTGAGCTTTCAAGGAGGGGAACAGCGAAAACTGCTAACATGAAAAAATAAAAAGTTGCAGCGATATCTCCAACTTCCATTTTTGCGATCATGCGAAAATGAAAGACACCACTAGCGGCGCCGCCGGATACATTGATTCTGCAGCTCTTCCACAAAAGACAATGGAAATGACCCGTTCGCAGACGACCGGTTGGACATCCCTGAGGTAGATAGTTAAGAGCTTAGGCGGCTTCAGTGGCGAGCACCTGGTGCCCCCCAGAATTTGGCACCCGGGTGCCCTGCACCCCTGGGTAAAAATGGCTCTGGCTGTAGTAGAAGTGGAACACCAAGGAATCTAAATAGTTTTGTCGTGTCAGTAACAAAAATGAGTGTTAAGAACTCACAGGTGAGGAACCTGTGGCCCTCCAGATGTTGATGGACTTGTATCTATCTCACCCAGCATGGGAGGATACAAAGGATTAGGATAGGGAGGATTCAGGGAGGATAGGAGTTGTAATACACTTCTGGAAGTCACCATGTTTGCTACCCAGTGTACACAAGCTAGACCAATGGTCTGGCTCAGAAGAAGACAATTTCCCAAGGACTTGGCACTTAAGGAAGTCTACTGATTGTCTGTTACTAGCTGCCCCCCTAAAAAATAAAAGTCCTGAAGCCATCCCTATAAGGAATCCAGCCATTGTTTTTATTCAAAATGATCACACTATAGATCACATTTTTATTTATCTCTATTGGTATCTTTGTATCATCTCTGTATATACTGGAAGGTAAATGGATGTGTTGCGGCGGGAACCTCACGCTCAGCTTTCTCATCAGCTTCTGCAGAATTTGTTGTTATATGGATTTCAGTACCTCTGGAAAAAGCAAATGCATTAAACAATAATTAAGCAATTCACAAGGTTTTGGTAGGATAGGCGGCATGGCGCTATCATTTAGTTAACTTTAATGTATTTGGCAATCTTGCCAGAGTGCTTTTAAATCTTGTGGGTCAGACAACAGCAAAGTAGGGTAATAGCTTTAAATGATAGAACGGTGACCCTGTTGGGTATGTCTCACTGACTTATGGAAGGAAGACCCTGCAACATTCAAGACATTACATGATGCAAATTTTTCTTTTTATTGTTGTTTTTTGTGCAAAATCATTGTAGGGTGGTATTATATAAATGGTTTCAGAAAGCAAGATAAATGATGTGGCCATGCTTTTCTTAATATGGATAACACATTTAAGGGTACACGAAACAAAGTGTCTGAATAATGTTGGTATATCTGTATAATTTAGGGGGGGGGGAATAACAGGGAAATATAAAGCACATTAGAAATGATCAAATTAATGCAACTCCAAAGGCATGAATTTGTGAAATATTAGAGAAGGCCCAATTTAATGATTTAGACTCCTGGAAGCCCAATGATTGGACTGTTTGACATGTGGATCACATGGTGGAAATACATTTAAATTTTATACTAGGGTCAGGGTTCAAACATAAGAAAATGAGAATAGCTCTGCTAGAACAGGCCCAATGCCTACCTAGTCTGTCATCCTGTTCTCACAGTGACCAACCAGAAGTCCACAATTATTATTATTATTATTATTATTATTATTATTATTATTATTATTTTGTTCTTGTTGTTGTTCTTAAATAGGATGTCCCTAACTTCGTCAGAGAAATGCTGGAGGATATGATAACAAAGAAACAGAGGTATCCTCATGTTTCCATTAAAAACAGGAACTATTATTAAAGGAACTTAACTTGTAATATAAAGCACAAGTGAAGCCTAGCAATTTTAACTACTGACAGCCATCTTATCAATTACACAAGGGACTGCCAGAATCTTCTTTTTCCCATGCTGCCTCTGGGAGGAAGATGAGCCCTCCTTGAGTTATTAACTGCACACTCCAAGTAATGCTACATGCATGTATACATGTAGTGTGAAGTATGTCTGCCTTCCTCATTAACATTCCAGAGAAGAAACTTAAAAAAAAAAAAAAATCTGGTCCACCTAGGGCTTTGATGGCTGAAAGATATTTTTCCTTGCAACCTTGGATTTATTAGTTGTGAAGACATGTGATTCTTTTTAACTAGTTGAGATTATCTTAGATGCTTTTGATTTAATTTATTTTTACTCACATTGTTTCAAATTTTTCGTGCTTACTGCCCTGGGCTACTTCAGGAGGAAGGGTGGGATATAACTGTAATAAATTTAGAAAAAATAAAATACGCACAGAGTTACAGACACTGAATAAGAGGGATCAAGTGGGAAAAATATGTTTTTCATCCTATGTATAAACCAAGCACACTCCCTGTCATTCAAATTTAGTTTACAAATGCAATTTTCAGCTTCCGGGTCTTACAGCATCTGGGTTTTATTATCATTGTCAATAATTCCATTTGGCACAAGACGGCTAATTCTCTTCGTGTACTAATGATTAATCAGACAAGCCTATTTACTAATGTATCAGAATGTGTTAGAAACACAAGCTAATGGGGGACAGATCATCAATTCAGATATAAATGAACTACACTTACATTGGATATCTATTGACTCGTGTCAAGGAATGAAGAGAGGAAATGCAATCAGCTTGTAAAAAATCATTAGAATGGATGAAAATAGAATTTCAAACCCCACCTTAATACATAATTTTTATTGACTTTGCTGTATGCCTAAAGAGATAGGACAACCAGAGCCTTAGAACAAACAAACGAAAATCGCAAGATTTCTCTGACACATGTTTAACAAACCTCTGGTATCAATGTGTTGCTGTAACAGCTTATTTTAGGAGAAATGGCATTCTATAAAAGTTACAAGCTTGTGTTACAAGATGGGAAATGATTATATATATCTGCTTGCATTGAATTTTGAAATAAGGACTAGCCAGTTGGTGGGAGGAGAATGAGAATGGGGTTGGGATTTGCACCAGGATGTTTTTAAAAATGGAAAAATCAAGAATTCCTAAGACAGCTTTCCCCAACCTGTGGGGCTCCAGAAATTGATGGACGTCCCATCAGCCCCATCCATTTTGGCCAGTTGTCAGGGATGGTGAGAGCTGTAGTCCAACAAATCTGAAGGGCGTGAGGATGAGAAAGCCTGCCCTAAAATGTTGATTTCCCGTTGATTTATCTTAAAAATCACACTGCTTAATATAACAAACCAATCTCTAAGCAGTTTGCTGGGGGGGGGGACAACAACTCCACAACAACAGCATGAAAACAGGATACAAAAACACAGCCAAATTGTTCATCACAAATGAAACTGAGCACTTTGGAAATAAGGCCAGGTAATGTGCAGCTCCAAAATCTGGGGAGATTGATCTTTTTCCTTGAGCCCCTGGTAGTCTTTCTGACCACTGGCCAGCTGGTCAGTCCTGCTCCATGTTGACAGATTTCATCTCTTGTGGAACTGATGGGGAATTAAGGGACGTTTCCAAATTCTACATTTAAGTATAAAGAGAGGGAGGAGTCAACTGTAGAAAGGGTGTGATTTGGATTGGCTGAGCCTCTGAGCATAGGTATTCTCCATTCCTACACCACAGCTTGACTGAATGCAGGAGCCTCTGTTGACATCACAAAGGGGCAAGAGGACAAGGGGTCTCAGCCTGAGACTTTCAGATGTGGGCCAAAAGCTGCCATGCAAGCTATTAAGGCTGGAAGGGAAATCTAAAATAATGACATGGTACATGAACCTGCTGAAGTTAGAGTGCACCCCAGGATTTTTTTAAAAAAACACACAAGTCCATTGAATTTGATGGTGCAAGTAAACGTACATAGGATCTTGGATAGACTGACTAGAGAGTCAATGTTGTCTAGTGGTTAGGGTGTTGGTCTAGGACCTGGGAGAAGCTCATTGGGTGACTATGGGCCAGTCACTGTCTCTTAGCTTAACCTTCTGTACAGGGTTGCTGTGAGGAGTGGGGGGGGGGAACCCTGTATGCCACCACCTTAAGCTCCTTAGAGAAAAAGTAGGATTGAAATCTAGTGATTAACAATGCAACAACAACAACAACAATGCACATGACCATTCAAGAACTCATTCAAGAACATCACAGCATTTTTAATGCATTCAGAGTAAACACCCAACACTCTAGCTCCACAACGTTCAACTTAAAACACTTTTGGTACTTTTCAGAAAGATACAATGCAAAGTCAAAACAACGGTATTAATAATGTACATGGGGGGGGGGGGGAATTAAGTGCAGCTTTAATCCTTAGTTCTACCCCCAAAATAAATAAACAGAATTTGACAACCTTTTCCCATTCCCCCTGGTAAAGACTCTTCATCCCAAATGGCTAATGCTGTTTCTTAGTTGGTGTTCAATAGAAGCCAGTCTATAATGCAGCGCCGTGGCTTTATGTGATGTTCAGATATGAGATTGATCTCAGAGGACACCCTGCAGTTCTGAAAGTAGGATTATTGGATTTTGTGGCTTTCTCAGATGTCAAAGATCTTTAAACAGTGTCTTGCAAACTTGCTACATCCCGCCAGTCTGAGAACAGCTTATGAACTCATCAGAGAAGGCAGACTCCATGCTAATTAGGGGAATGGTATATGAAAGCAGAGCGGGGGGGGGGAGTAACTTTCCCCATCTTTAACAACAACAAGATGCAAAATGATTTTGAATTGTTAGAAATCATGTCTCTATTTTAATTTTTCCTTTTGAAATGTTTTGAGCACTAGGGAGGAGAAACTCATTGCATGTTCAGTCTTATCTCTCACACTCAGACCTTCATTTCCTGCAACTGACTTGTAATAATGTGGGGGGACCCCTTTGTAAAGTCTTTAGTATCCATCTCATTTCCTCCAGTGACCATCATCTTCAGCTGTTCTCCACCATGTTAATTGGAAACCATGCATCACATGTTCTGTGATAGAGCATGGTCAATGCAAACTAGGTATGTGGTCAGGTGGAGCCAACATGGTGCCCTCTAGGTGTTGTGAACTGCACCTCCCATAATCCCTGATCATGGCAGATGCTGGTTAGGGATGATGGGAGTTGTAGTCCATAAAATCTGGAGGCTATCAGGTTAATTAATCCTAACATAGTACAATGAAATGGTGCAAACTTGGCATCCTACAGCAAATTGAAAAGGAAGATGTGTATACTTGTGGATCATATATTGACTAAACCAGACTTCCTCAACCTCGGCCCTCCAGGTGTTTTTGGCCTACAACTCCCATGATCCCTAGCTAGTAGGACCAGTGGTCAGGGATGATGGGAACTGTAGTCTCAAAACATCTGAAGGGCCAAGGTTGCGGAAGTCTGGACTAAACCATGCCTTACCTTCTCTCCTGTGATTCAGGAGAGCTTTTTATTTATAAGCCATGTGTTTTATCCAATCTTCGTCCCACTCAGATACCCCATAGAAAACAGTAAACACAACTAGTGTAGGTCCATTTATGTATCTGCTCTGAGTAGAACTTAGTTGGAGACATATAGGGTTCTATATAAGCATTCCTGACAATATCCATTCATTCCTCACAGTATTCTTATTTTAGTTTATTTAAAGGAAAATGTGCTTTAAGTGCAAAGCTGCTACAGGAAGCCAGAGGGAGGTTTACTGGTGATATCATGGGAAACTGCCAATCAGTATAATGCACAGTATGATTTTGAGTGGTGGTGGTGTCGGAGCTCAATTGCAAAAAAGAAATAGGCATATTCCCTATATTTTTAAAGATGTGTGATTATTTGAACTGAATTTGAACTGATGATTCCAAACTAGCACTCTTGCTCTAAAAACAAATGTGTCTTTCTGGTTACCCCTTTGATACCATACAGGCCTCGTATTCTAGAACTGAGGCGAAATTTTCTGGAGAATGTTTTTCCGGGAATATTCAGAGAGTTTCATTTTCCACTACCACCCTGAGAGAAAGGCTACTTTGCAACATTTTATCCAAATACTTCCCACCATCATTTTTGTGCTGGCTGTCATCACGTCCCCACTGCCTCCACATACCCCCTGCTAGGTCTGGGCAGTTGTGGAGGGTGCAAAATGGTGGGCCAAGCTGCTCAGACAGTTGCTACTGCTACCACTTGTAGTGTAAGCCAATAAAAGCAGCCATGCAGCTGCCATGGCTAATGGTAGGTCCCACATTGAGAAACTGTAGGAGATCACCTCAATTTCTCCACCCAGAATAAGGATGGCAAATACCAGTCTCTGGAAGCCACTGGAGCAGAGAGTTTCGGGAAAGCCCTCCCCCCCCCAATGAAATGCAAAAACATTTGGCATAGCCCTAGTCCAGAGTTTGCGCATGCAGCGGAATTGCATGTGCGCACTTGGCACTTCTGGCTCATAGCTTGCTCCCCTATAAAATCTATAAGGCTGATACTAGATGCCGGCAATCTTCTGAAATATTCCTTGATCAATGCCCCCCACTTCCCAACATGGACCGAGGGCAAAAGAAAAAGTAGTTAAGAAATGTCCTCGTCTATCTCTGTGGTCACTACGCTATCTCACCAAAAAAAAAGAAAGAAAGAGAGGGAGAGAGAGAGAAGGGGGAAAAACCCCAAACTGCAATTCAGCATGACTGGCAACCATCCATCAAACAGGTCGAAAATTGAATGAACTCAGAATGCAATTATTCCCCCGTTGAAAGTGTGCAGCATTCCTGCAGCTTGCGGTAAGACAATTCTGCCTGGTGCCTGCTAGCCAAGCACCGGAGCCGCCTGACCTTCAGTCCCGCTTCTCCGACTCCCTGAGCTTTCATAAACACTTAACATTTCATAAAAGTTACAGCTTTGCACAGGATTTCGGAGCAGCCAAAAAAATGTACAGAGTGCATCGCCCTCTTTGCTTCCAGCATGTTTTATAAACATAGCAAGCTGTAACACTGACCCAGATGTTCTCACTACCTTCCCCCCCCCCCTCATAATTTAAAATCTGTTCAGTTTCATGGGCTGGGGTTATTTTTGTTGTTTCGTTTTCCTTACTCCATGAAAGCTTCAACATTTTTCGAAAGGAGAGAACAAAACAAAGCATCAACCCACCCGCCCCCTCACAAAAAAAAAAGAAAACTGAAATATATTCATGGGGTGTTATACCGTTGCACTTAATTTCTTCTCAAGTTCACGCTAAACTGAAATGTCTCTTGGAAGCTTTCTTTTTCTCCCCCTGGTTTCTTCTCTTTTAAAGGCAGCAGGAGAGAAAAGTGAGGAAGAATGTCAGGATCCTGTAAATAAACAGCTGGCTTGCAACATATGCATTTTTGCCTATATTTTTCAGGTGCTGCGTCCCCCGATCCATATCTGCCAGCCCTTGTAGCGCACGGCATAATTTAACTGTTATTGATAATGTAAGGGCAGATGGAAAGAAGTGTGAGCCCCTGCGTGCGTCCTCTGGGGATGCTGGAGAAATCAAAGCAGATGGCCCAATTGCTTCTTATTTATGTGTTGCTTCTAGCTCCCCGGCTTGTGGGATAATGGATCATTATTGCCTGCTGTGCGCAAGCACCAATATGCTTTTAAATCTGGTTCCCAAAGCTTATGAAAAAGCACCATGCTTCATATTAGATTGGGGATCTGTACTTAACAAGCCCTGCTAATGTGCAGTTACGGTTCCTAGAAGAGGAAAGGGTTGTTTGCTTATTATTATATAACAACAGCAGCAGCAGCAGCAAAGATAGCAGTATTTTCCTCAGAAGTTAGAAGCTGGCAAGATTTTGAGTGCATCCACACCATACATTTAGAGCCCTATGATACCGCTTTAAATAGTCATGGCGTCCCCCCAAGAATTCTAGGACTGTGAGCTGTCGTTTGTTAAGGGTGCTGAGAGACATTAGGAGACCCCCCTATTTCCCTCACCAAGCTACGATTCCCAGAGTGGTTTAACAATCAATTCTTCTTCAAAAGGAACTTTGGGAATTGTAGCTCTGCGTGGGGAATGTGGGTCTCCTAAATTCACAAACAGATGTAGAGAACTGAACTGTAGACTGGAAAAATGAGAAATAACACTGATTTCAGTTTCTCTAGGCTACAATTCCTAGAGTTGTATGGAATGAGGGATTGATTGTTCAGCTGTTCTGAGCTCTGTTGCTCTGGGAGAGGAACTCTCAGCACCCTCAACAAACCAAAACTCCCAGGATTCTTTGAGGGATGCCACACCTGTTTTTAAAGTGGTATCATAGTACTATAGATGAATGGTATGGCTGTCGCCTTAGGCTGCAAATGCACTATACATTGAAGCACATTTAAAACACACAACATCCCCCAAGAATCCTAGGAACTGTCATTTGCTAGGTTTCCTGGGAATTGTGACTCTGGGAGAGGAAGACTACAGTTCCCATGGTTCTTTGGGGGAAGCCATGTGCTTTAAGTGTATGGTGTGTATGTAAACTTAAAAGGAAGCAGAGGCACTGAGGCTGGATCGATGCTTCAAGGCTGTTGTGGTTTTGTTGATTTAAAAAAATTAAGGGTACTAAAAAGAGCCGTAAAGTGTGACACATAGCACAGATGTAGTGCGTTGTCCTCTTCACAGTCAGCGTATTGCTCTCCTCTTCATTAAAAAAGGAAGAAGTGAGTGAAGGTTAGAGAATATAGTATTGTTTCACTAGCATTCCTTGAGCGCAGGAAAGCATGTGACAGCTAGCAGTGAGATCAAGCTGCTACTAAGTATAGTAGCCATTAACTCAGGCTGTGAACAAATAAATCTTAACACCGCCATAGTCAGAACCTCTTTTAGTTGAACTCTTTCACTCCATGTAGCTGGAGTGTTCTTCCCGGGCTCTAAAAAAATGAAAAGAAAGAAATTTAAACTGATATCCTGAGCACATAATAACGATCTACTAACACAGATGCAGGAAACCATATTTAGCTTGAGGTCCACATTCCCCTCTGGGCAACTGACCTTGAGCCACATGTCAGTTTTGGGTGAGGCCATGGGCAAGACTTGGCAGGGCACCAAATGTAACCTTTTCCCAGGTTCTCCACACTGGCCACATTCACACCATGCATTTAAATCCCTATGATACAGCTTGAAACTGTCTTGGCTCCTTGCCCCCAAGAATCCTAGAAGCTGAGGTTTGTTAGGGCTGCTGAGAGTTGTTAGGAGACCCCTGTTTCCCTTCCAGAACTCTCAGAGTTCCCTGGGAAGAGGGTTTGATTGTTAAACCACTCTGGAATCATAGCTCAGGAAGAGAGAGGTATGTGTGTGTTAAAAACAATGGGAGAAAGGGTATCAGAAAGATAAAGGGAGAAGGGACAATGGAAAAGCTGAGAGAGAATGGACTGCAGAAACACACACAGAGAGAAATTAGACATCGCAGCTGACTTTTGGCTCCGACCTTCACAGCACCAATAGGTGGCCCCCAATAGATTACTTCTGAGGGAATGCAGCCCTTAAAAAGGTTCTCCCATGTACCGACAAGATCCAAGGGTGAGGCAGCTTAGGAAAATGAATGCAGCATGCCAGTAGTATCATGGATGATGCTGGAGGGCAGCTCTGAATTGTGTGCCATCACCCCTGCAGTGCATCGCCCAAGACTTGCACCTCTGGATCCTTTGAAAATTGCAGCATTGCAGATTACACCGAAACTCAAGTTGCACAACAGGAAATGCGTCTGGCCAACGCAGCATGTCAGAAACAATCGCAAAACTTTCCTCCCTGCCCCCATATGCAAGCAGTGGGAGACCAAGGCATATGTGGGACTCGGGATAACCATCCCTACATCGTATGAGATTAACTCATCACATCCCAGCTTCTTGTAAGAGAAGACTAGAGTTTCTGTTTTATTTTCCCCACGCAATTTATGTACTGCTTGATAGTAAAGAACAACAAAAAGAATAAAGGAATGACATTATCAGTAAAACAGTGAAACAGTGAAACATTCAGAAAATAATGAAAATAAACATATGCCAAAACTAGACTAAAACCTATGTTGACATTCTGTATGTCCAGATAAGCTTCCCTGAACAAAAGTGTTTTTAGCAGGTGCTGAAAAGAGTTCAGTGAAGGCCCTTGCCTGATGTCAATAGGCAGGGAGTTCCAAAGAGTGGGTCCTGCTCTTCTGCACTAAAATACCAAGTTCTTACAAATGCAGAAAGGGTATTGTGTGGCACCTGTATCAGTGCCAGTTTCCTCAGATCAAATTGGTAAGGCGGGTAAATTGGTCCCAATTGGTTAATGTATTTACAGTGGTGCCTCGCAAGATGAAAAGAATCCGTTCCGTGAGTCTCTTCGTCTAGCGGTTTTTTCGTCTTGCGAAGCAAGCCCATTAGGGGATTAGCGGATTAGTGCTATTAGCGGTTTAGTGGCTATTAGCGGCTATTAAAGGTTTAAGGGATTAGCGGATTAGCTGCTAAAAGGCTATTAGCAGCTTAGTGCCTTAGAAAAAGGGGATGGGGCACGAAAAACAAACAAACCAGGAATCGCAATACATTTTTGTCTTGTGAAGCAAGCCCATAGAGAAATTCATCCTGCGAAGCACCTCCAAAACGGAAAACCCTTTCGTCTAGCGGGTTTTCCGTCCTGCGAGGCATTCGTCTTGCGGGGCACCACTGTATATACTAATAGGGATGTCTTATACTTGGCCTGGTAACAAGTTGGCAACCAGTGCAGGTCTCTGAGCAAGTAAACTGGTACCAGTCTATTAAGGGCATTATAAGCAAGAAGTAATACTGTTAGTAACTAGCAGAGTTAAGTACAGACCAGTTGGCAAAGGATCACATTGGAAACAATTGCTTCTGACTTTTGTCTCAAGAGCAATCATAGGCACTGATCTCTTGGTACTAGTTTCTCACATTCCACCCACCCAGGAGGTGTAGGCAGTGGCTCTTATCCACCATGCAACTCTGACTGTGAACTCATTCCCTGAGTAATCACACTGTATGATTACTAGCAGTCAAGTTGAATTCCTGACAGTTTTTCTTTCGTGGCAAATTTGTAGAGGTAATCACACACACGGCTCTCAGAGCGTCACCCAAATTCTTCTCACCCAAGTCATTTTAATATGATTAGCAGTAAACAACACATTGAGCTAATAGGCATTAGAGAGAGTTGTGAAAGTTACATTTGACTTCCACTGTCATCAAATTGCTTCCAAATTGGTGTGGACCTACAAGGTCTCAGAAATGATCTGAACTTCTAAGCAAGCGTTAGTATATCTATTGCCTGAGCTATTAGTTGTGTACCATTTGATTGTGAAACAGTATTGGCATTTATTTATTTGTTTGCTTGTTTGCAAAACACATGTTGCATTTCATTTAAAAAAAATCTCAATGGTTTACATAAGATATAATTTCTAATAATTTTGTGGGGTTTGTGTTTTTTTTAAAAAAAAGTTGGCATGAGGTCAAAGTTTTCTGTGGTTTTCTTGGTTTGACAGATTGAGGGGGGTATGTAAACCACTGCTGCTAAAAAGCTTCTAGGCCAGTGGATGTGCATTCAAGCAGGCAATGGTGTAGTGGCAAATTCCGAAGTGCAGGAGATCATCATGGTGGCCCCCATCACCACAACTCCATGCAGAGTCTAAAATTGCAGGCAGTTGTGTTGAATTATGTAGATGTCAACCCAGTATACCGAAGGAGTGTCTCCACCCCATCATTCAGCCCAGACACTGAGGTCCACCACCGAGGGCCTTCTGGCGGTTCCCTCACTGCGAGAAGTGAGGTTACAGGGAACCAGGCAGAGGGCCTTCTTGATAGTGACACCTGCCCTGTGGAAAGCCCTCCCATCAGATGTCAAGGAAATAAAACAACTACCTGACTTTTAGAAGATATCTGAAGGCAGCCCTGTTTAGGGAAGTTTTTTAATGTTTGAAGTTTTGTTGTGTTCTGTTGGGAGCTGCCCAACCAAATGAGCAAGGTATAAATAATAAAATTATTATTATTATTATTATTATTATTATTATTATAGCATTAAACCCAATTTTTTTTGAAATAGCAGACATATAATTGATTGCAATAGAACAGATTGAACCATAGAAACATGAGTTTTAGCAAAAGTTATTTAGTCAGCTGAAATGTGACTTTTAACCTTTTATTGGAAATGCAAGCAATCTTGCAAAACAGTGCTGTCATATAGACTGCTAGCATGAAGTAGTAACCCCATCGAAGAAAAGGAACGGTATATACAGCATTTGTTTGTTCGTCCTCCGACCTCCTCTAAGCTATTATTATCACATACGACAGGAAAACTTGCCCAAACAAAGAGAGTCAATCAGTTCCACTGGTGCTCTAGCAGATGCTGTCATTACTCCTATTCTGAAAAAGTCTCCCATGTTCCCTCTTTACTGCGCCACTGCAAACATGGCAGGAGGGACAAGACAAATTGAGCACATAGGAAGTTGCCTTGTACTGAGTCAGTTCATCAGTCCATCTAGCTCAGTATTGTCCACACTGACTAGTGGTGACTCTTTAGGCCTCTCCAGGTTCTTCTTACTGCCCTTCCTAAAGATACTGGGGGTTGAACCTGAAACCTCCTGCATGCAAATCAGATAGGGTTGCTTGGTCATGTTCATTCCAGACCCTGAGACCCAGGGACAAGCCCTGGTGATGTCACAAGGGTAGGCCCTGGAGATGGAGGTTAATTGGGAGAGGGAAGTGAAGGAGGGTACACACACACACACACACACACACACACACGAGTGTCTATACTGTATTTTGCAGCCAGCTCCTGCCAGGCTGAAGCTTGCAAGCTGCATGCAAATTATTATTATTATTATTATTATTATTATTATTATTATTATTACTGCTATACTTACCTCTACAGAATGCAGCTCTTTGAAAAACAGAACCATTTGTATTTCTTACCATTTTGATTTGTTAATGCTACACTTCAGTGCAAGAGCAGAAGAAAAGAATATCTTATTCCCCCCACTGACTTTTCAGTCCATATCATCATCAAGCCACTTTCATGTTTTGCCACCACATTACCAAAAAAAACCCCACCCCTGCCCGTGTTGTGCAAGTTGCAATTTAATGTCAACTCTTTTCTGAAGGATCTCGTTTTATGATACCGGCAGCTCGCCAAAAGGAAATCATTTGCATACTTGGCTCCATACACCTGGAATTCCTTAATTTTCAGGATTAGCAAAATGAGCCTAATAAAATGCATAGGGTCTCGTTAACCACCCTTCATTAGCTATTACTTGCTACCAACATGAGGATGCACTTCAGGAAATGTACATTGTGCAGGTCAGTTATTACCCTTTTATGAACTGATTTCTAATTTTATGTGACACAATTTGTGTTTTTTTAGGGTCCCTAAACATTAAATAGGGTTGTTGTTGTTTTCTTTAGCTTTTTCAGTGGTTGCCATTGTGGAACTGTGCGTTAGATCCTTGTTGCTACAGGCCCACAAATGCCATCCTGCACTTCAAGCAAGCATCCTCTGCCTTAGTGTGGGACCGTAACAATGAACAATGGCCAGCCGTGTGTTGGAGATGCTCTGTCTCTGGATTTCCTTCATTGAACCTATGGTTGCACTAGAAGGTCTAAAGGCTCTGCCCCACTCTTGGATCCAGAACCAGTTGCACTTGGAGTTGACTTAAGCCAACAGAGGCTGGTCCATTAGGACAAACAAGGTACTGTCTCACCAGCCTCTCCCAGACAGCCCCTACTTGCCTACCTTCTTGTTTACAGTGATGCATTCTTTTACCCACCCTGAATATTGCAATGCTCAGCTTCATTGGGTGGCTCCAGGTTCTGGTGTCATGTCTAGAGCCAACACTCTCCCTGTCCACTTCCCCCATGCAGTCTCTACCATATGGCTACCTATCAAAAGCTCCCAGAGATGTCTTCATCTTAGAAAAGGTTCTTCTCTGCAGCAGCTATGTGCCCGGTCTCCGAAAGTGGGAGGCACCAAGGAAAAGGCCTCTGGCAAAGATCTCTGGGAGTAAGCAAGCTCATACAGAGAGAAGCAGACCCTCAAGCACCCAAGCCATTGAAGGTTTTAGAGCTCAAAAACCATGACTTTGAATTGCGCCTGAAAAGATACTGGTAAGCCATGATAGCCGGTGCAATGGTGGTGGTAGTGATGATAGAATCATAGAATTGTAGAGTTGGAAGGGATCCCAGGGATCATCTAGTCCAACCCCCTGCAATGCAGGAATCCTGACCACAGGAAGCCCTGGGTGGGCTTGAACCACCAACATTCTGGTCAACAGCCACATGCAATGACCCATTACTATCAAGCTCTTCCTCCAACAAGAAGCCATGGGCAGCAACTGTTTGGGACTATATTATTTGTCAGTGGGAATGGGGGGGGGGATTCAGTTCACATTTTAAGGTGAACCTTCCTGCTTTGCACTTTCTGATACAAAACGTGAACGGAAACACAGTGCTTGAAATTCTTCTCTGAATTTTGCAACACACATCTCCAGTCAAATAATGTGTATAAAAATGTGTATCATGGAGTAAAGCACACATAGAAATATGTATGGATGTGTGAATGTATGTTTATTGGTGAAAATAATGTACCACAAATGCATTATATTCAGGGGAATTGATTTGCAAAAATATGGATATTTGGTCGAATTACATGAAGAAAATATGTATACATGGAGAAATTTGCATTAAAATTGTGATGGGTTTTTATGAGGATTTTTTTTTTTTTAAGCAATTTGCAAAATGATTTGGCAGTATGGAGGAATGAGACGAAGAATGGAAAAGTAGGAAAGAGAGAAAAACTGAAATCACCAGATTTGCCCATCACTCACTGCATGCTGGTTGGTTGCAGAGTGCGGGGGGGGGGAATCTTTGTGCATGTGTTAAAATCTATTCCTTTCCTAATAAGTAAGGATAGCCAAGTTTCAAACATCTAAGCTCTAAAAATATCTAAAAGCAACCAAACTTTCTTCCTTTCTTCCCTTTTTCTTTTTAGCAAATCAGGTAATACAACACCTCGGCTTTGATATCCAACGGGGTGCAACAAAAGGGGAGACCAGTTTTCCACCCACCCATATTTTTGTTTTCCAAAATTGTCTTCAGCTTGAACAATTGGTTCCAGGCACATATGTGATGATCATCTAAGACAAATTATTCGTTGTGAATTATTCACCCTATTTTAACAGCCTTACTTACCTAACTTACGGGGGTGTTGTGAGGATTAATTAATGTTTATAAAGCACTTTGAAGATGAAAAGTGCTATGTAGGTGATAAATATTATTATAGTATGCACAAAAAATAACTATGCCTCAGCAGGCCTGCCCATTATATAGGGGAAAAGAAACTCATGTGGTTTATGCTCTCAGTCTGCATGTATCAGTTTCAGAACTTGCTAAGTACCTCTCCAGGTCTTTTTCTACCATAACATTTGAAACTATACACATATTCCAGCCATGTTACTTTGAAACAAAACTCGCATTCAGCTAACTTGAAATGATATAGAAATTCAAAAACGTAGCTGGCACTGTGGCCAGGTTGCTGTGCATACAAACCCTAAACTAGTTGGGACCAGTTTACATACTTATATACTCCCATCAGGACGCGGGTGGTGCTGTGGGTTAAACCACTGAGCCTAGGACTTGCTGATCAGAAGGTAAGCGGTTCAAATCCCTGCGACGGGGTGAGCTCCCGTTGCTCAGTCCCAGCTCCTGCCAACCTAGCAGTTTGAAAGCATGTCAAAGTCCAAGTAAATAAATAGGTACCGCTCTGGTGGGAAGGTAAACAGCGTTTCCGTGTGCTGCTCTAGTTCTCCAGAAGCAGCTTAGTCATGCTGGCCACATGACCCGGAAGTTGTACGCCGGCTCCCTCGGCCAATAAAGCGAGATGAGCGCCGCAACCCCAGAGTCAGTCACGACTGGACCTAATGGTCAGGGGTCCCTTTACCTTTATACTCCCATCCGACTGCTTCGATCAGTGGAACTGGTATTCTTACAGGTGCTAACTAATACCCATTCCACTTATAGTAATTCAGTCTTTTAGTGTGGCAACACCTACACTTTGGAACTCCCTGTCTATTGATATCAGGCAGGCACCTCCACTTTTGTATAGACAAGCTTACCTAGATATTCAGAAAGCTGATGCAAATTTTAATCTTATTTCATCTTTTTTGAAGTCTGGAATAATTGTTGTTCAATCTTCTTACTGATGTTACTAGCGTTCTTTCTTTCTTTCTCATAAACCACTTGGAGGTTGTTGATTATTATTTTTTTGCAGTCAGGTGGTGTGTAAATTTTATGAAATGAATAAATTAATAAAATAAGGGTCTTTAGTTGAACTTCTCACCCTTGTTTCGCTGTTATTATTATTCCTTGAAAGCTAACAAAGAACATAAGGCTTGCTTTGCTGAATCAAACCAAGGTCCCCAGAGCGCAGTCTCCAACAAAATCAAGCCAGATGCCCCAGGAATCTCACAGATAGGCTATACAGTCATACCTTGGAAGTCAAACGGAATCCGTTCTGGAAGTCCGTTTGACTTTCAAAACATTCAAAAACCAAAGCACAGCTTCTGATTGACTGCAGGAAGCTCCTGCAGCCAATGGGAAGCCACAGAAGCCCAGTTGGACATTCAGCTTCCAAAAATAGTCTGCAAAACGGAACAGTCACTTCCGAGTTTGTGACGTTCAGGAGCCAAAACGTTCAGGAACTAAGCTGTTCAACTTCCAAGGTATGACTGTAATGAAAGAGTAATATGTCAATTATTTTACACACAGTACTCAACTATAAAAGGGACTCTACCTATAATATGGAGGCAGTGGTGCGGTTAGATGATTTTAGACCCTGGTCTTAATGGTCTGAAGAGTGCACTCATTTTTCAGTGACAAGGTGAGTCACATTAAAGGTAAAGGGACCCCTGACCATTAGGTCCAGTCGTGGATGACTCTGGGGTTGCAGCGCTCATCTCGCTTTATTGGCCGAGGGAGCCGGTGTACAGCTTCCGGGTCATGTGGCCAGCATGACTAAGCCGCTTCTGGTGAACCACAGCAGCGCACGGAAATGCCGTTTACCTTCCCGCCGGAGCGGTACTCATTTAACTACTTGCACTTGAAGTGCTTTTGAACTGCTAGGTTGGCAGGAGCAGGGACCGAGCAATGGGAGCTCACCCTGTTGCGGGGATTCGAACTGCCGACCTTCTGATTAACAAACCCTAGGCTCTGTGGTTTAGACCACAGCACCATCCCTTGTTATGTGCCTCAAAATGTGGTGAGCTAGCCCTTTTACTTTAGGGAGAAGGAACTGCTCATGTAGCTGAGTGGGATTCTGGACATCTGCCCGAAAGGTCTGGAGGTTGTTTAACTATACAATTTGGCAAAATCCTATTGCCAAATCTGTTTTCCATAGCTTTGTCTATTAACCAGAAAAATATATCTCAATAAGTTGTATCTAACTAAGTTCTACACAGAGTAGACCCATTTAAATTAATGAATGTATGTTAGGTCCCGTCTGCACTATGCATTTAAAACAGGCACGGCTTCCCCCAAATAATATTGGGAACTGTAGTTTGTTAAGGCTGCTGAGAGTTGTTAAGAGGCCACTATTTCCCTCTCTGAGCTACAAATCCCAGAAGTCCCTGGGAAGACAGATGGACTGTTAAGCTGCTCTGGGAGGGCAAGAGGAGCCTCCAAACAACTCAGCATTTGTGTAGGTAAAATGTAGGCAAAATTTGTTAAAATGTAGGTATAATTTTTGTAGGTAAAATAAGGCTATACTTTGCAGCTACTTCCATCATTCAAGCAACTGCCCTTTATGAAAATGATTTATGGTCATATTTTACTTCTGCCCCTCCTTGTACATCCTATAAAAATGATGGCATTACTAATGAAATCAAGAAATGCTTCTGTTTCAAAAGGAAATTTATTAGAGGTAAACGCTAATAGTGCCATTTTCCGAGTGGGTTTTTTTTTCCAAGAGGTTAGCTCGCTTGCACGAACAAGATGCCATAGTGCCCGAACTAGAATAAACATCAGAGAGAAGAAATGCGCCTTAGAAATCTTAAGCAACTGAAGACTTACTGTGCCATGACCCAGCAAAACGACTTCAGACTAGTTATCTGAAACTTTTTAAAAAACGCAACCAAATTAATGGGCCGAGCATTTAGCATCCGTCCCCCATTTAAGATGAATAACCTGCTTTATGTCACTACAAAACTTACTGGACAGAGCTTTTGCGTTGGGTCCGATCCGAAGAAATATGGTGATATTTCTAAAAATGATGATAAATGACTATGCCAGGAACTGGCTGATCTCTTCAACCTGTGCACTTATTTTTAATGAGGGCAGCCAGAACCAACATGCAGCTGGACAAAGGATGTTTTATTGCATGGATCATTCATTCATTCATTTTGTGTATTGTTTGCTATATTCTTACTTGTTGCTTTTTGGATAATCAGACTCTGCGGGGGGAAAGTATCGCCCCATAGGTAGAATGTTAGGGGGTGGGAATTATTTGGGTTCAGTGTTGCTTTTTTAAAAAAAGTGGGTTCTGCAACAAAATGTGGCAATGAGGAGCATTCAGTACGCCACCCTGCCAGACATGCCCTTATTTAGGACACTCCATTCCATCCACCCAACTGCCAATTCTACTCTCCCTTCCTGCCCCCAGGACAATCAAAATTTTGTTACTAAGCAGCATGCTTAGTACTAATTAGGCGGTTATATTTTGGGGGTGCAATATGCAAAAGAAACAAACATCCCCCAAAAATATATTTCTCAGTTTGGGTGATACACATGTCACAGCTCAGTACCTGAATTCACAATTAGTATGTATCAGGAATGGGTAACATTTGCAGCAGGGTTGTCATGAGTGGGCCTTGGGGTAATTTTCAGTTGGGCCACAGTGCCCCAGCTTGCCCAGTACCTTCTCATCTGCCTGTCCCATCCTCTATCCATTCAATAGCTTTTGGTTCAGTAGAGTAGTGGCAAATTCAGAAGTGCATAATCCTTTTATGACAGTCACAGCCATGACCCCTCACAGGCACACCCCCTCCTTGGATTCTACAACTTTCAAGGATTCTACAGTAATCTTATAAGATTGTAATAAGATTACAATAATTATAATTAGGGGTGCATTGCAATGATCACTGCAGATCTCCTTGTATGACCTTTCAACAAGATCTACCATTTTCTGTGCACATCCATGGGGAAATGATTTGGAGTTTTCTAATGTCTTCTTTCGGAGTTGTGTTTTCCTTCTGTTTCCATTGCACATAACAGAACTTGAACTCAATTTTCTTGAAACTGAAGCACCTTGTGTCTTCAAGGTTCCTAAATGCTTAGCTTTGGAGTATACAGAACAGCACCTTGGTGTTCTTCCTGCGCACCTCCAATGAGTAACTCTAGGAGCAGAGTGAGTAAAATAACCAAAGAACCAAGAACAAAAGTAATGCCACCTTCAAGTAATCTTAATTGAATCTATTTACTTGCTGGGAAGATTGAATAATAATAATAATAATAATAATAATAATAATACCATGTAAGCTTAATTTATTCCAAGATGAGGTTGAGATAGCGTCTCTGTAGAAGACCACAATCTTATAGCACACTTTTTGAATGCAAATGGCACAATCCACTCCAAGGTTCTGGTGAAGGACCATGGGGAGTGGGGAGCTTAGGTTCAATTCCCAGCATCTCCACGTAGGGCTGAGGATGTCCCCTGCCTGAAACCCTGGAGAGCCACTGCCAGCGATTATAGATAATACTGGGCTACAACAGAGACTGGTCCATTAGGGCAAAGGGGACACTGCTCCACCAACCTTGGCCAGAGCCACCTGTCTGCATTCCTACTTACAGCCAGTCGAGCAGGAGGCACACCACCTGTCAGCTTCCTCCTAAGTGTTGGCCTTGCAGAACTTAACAGGAAAGAGACTGGGGAGAAGAAGAAGAAGAAGAAGAAGAAGAAGAAGAAGAAGAAGAGCAGGAGGAGGAGGAGGAGGAGTTTGGATTTGATATCCTGCCTTTCACTCCCTTTAAGGAGTCTCAAAGCGGCTAACATTCTCCTTTCCCTTCCTCCCCCACAACAAACACTCTGTGAGGTGTGTGGGGCTGAGAGACTTCAAAGAAGTGTGACTGGCCCAAGGTCACCCAGCAGCTGCAGGTGGAGGAGCGGAGACGCGAACCCGGTTCCCCAGATTACGAGACTACCGCTCTTAACCACTACACCACACTTGGAGAAAACATACCCTCCAAATATGCCTATTTTCCAGGGACAGTCCCAGAATTACAAAAGCCACCCCAGCATCTGATTTGATCCCTGAATGTCCCTGTTTCCCCCCACAAGTGTCAAAAGCCAGCGTAAAGAGTTGTGTCTTCAGCATTATCCTGAAGGCACGTCTGTGGTGAGGGAGTTCCACTGCTGAGGGGCCACCACAGAAAAGGCCCTTTCCCAGGCCAACCACCACCCCTGTGCCTCTGAGGGAGGAGGAATTACTGATAGGTCCTCCTCTGCCAATCTCAACACCTGAGAGGATCTCTAGGAAAGGAGGCGGTCTTTCAGATGGAAATGTGAGCTGTGCAAACCTAGCACAAAACTAGCACTGGACATATTGTTGCCAACACCCCCCCCCCCCAACAGGCTTATGCTCCTCTCTGCCAGGGGGCTGTTTCTGTCCATCCCTAAGGCAAACACGAGCCTTCTAGGAAGCAGCATCATTGTCAGTGCTGGCTGGTAGCCTTAAAAACTGGCAATAATTGCAAACAGCACAAAATGTCCATTATCAGCTCTTTCCCTGGCGAAGAGCCCATAATAAACAGCTGTGAAGATAAAAGGCGGCAAGAGGAATGAAGCGCAGAGAGACTGTGTGTGTGTGTGTCTGTTTCTGCAGGGGGGGGGGGGACCCTCACCACTTGGTATCAATGAAATGAGAATGAGCGAGTTGACAGGGACCCAAAGTTGTGAATGGGAAGGGAAGGCTGCTCTTACTGGGTTTCATTACCAAACGGGGGGAGGAGAGAGTTGGAGGAAGGATTAAGAGTTGGTGCTTAAAACCCTACATGGCTTAGAAATGGGGCACAGAGATTCTGTGATTCTAAGTCCATATTCTAAAATTACCTAACTGTTCTACTTCTTGGTGGAAGACACAGGAATAGCAGTCGGAAGGGATTTGAAGGAAGTAAGACAAACAAGAAATAGTATAGATTGGTTGTCAGGCCATCATTCATCAGTGATTGATGGAATACGTTGAATTGGCAAATTATGAGAATTAGAGATCAAGAAGAGGTAGGTTTAAAGGAGGATTGGAAACCTTTTGTAGAATACAGTGGTATCTCAGGTTACAGATGCTTCAGATTACAGACGCTTCAGGTTACAGACTCCGCTAACCCAGAAATATTACCTCGGGTTAAGAACTTTGCTTCAGGATGAGAACAGAAATCGTGTTTTGGCGCCGCGGCAACAGCAGGAGGCCCCATTAGCTAAAGTGGTGCTTCAGTTTAAGAACATTTTCAGGTTAAGAATGGACCTCCGGAACAAATTAAGTACTTAACCCAAGGTACCACTGTATTTAAAAAGCTATTGTAAACAT
This sequence comes from Podarcis tiliguerta, assembly GCF_965153285.1. Lineage (NCBI taxonomy): Eukaryota > Metazoa > Chordata > Lepidosauria > Squamata > Lacertidae > Podarcis > Podarcis tiliguerta. The sequence continues at coordinate 33,230,588 of NC_139541.1, read as the reverse complement.
ATTAGAACTCAAGTAGAATTTGAACAGCAATAAACTATTTTTTTTGAATAATATGGAGATGATAGGCAGTTGAATAAGTTATAATATGCAGCTATATTAAGAATTATGGGGAAACCACAGAGGGGTGGAGGGGAAGTCAGATGTTAGTTGAAAATTATGGAGGAATCTAATATGTATATTTATTAAATTTGTATATATATATGCAATATATATATATACACACCAGGAGCCATGCTGGCTGGGGCAGATGGGAATTGGAGTCCAGCAACAATTGGATGTAAAAGGTAAATGACCCCTAGATGGTTAAGTCCAGTCAGATTTGACTATGGGGTGCGGTGCTCATCTCTGCTTTCAGGCCAAGGGAGCCAGTGTTTGTCCACAGACAGCTTTCCGGGTCCTGTGGCCAGCATGACTTAACTGCTTCTGGCATAACAAAACACCATGACAGAAACCAGAGCGCACGGAAACACCGTTTACCTTCCCATCGCAGCAGTACCTATTTATCTACTTGTACTGGCGTGCTTTTGAATTGCTAGGTTGGCAGGAGCTGGGACAGAGCAACGGGAGCTCAGCTTCTCCGCTCCGTAGCCCAGATACTAACATTACACAACCAACCACACCTTCAAAACACACTTAAAAACACATGACTTCCACCCAAGAATCCTGAGAACCATAGTTTCATAGGTGCTGGGAATTGTAGTTCCATGAGGGGTGAACTAAAGTCCCCCCAGGACTCTTTGGGGAAAGTCATGTGCTTTCGATGTATGGTATGCACACAGCACAGAACCAAGTTTCAGATCCGAATGTGGCCATGATAATCACTAGGCCACTCTCCCCCACCCTGCTCAGTTTAACCTACACTCCAGGGTTGATGTGAGGCTAAAATGGTCAGAGAGAGAGTTATGTAGAAAGCTATAAAAGAAGAACAGATGTTAAAAACAATGTAATAAAGAAAAGAAAGACGAAAGCAAAGGATGCTGAATTTTGTGTGACACGTTAAATTCTGTGGATATTCCGTGCTGGAGTGGAATCTAGACAGCCCTTGTGCAATGCCCCAGATGCGCAGATTGTGGGCATTCTTTGTATTTCCAAATCTTTTTGCTTTGCATTCCCTATTCCTAATTAGCAGCGCCTGAAGATTAAGTGGATGCAGGGCTCACATTCTGAAAGTGAGGAAAACACTTAATCATTTAAGTAGGGGTTCTTTTACGGATTGCTTCATTCCACCTCTGTAAATTTTACGCTGAATTTTAACAGTTTATAAATTTGCACTATATAGCTTGGCAACGGGATGCGGAAGAGGTGGGGAAGGAATGGATATTTTTTAAAAGAGAGAGAGAGAGAGAGAGAAGAATTCAAACCTGAAGCACTTTAGCACACAGACACTGAAAAATAAAGACCATTAACAACAAAAAGTATAATTAAATTAAAATGCCAGCTTGCCAAAGGAAAGTGGCAAATGGGAAATATATCAAACGGTGATAATACAAATGGGCTATTTCTCAAGGTGTGAGAAAGTCAATGAAACAAACTTGGATAATTTGCTGACTTTTTATGCAGGGAAAAGTAATGGCTTAAAAGGGAATTGCTACAGTGACGATATATTAAGAATGCCTTTGCTATTCATATTAATAGCATCACCACGGGTAAGTGCAGTGATACCTAAAGCTGAAGCAAACATTTAATTTAAAAAATGCTCTCTTTTTTTTTTTTGCATACAAGAAGCAGCTGGAAAAAGAAGCCGATCCACAAAGCTGGTTCACAAAACTCTTCCATTCTTTATCATCTGCATTTATCCTCAGCCTTGTTAGACTGATTTGCTTAAAAAAAAAATTGTGTCCATACATGTGGTGGCTTAAATGCAAGCATTGTTTGTGATCGGTGTAGGTGTATACACACACAGTATCTGACAAAGAACAGGGTAACCGTCACTGTACAATATTCAAAATTACTTTTGGCATGGAAGGACATTTTGCTAATTCCCATTTTAGTGCGTAAATAACCTTTGAAAACCCAGCTCAAAGGTGTTTATGTGTCAGAACAATCTCAAAATGTATCCAGTTGTTGCCAAGTTGCATGTCGCTGCCCCCAATGGAAAACAGAGAGAACGTATGTGCATATCCATTACTTTGCTGCCCCCTACTGATAAAAACCTGATCGTTCACATTCTCTCTTAAAAAAAGAAAAGAAAGTATGTCATAGAACTGCCAGTTGAAATCTACAGTGGTACCTCGGGTTACATAAGCTTCAGGTTACATAAGCTTCAGGTTACAGACTCCGCTAACCCAGAAATAGTGCTTCAGGTTAAGAACTTTGATTCGGGATGAGAACAGAAATCATGCTCCGGCGGCGCGGTAGCAGCAGGAGGCCCCATTAGCTAAAGTGGTGCTTCAGGTTAAGAACAGTTTCAGGTTAAGAACAGACCTCTGGAATGAATTAAGTATTTAACCTGAGGTACCACTTTACTACCAAGCCAAGTTCAGGATCCTTGTATTCATTTAGAAAACCCTGAAACAAGTTAGGTCCAGGCTACCTTAGAAATTGCCTGAACCCTTATATCCCAACTCCATCGTTGAACATCGTTGGTGATGCCCCGAATTGGCAAGGCCCACATGATAAAAATAATAAATAAAGCCTTTAGTGTCATTGACTCTGAACTGTAGAATATTTGGCCAACAGAGATTCAGCAGGTGCCTTCTATTTAAATTTTTTAATGCCTGCTGGAAACTTTGCTATTCCCCCAAGCCTATACAGACAATTAAGATTACATCTTTCCACAGTGGTTAACTGATGCCTGTTTTTAACTTTCTTACATGGTTTTTACTAGATGGTTTTATGGATTTTTGTTGTAAACCACACTGATGTGTGCTGTTGTTGTTGTTTTTTTAAAAAAAAGCAGTAAAATAATGTTTTGATAAATATAATAATACTTAAATCAAATACACAGAGGTAGCGTTTTGCACATAGACCTTCAGAGAGACTGCCTCGGTCATTCTCGAAAGTATCCTCTGATACTTTCAGTATGGGCATCACCATGTTGCAAATGGGATAGTGAGGCGATGGCTTCCCCTAAGATTTCTTAGTGAGTTTTGGGCAGAGGTGAGATTCAAAGTGGGGTGTCCTGGCCCTTCCTGCTACTGATGGAGAAACTCTGTTCTGCTTGATTCAGAAGGCCACAGTCCCTTCTGGGCAATATTCAGGTGTGAGCCACATGACAAGGGTGAGCGGGACCAGAGGCAAAAGTAGGCGGAGCAACCAATGTGAGTTGTACCTTTGTACGATAGCCTACCTTCTGCATGCTCTCATTCCTCTCTCTTCTCCTTCCAGGGAAGCAAGTTGTGAAACAGGACTATAGGGAACACCAGAGCCTCAGGTGGCCTTTTTAGCATTATTAGCCTATAGCTAATGAAAACTCTTCCAATTCCCTTGATTCAAGTAGCCAAAAGGTTGTTCTCACCTTCCTGTTTACAAGTGTGGCCACTTGTGCAACTGTGCTGTCTGCTTGTTCTATTCCAATACCCATAGTGTCTCCTCAAGCACTATTATGGATCGTTGCAAAAGTCCTGTGCTTGTGGATTATTGATTCACTGGAGCACTAATATCTTCAGCTGCACCTTGATCTATCATGTTAATCCAGCAGCTGCACTTGGGAGTCCTGAAAATCTTTTGATTGGTTATATGTATATGTATATTCCATTATAGAAGAACTCCCTGACTATTGAACTCAGGCAGGCAACTTCACTGTATACTTTTTGGTGCATGTTTAAAAATATAATACAAATCATCTTGTTTTGCTTTGTTTTGTTTAGGCAAGCCTATCCAGGAACGTGGGTGTTGACATATTTTCCATCTCTCTTATACTTTATTGCCAATTTTAAATATTTTACTTATTTTTATTATTCATTTTAATTCCTTGTAAACTGCTTAGAGGTTTGGTTACAATCCTGCTACAATTCAGCAGTATACAAATGTTGTTGATTTAAATAAATGAATGACTAGAAGAGCATGCTTTGGATGGGCTAAGCAAAGTGCTTGTTGTAACTGAGTCACAATTCTTTGCCAGGATTCCATGGGAAAGACCTGTGCCTCAAACCCTCAGTATTTGCTTCCAGTCAGTGCAGATGTTACTGAACTAGCTGGACCATGGCACCATACAGAAGCTTCCTGTCTTTCTAGGACATGAGGCAAGAGTGGAGACAGACGGGCTGCAGGTTTGTTGGGGTGTAACATGCAGGAGGTCTCAATTCTGGCCTAGGCCAGCATCACATGGTATGGCAGAGAAGAGCCCTGCCTGAAACATGACAAGCATGATACACATGGCTTTTTCATTTTCCCATGGTGGCAAATACAGTGGTACCTGGGGTTACATATCCTTCAGGTTACAGACGCTTCAGGTTACAGCCTCCGCTAACCCAGAAATAGTACCTCGGGTTAAGAACTTTGCTTCAGGATTAGAACAGAAATCGTGCTCCGGCGGCACAATGGCAGCAGGAGGCTCCATTAGCTAAAGTGGTGCTTCAGGTTAAGATCAGTTTCAGGTTAAGAATGGACCTCCAGAACGAATTAAGTTCTTAACCTGAGGTACCACTGTAGTAGTTTGGGGAACCAATCGCACAAAAAATAGTGCAATGATAAAGGATTCGACAGAGAGAGAGAGAGAGCTCAGTCAATAGAGCTGAGTTCAAGAATCGTGAGTTCAAGCCCTACGTTGGGCATTGCAGGATTCCTTCAGCTTTACATACAATTCTATGGTTCTAGCCCCACAACATTGCTCATTCCCCCGCTCCACAGTCAGGGTAGTTTTTATTTGTTAAAGTTCAAGCCAACATCACAATAGTTTGGACCCTTACTTACTGATTGCAACATTCCAATTTCTAACAATCCAAACTAAAATAAAAATGTCTTACTTTTGGCATCCCATTGCCAACTTTCCCCTTTGCTGTCAGATAAAACAAGAGCGATTCTCCAAAGGAAACCGAAAACGCAGATCTAACCCTGAAAACGTTTGCCACTATAAATTGCAAGAAATAGAAAAGAAATGCCGACACCTTTTTAAAATATCTTTTCACCCTGAACAGATGTTTTGTAGTGAATGGGTTTTAGGTGATGACAGGATTACTGGAAGAAAAGAAAAAAGAAAAAGGCCGGGAGGCATCTGTCAACAACAAACAGCTGCTTCTCAGGTTTAGTGGTTGTGGTAGTTTGTGTGTGAATTTAAATCTCTCTCTCTCTCTCTCTCTCTCTCACACACACACACACACACACACACACTTTTGGAACAGACCTAGATAAATCTAGAAAAAGCCCAAAGCCCTACATGATTTTCTAACCAAATCAACAATACCTTTTATTCCATCATTTGCAAGATACAGATATGAACAACAAATGTAGATATCTTTGGGGGCCCCATTCAGATAATTTAGCTCACTCTTACAAGTGGTAGGAGAGAACGAAATGCAGCTGAAGGCCAAGGACCTGAGAAAGCGTAACCAAAATGGTGCTCTTCAGATATTGCTGGACTATAACTCCCATTGTCCCTGATCTATTGGTTGTGCTGGCTGCTGGGAATTGTAGTCCAACAAAATGCGGAGGGCACCATTTTGACTAACTCTCATCTAGAGGTTTGGTAGTTTAGGTTTCCTCATTATGTTTTCCAAAGTATTGTGGGTCGGTGGGTGTGAGTGTGCTGTTGACATGTGTGTGTTTCTCTGAATCTGCCTAGTAACAATTACAACACACTATGCTACAGAAATGTATGTGGTGGGCTAGCATGTAAAGATCATGTCCAGGATTTTGAGGCCTCGGACATATTCAGGAGGGAAGGCAAATAAACTGAAAATCCTCTTTGGCTGTATTTTATATTCTTGGACACTCTAAGTAAAATGAAAATGGTTGTATTTCTGGTTGATGAACCCTCTATTCTTGGGGGGCCTTGCCAAATGACCCACCCTCTGGAGTTGTGTTTTATCAGTGCCTGTGTGGATACGAGAGATATCGGTGTGTAGGAAATAACAAAACAACAAGGAGGAATTGAAATGTGTAGCTCATCCGCTGCCCTGTGGCTGCATTTCCCTGGGAAATCATTGACAATTCAATCAGTGTGAAGCCATCTGGTCTAGAATTCATTTTAAATCAGTCTCGGCAAGAACGAAGGGAAAATCTTTAAAACTTATCCTATGTTGGCATTTCACACCAGTCAAATTGAATAGAATTAACACCACCTTATCCCCCAGAGGCTGGAGAAGTTGTGGTGAATTTGGTACATTTTCCCATATGTGGTGGTCATGCAAAGAAACAATCACATTCTGGTCAGTGGATTTTAATGAAATGAACCAAACAACTGGCGAAATTATACAAACGAGCCCTCAGTTGACATGGCTGTCTATTTTTGGCTAATTCTCAAAATATTATTTTTAAAGAGTTAATAGTTTTGTTTATTGTTGCAGATAAGCAGATTCTGGAAGCCATCACACTCCAACTTGCTGGTTCTGTGGATCAGGCCAATGGCCCATCTAGTCCAGCATCCTGCTCTCACAGTGGCCACCCAGATGCCTGTGGGAAACCTGCAAGTAGGACTTGAGCATAGTGACATTATGCCCACCTGCAATCCCCAACAATAATAATAATATAATAATATTAATTTCTTATTTATACCCCGCCCATCTGGCTGAGTTTCCCCAGCCACTCTGGGCAGCTTGCAATCAAGTGTTAAAAACAATGAAGCATTAAATATTAAAAACTTCCCTGAACAGGGCTGCCTTCAGATGTCTTTTAAAGAGAAGATAGCTGCTTATTTCCTTCACATCTGAAGGGAAGGCGTTCCATAGGGCGGGCGCCACTACCGAGAAGGCCCTCTGTCTGGTTCCCTGTAACCTTACTTCTCACAATGAGGGAACCACCAGAAGGCCCTCGGCGCTGGATCTCAGTGTCCGGGCTGAACGATGGGGGTGGAGACGCTCCTTCAGGTATACAGGACCGAGGCCGTTTAGGGCTTTAAAGGTCAGCACCAACACTTTGAATTGTGCTCGGAAACATACTGGGAACTAACAACTGGTATTCAGATGTCTAATGCCTCTGTCAGTGGAAGCACAACAAAGCCTCCACAGCTAGGAGCCTTTGAGAGACTTCTCTTCCATGAATTTGTCCAATCCTCTTTTAAAACCATCCAAGTTGGTGGCTAGCACTGTCTCCTGTGGGAGCAAGTTCCATGGTTTAACTACGTGTTGCCTGGCAATTTTGTGAGTGTAAATGAACACAGCATAGCCCCAGAAGGTGAGGATATAGAGTGCAATGTTTTGACCCTTCCACAGGTATTGGGCCTAATCCTCAAAAGATCCTTTGGTTTAAGGTGGGGGGGGGAGTGCATTTAAGTAAATAAGCCACCGACTGTTCTTGTTCATCATGCCCCTTATCGTAATAAATAATGAGGGTGCCACAGGCTGACAATGAAATATTTTGAAAATAGTTTTGATGTATAGCTGGCAGAAGACCTGTTGGGCATTGATAAATTGCGCTAACAGAGGAGATGAGAAACCTGTAAAATATTAATGATCTGTTTCCCTGTGCAGGGATGGAGGCGATACCTGCATCTTACATAACTCCAGTATATTTTTTTGTCAGCTAATGTGGAGCTGAAAGGAAGGTGGTCAGTTTTGTTTCTTTGGGAGACCTGGGTTTCTGTGGGCAACCAAATGACTGACAATGTCCACCAGCTCAAGACCTCTAAAACTTTTAACTGCCCTTCCTCCTAAAGGAGCCCAGGATGGCAAAGAACAAAGGAATAAATCAATACCATTAAAATGAAATGAGAACCCATAAGTTTTGAAAGCAATTAAGAACATTTTAAAAAATAGATGTCCAAAAACATTTTTAAAATCCTAGTCCTCATAGTCATTTATTTCAAGGCTGCTGGGAACAGTTTCTTTCAGCGATCAAAACACTGGGGTGAAGAGGAATGTTTTTAAAATCCTCCTTAATAAATAGGAAAGATGGTAGCTCAGTGGTAGAGTACCTGCTTTGAATGCCAAGGTCCAGGTTTCTCCAGGTAGAAATGAAAGGCAAGAGAGCCACTGATTCTCAGTGTAGACGACACTGAGCTACAGGGCTGGCCTGAGACATTTTGGCGCCTGGGGCAAATCACAAAATGGTGCCCCACCCACTGCCTGGGAAGAAGGGGTGAGTGAAGGTCTACATCAGGAGCAAGGGAGGAATATAGATCTACATCAGGTACAAGGGTGGGAGAAGAACATCAGTGCTGCCTACATATTTCCCAAGAGGCTGTAGGGGCTGCCAAGACCAGATCCAGCTGCCAAGGAGTACACCAGACTTGGTGCTGCTACCATGGAAGCAGAAGCAGGCTATGAATTCCTTGAAGGCCATATCTGCTGCCCCTGTGGATCCTGCTCCCTGAGACGATCACCTCACTTTGCCTCATGAGTGAGTCGGCCCTGCTAAGCTAGATGGACCAATGGTTTGACTCTGTATAAGGCAGTTTCCTATTGGTTGTGTTCAGTTCTAGTCATACTCTGAGCAGACCCAATGAAATTAATGGACTTGACTAACATAGGTCCATTCATTTCAATGGGTCAGTTTTGAGTACAACTTAGTTTGATATAAACCTGTGTTCCTAATAAATGAAAAAGGCAGGAGCATCTCACCAGGAAGAGCATTCTGCTTATGGGGAACAGTATCTGGAGGAGGAACACAGAGGAGGAACACTGTGCCAATTTATGGCCGATGGCTAACTCAGCACAGACCACCAGGTAAATACTGTTCTTCTTTTTCTGCTAGGGAGGCTCTAAGGGAGGAAGGAGAAATTCAATTCAGTTCATACGTAAAGGCGAAGTGCAAAATTTGCACTTATCTGAATTTTGCAATGTAGTTCTCCAACCAGTCTTTACAAAAACCCATATGTTAAGATAAAGTGTACATAAAAATGATAATATTAGTGGGGGGGGGGACAGACAAAAATGCATATTAGGGGAAACTGTTTGCAAAATTGTGTACATTAGTCAAAACTGCATATAAAAATGTGTTTCTTAGGCTAAATTTACAGTGAAGTGCTGGTGAATTTTCATGAGTTTTTCTTTTCCTTCAAAATGAGGACTGGATTTGAGATGGAAAAGAACCAATATGGACAGATCCTTCCATCCTTGGATGCTTCTGAAATTCTCATCTGAATTCCTTTCCAAATAAGGACTTTATTTTGGCACAATTGTTGTTTTTCCATTCAGGTGTGTGTTCTCCAACCCCTAATGTCTTCATCTGTGAAATGCTCTCAGTTGAGCATCCTCCTCACTGTAATTTGTCTGCCCCATTAACAGGCAATGAAATCGCAAGGTGGGTTGGGGCAGGCCAGGTGGGGTTAGGGGTGGAAAGGCTGAAACCAGTCAAGCTTACTGGTACTGCTGGTCCCACTCTCAGGAAGCCACTACCCTCCTCCTCCCAAGTCTCTCAGAAAATAACAATATGTCATCTGATGCACTAGAGGGCATATCTAGAACCAGTGGGTGAAAATTTCAGGGAACTCAGCTAGAGCTGAATGCTGCAGTGAGGGGATACCTTATGGTAAGAGCTGTTTGACAGTTGAACAGACTGCCTGGGGAGGTATTTGAGCAAAGAGTAAATGGCCATCTGTCAGGGATGCATAGCTGAGGAGTGGGAGAGCTTTTTCAGCCCAATGGTTTCAGCCTCATGGGCAACTTCCAGCAGTTGCATTCCAGTGGTGGGTGGAGCCACAGTCAATTGGGGGTGTTGCCAAAGTGGATGGAGCAGTGGAGGTGATCTCTGCATAGTAGGCAACATTCAAGCCATGCTCCTCATCTCTCTAACCTGCAAGCAACAGGCACCATTGCAGTTCAGGAACATACTCCAAGCAGGCAAAAGCACTCAAAGGACATATGAACCGGGGATGGTGAAAGTGGTAGCCTGTGAAGTGGGAGGCAGGAGAGTCCTGCCAGAACAAGGACCTGGAGGGGCACATTTTGCTCCTGGCTCTGAGGTTCTCTACCCATGAACTTGAAGGGCACCAAGCTGGGGAAAGCTTGCGTGAATGGAAGCCATGCCTCTAGGCTCCACTTCCATGGAAATTCATGGTGTTTATGCAAGAATTGCATTGGGTGGACGGAGCGCCTGGTCTTTGGCTGTTTCTTTTCAGTCACTATGTAGTATCTGTAACAGAGGAGAAGGAGGTGAAGGGGCTCCTTTTCTCTCTCTCGTGATGAATGAAACCCTGACTAAAGCAACGATGTACACTATATCTCAGCTGCTGCAGGGGTTAGATCGCATTAAAAAAGGAATGTGCAATCGAGCTGACAGTATGTGAATGATTAGCTCTGGTCATCCGTCATTCCTTTCAAGCCTCTAATGCGGGCTTCAGTAGAAAACTGTGGTTTCTTCTGCTTTCGTATCAGAATAGAAATACACAAAAAAAACCCATACACAACCATTGGTGCTTTGGACTGTAGTGTTAGCCCTGATACTCTGGTACAGGGCTAGGCAACAAGGTAGCCCAACATCCTTGATCATTGGTTATGGAGGCTGGGATTGATGGGAGTCAGTGTCCCACAACACCTGGAGGACACAGCACTGACTGCTCCTGCTGATATAAATTGCATTGTCTCCCTGTTGTTTTGGGGAGTGCTATTTGAAGTATGGATTTATGCCTACAAAGCTGAAAATGGCTACACCATCTTCAGCCCCTTACCGTGTAGATCCCAGAGTCTTTTCATGTAATGGTGGTTTGCAATTAATGAGAGATGCTGGCTCTAGATGCAACAGCTAGTGATTGAAACCCTTGCCTCCACGCTCTTCAGTTTACTGCAAGAAGACTAGGCTATGTCTAAGGGAGGGACTTTTGCAGGGTCAAGGAACCTGAGGCTCTCCCAATGTTGTTGGACTTCCATCAACCACAGCTGGCATTGCCAATGGTCAGGAGTGAAGGGAGTTGTAGATCTGCAGAGTAAATTATGCAAAGTAAAATGGAAATCATGAAAATGAGCCCCATTTGCAGACTCTTGAGCACATCATCTTGCACCCACCACGTCAGTTTGCATTTCTTAGTACAGAGTGTATTGATCTGATGTGTAGAGATCTTTACTGTTTTGTTAGTTAAAGAGGGTTCTGGACAATTTTGTCACGGTCCTGTTTATGGGCAGTTGAAGTCCTGGTGGCAGACATCGGGACCGGGGGCAAGACGGTGGGGTGGGAGCTGGAATGGGAGTCCGGAAGCCAAGGGTCCGAGGGTCCGAGAGCTGGGAGTCAAGAAGCCAAGGGTCTGAGGGTCAGGAAACCAGGAGTCAAGGGTATGAGGGTCTGGAACAAGGAGTCAAGAAGCCAAACGCAGCAAGGCAGGAAGCTTGTTGCTGTGGCAAAGAGCCAAAGGGAAATGCTGACCTTATATCCCTTCCCGATTCTTGCCACCAGGTGCTGTGAGTTACAAATCGGCCTCACCTGTGCGGCTGCGCCTTGCCTCTTCAGAACAAACTTAGGAAAGCCCCAGTCCTGTGAAGCCCTACTGGTCACAGGGCCTGGCTCCTGCACACACTCCTGACAAGTTCTCTTTCTGCCCATAGCTGTGTCCCCTAAACAGCAATTGTCCCTCTCTTAATATTGTCCTTCTCTAAATATTCTCCGTGTCCATTCTGCAATATGCCTGGACATGACATTAAGGAATTCTTCTTTCCTTGGTGTTAACACCCTTTTCTAGACTTGTAGATGGTTATCAAGAGCCCACTTTATCATTGCTTAGTTAAGCTCAACACTTTGAGCACTTTTAAAAAATCTGTCATCCTAAAGTCAATACCTCTAGTCTCTAGACTTCACAGAATTATTTTGATATCCTAAAGGGGAAAGAGAAGAAATCACCCTTAGATTTTTCTTTGCCCCTTAGGCAACTGTCAGCAGTGCAGGCTAACCACATTTTGCTTCGAATTGCTGATAGTCCTTGTGCTGAGAATTTCTTCTCCTTTAAAAAAAAAACCTCTGTCCATTGGTTGATGAGAAAAGAAATTGCAGCCAGAATATTAGGAAAGTGGAAGAAAAAAATCAGCAAAATTCTCATGGGTGGAATGGAAGTTTTTTTGAAGAAAGAAAGAAAGAAAGAGAAAAGATGCTTATCTTACCTTCAGTGTGGCCAGGGGTGCTTATGAGTCTCTCCTTTTATTCTTCAAATCTTCTCTCCTGTGGTTTCCAATCTGCAGCCTTCCTGGGTGTTTCCAAAACCAAACTAAAATTATAGAGATTTTTTTTTACAAAATTCTAAAGTGTCCTGATAAAGTTGCAGAAACATGGAAGCTTCTTTCTGGGCAAAATGATGGAGTAGGAGGAGGAGAAGCTGAGGTTACTGTACCTGTTTTCTCCTCACAACCAGTCTGTGAAGTAGGCTAAATTGAGAGATCCATCAAGGTCATCTAATGAACTGCATGAGGTTATGAACCACAGTCGACCAGATCTACTAGTCCAGCTCTCTAATTCCATGTGAATGACAGATGAATTGCTCCAGTCAAAAGGGTTCGCTACCTGTGCTCTGAGAGAATAACTGGCCAAAATACCCAATGAGCTGAGTGGGGTTTTGAAACCTGGTCTCTTTGCCAGCTTTTGGTTCTCCACCTACCTATCACTGTCAGGTGGCCTCCAACAGAATACCCTAAGAGAATGTGGCCCAAACGGGAGGGGGGTGTTCCCTGCTCCCGGTATAGGGTATTCTTGTTCTAGCTATGGTTTTTGTCCAGTTCACAGAGAGTCAGAAAGTTTCAAAACCTGTTGGGAGATGCTGAGTTAGGGACTCAATGAATGGAACAACCTGGTCCTTTTGCAGAAGGAAGGGATAAAAACTTGATTAATGGGTGATACAGCACCCTGTGTTAGCTGGGGAAATGTGCTGGAACACTTCCTGGAATTCTCTGCAATATACAGGGATTCCACAACAAACATGGAAGGGCATTCCTCAGTAGACAAGTCTATATGGAAAGGTAGAACAGGAAAGCCACTAATTTAAAATGTGCTGCAATGAATTGATGTACACTGCTGCGCTGTTGCCGCCAAAACACAACTGTGGAATTCACAATTTTGTCCTCTGCTAGAATCCATCATTTTTGGTCTCCACTAGAATCCGCCCAAGGGACTTTCAACCCACCAACAAAGGTGTACATAAAGCAAACTTGTGAAACTTGGCTATGGCATTTGCTGCTAAAGAGGTATTGCGCACTTGGAAGGGAACAGGCTGTGCTGCAGCGGAGTCAGTTTGGAGAGATCATTACAAAAATCCCATTATCACTTCTACAAGTTGGGACTATTTGTCATCACAGAAGAGATGACAAGCCCAGAAATACTACATTTGTTATTATGAGATGATAAATGATATTCCATTAAAGCTGCAATACATCATCTGAAAAGCTGCAAAGAAGATATCAGACCTATCAGCACTTGACTTATAATTTAATTTTCAAAAGCTGTCAACTAAAATTCCAAAGGCTAAGCATTTTCATTTTTGAAGTTCATCTTATTTATTTTCCTCATCTGTTAGTCTAATTTTTTTTTGATATGGCAAACGTAACTGATTACGTACAATGCATAATTCTCTTCCTCTTGATTAAGTAATACATCAGATGTCACTTCTGTATTAAAAAAACAAATGACAGCTAATAAAAGTAAAAGGCTAGCAAAGGATACACCTGGTTTTAATTTTCCTTTAAAGCCTGCAAATGTGACAGCAAAAAAATATCATTTTTTAAAAAATAAAAAGTTATTATATTGTGTGTCAAGTTGCCAACCGTAATAACAGAAGCCAATGACAATGTATCTAATGATTAGAAATTATTCTCTACCCACCCCTTATATTTAATGCATGTTAAATGGACTGTCTAAAATTATTGTTACTGTTGTTCTCCTAAAGTAAAGTTTTTCCAGTGACCATCTGCATAACTTCAAAAGTCACGTTGCTTCCTCAAGAGGGAAATCCAGCCTCCTGCTGGCTGCCTGATTTCAAAAAAATTATTTCTTTATTTAGTAACCTTTTTGCTTAACCAAAAATATCTCTAATCAGTTTATTGTTAAAGCATTCATTTTTTTAAAAAAGCATTGAAACAACTTAAAAAATAGTGGGCAATAAAAGTTATCAAAATACAGATGAAATGAACAGTTTTGCAAATATATGTAATTAAATTACATGCTTGAGGAAGCTTGCCTAAACAAAGCTTTTAGCAGGCATCAGAAACAGTCCGATGAAGGTTCCTGCTTGACATCAATTGGCAGGAAGTTCCAGTGAGTCAGTGGTGTCACACTAAAAAGTCAGTTTCTTGCAAAATTTGAACAAATATTATGCGGCCTTGTAAAAGTGTCAGATCCAAGAGGTCAAGTGGGCACATATGGGGTAAGGTAAATGCCTTCTTTGCATTCAAAAGACACCGTGCATCCAAAAGACACCATACATTTAGAGTGCCACATTTGTTTGAACTTCCTTTTCAATCCTGCCACCTACCAGATAAAACAAAAATTTCACAAGCCGAAGTTTCGTAGGAGCGCATCGCCCTTGGCAATATTATACTCCTGCCACATTTATCTCTGTCCGTTTTTTCAAATTTGATTTTAAATATTTACAGCATAATACATCTTTCCCCACCCCAAATTACTAATGCACTGTTATTGTCTGTAAAACCTACTGCATGAGCGATGGCCGACTTAAAGGGAAGCATCAATGTTTTATTTGCAAAATATCAGATGTGGAAGTTGTAGATAGACCCCATTTTAAAAAGTTGAGGGTTTCATTTATGGAACAGTATGATAGGCACTTAATAAATGAAGGCTCCGTTTATGTCTATGTATTATGTATATAAAAATATCTTAAGTGAATGCTGTAGGCAGGCTTCAGTCAAACGCTATGGATTTCAGTTGCAATGCAGTTATTCTTTTGGGAATATCCTAACAAAACAAATTAAATCACTGTTTCAGGAACATCCCTCTTCTTAAAAAATGCAAAATTCAGAATAGGGTGTAGATACTTTCAAAATGACAGGGTTTGTGTCCTTTGTGATCTTTGAAGTATAAACAAAATCAAATGCTCGTGAGGAGTAGATCTTGCCTTGAATTGTAATCTAGTCAGAATGCAACTTGAGGCTCCTTTGTTTTGAATATGAACCTAAGGATCTATTTTCACATGAAAAGCACCAGGGAGCAACTTCTAACCTAGTTTGCCAACCTGGCCTTTCTCACACAAACATTTTTCAGTTAAATCTTGACATATTGGGGATTGATCTCAATAAAGGTCAGAGTTGGCTCACAATACTTTGCTGCCTCAGAGAGGCAAGATGGTGCCCACTCCCTATTCAATGAACAGATGCCAAGCAGACAACATCCTGAGGGCATCAGAGGGTGTGGGCCAGACCACATGACCCACACAGCAATGTTGTCCAATATACTGCATCCATTCATCAATATCTGCTGCCCCATTCTGTCTAATGGTAGAGCTGGTCGTAATAGTGGTAGGGATAATCCAAAGCACTTAAGATTTGCCAACACATGGACGAAAATATGGGAGAAAATAAAGGAGCATATTTCAGAAGGAATGCAATATATTTTTGAGAGATAGTCTGGTGGAGAAAAAATTTAATACCACTTTCCTGCCCTTTAGCAAAATCTGTTTCTTTCAGCTCTAAAGGCTAAGTAATTAATGCCTCTATGTCGTTATTTTTCTTCTTCTTCTCAGAGTTTTCCATCTTTGAGAAGAAAAGTCACTTAAAGTCCGGAAGTTCTCCACTGTAATTTAACCGTGTCACTATCCCCATCTTTAAGGGGGTGAGATCTGGTGTTGCTGTTCAAAGAGATAATTGAAGTGTAATTTTTCAGGCCATCCCCCTGACTGTAGATCATTGACTCATCCCTGTAACAAACTATGTGTATGCCCATGGAGACCTCATTACCTTCAACGTTCCTCTGGTTCTCTGCAACATCTAATTTTCATCTCTGGCATACACAGACAGCAACCGAGAAACAATACCTTTACTCACAGATTATGAATCATTTGCAAACATGGTTATTACCTTCTCCTGACATGCTGGTGTCAGAAATGCACAAAGGTGACCTCTGTTTAATGCAACTGTACAGTGTTTTGAGAATCCCTTCAATCACTTCTAATAACACCTCACTTCGCTATGATGAAAATGGAGGGGAGAGAGAGAGATTTTCTCTTGATCTTTTGAAGATTATATGGTGTAACCCTGTCTTGTTTGCATGCCTTAAGAAGGAAGCCGAATCTGCTTGTATATTGCAGCAATAAGTGTGCTTACAGTTCCAAATCTCAGCCGTGCCATTTCCTTTTAAATTTTTAGAGGGGTTCCAATGCATGTAAGACGTTCCCCTGATATGGGCAGAGGGAGGCAGAAGTGGGTCTTTGTGGCTCTAAAGCCTCTGTGAGTAAGGCATGGATCTGGATCAGAACCATGACTGCTGGCTCTGCCACCAGCATCCCTGACTCCAGCTGGTTCAACCTCTCTGACTGACACATATTCGGCAATGGTCTAAGGTGGAAGCCAGATTGACTCTGTACGATTGGGAGTCTTGGGAGACTGGGGCTTCTCAATTGCATAGAAGAATTTACTCGAGTACAGCTATCCTAGTTAAAAACATCAGGTTCAGAAGCATGGCATTAACCAGGGTGTGCATGGCAGTGTCAAACGTTGGGCCAGGAGGCACAACCCTATTTTCTCATACATATGATAGAATCTCATACACGTGATAGAATTATAGAACTGTAGAGTTCAGAGGGAACCCCAAGGCTCATCTAGTCCAACTGCCTGCCATCCAGGAATCACAGTGAAAGAATCCCTGACAGATGGCCACCCAACCTCTGTCTAAAAATCTCCAGTGAAGGAGAGTCCACAATTTTTTTAAGTGGTCCATTCCACTGATAAGCCCTGTGTGTGGACACTGATGCTTGCAATTGGTCTTCAGGCAATAGTGGATGTTGGGATTGCAATGGCTTGCCCCATGTTCACCAGTCAACAGAAGAAAATCTGCAGGCACATTCCTTTACCTGCTCCTCCATCCTTTGAAAGGAACGAGAGAGCCTCTGCATGCATCATTGTTCACACTGAAAATGGAACATACTGCAGCAGCTTTTAATGGCTTCTCAATCACCTGCAGACCTTGCTGTTCCAAGGTCTTAGGAATGTGAGAGCCTCTGAATCAGGGCAAAGGCTAGTGGACTTCCCCCACATCCTCCTCCTATGCATGCCCCAAATCTGCTCTGGGGGGTTGGAGGCTCCTCTAGGGCAGATTTAGGGGGCATGTAGGGGATGAGAGAGGAGACAGGGGAGTCCTGCTGCATTAGCAGAAATCTTTGCACTGACATTGAGTAAAATCCCATATATTCTTAATGCACAGTTGGTCCCTGCTTCAAGAGAGAGAGAATGAAAACTTTGTACACATCAGGCTCTGTTCTTGCACATTTTTCAACATACCACAACAACATATTTTGGAAATTATAAAAGTTAATTAAACATTAGGGCACGCACAGGTAAGTGGTGGAGGGTGTCTCTATTTAGTTGCTTCCATCTTCAGTGACGCAGATAAGCTGCATTTTTAGCTCATTTAACTTGTGCGATTTCAAACACACGCTGGCAGGTTGAAATGCATCCCCTCCACTCCCAGAACCAGTTCGACGAAATGGATTGTCCTGCGAGATCTTGCAACAGTATCCCTACCAGTCCCAGAGCTGGCATGCAAGTAGGCCTGAGAGCTTAAGAGTTCTCTTTGTGCAGGATAACATCAAGAAGATCTGGCATGGAAAGAGCTTTTAAGCTTTCATCCCTGCTTCCTGGGAAAGGCCCATTTGGTGTACCAGCTTTGTCTGTAGTAGAGATGCTCTCTCTCTCCCCACCCCTATTATGGGCCATCTTATAGAGGGCAGGCTGCAGGGCAGAACCAAGGGTAATGTGGTTTTGGCTATAGGCAATTTTTGTGTATACATGTTGGCCTTGGAACTGAACACATCCACCACGTGTAAGATGTGGGATGCCTGTATTTGGCAAAGCCATGCATCTTATAAAAAAGAACAACTACCCATGGGACACACAAAAAAAGAAGCTTTTCTTTTGATTCATTAAACTGGATGATGGGGTTTTTTGCAATGTGAAATTATGGCTTCAATGTTCATTCTAGTTTAAATGCCTTAAAATTCAAAATATTGCAGGCTTTTCAAGGGTCAGCATTCTGACGACATGCAAGAAGATAAATGGACTTTGACTCTGCTATCCTTTTTTATTGCACGGATCAAAAGAATGCTTTACATCACACTGAAATGATCAGGTCTGACCGTGGGTTCTTTTCTGACATCCACGTAATCTTTGATTCCAATTGGACTAATACCAGCTATAACTGCAGGTTTCTGCTTCTCAAAGGCAGGATTCACACACACATCCTTAGAGCAAAGTATCCTTTCTGCAAAAAGAAATGTTTCATGAAAAGTGGGTAAAAATGATCAAAGAGACATCAAGGTAGACAAGACTGAGCTGGCTTGATTGAGCTGTTTGAAGTGCGAGAGGGAATAAAGGAAAATTGTTAATCATGATAGGTTATTAGTAGTTTTCTTGATATGGTTTTGCATATATGAGTTTTTGACAGGGATGAGCAACATGTGGCCCTCCAGATGTTGTTAGGCTCCATCAACCCCAGCCAGCATGGCCAACATTCAGGGGTGCTATGAGTTGGGAGCCCAGCAACATCTTAAACAAAGGTCTCTGGATTAAGATGTGAAACTGCCTGATTCTGTGTCAGACCATTGGCCTAACAAGCCCTGAGCCAGAAGTTCAGTGGGAGAGACCGTGGCTGGATGGACCTGTGGTCTGACTCTGAATAAGGCAGATTCTTCTGCCTCTATGTTCCTACAGACTTTCAGCATGGTTAATGGTCATTGATAGCCTTAAATAAGGAAAGAGGCATAGTTCAGTGGCAAAGCACCTGATTTGCAGGCAGAAATTCCTTGATTCAATCCCATGCATCACCAAGTGGGGCTGGGAGAGACTCATGCTTTAAACGCTGGAACAGCCTCTGTCGGTGAGTATAAATAATATTGAGCTAGGTAGGCCAATGGTCTGAGTTGGTATAAGGCAGCTTCCTGTGTGTCCCCTGGGTCTCAGGCAGAGGGCTCCCCCACCACTTCCTACTTGATCCTTTCGAGTGGATATGCCATCAGTTGCACATGGGAGCTTCTTCCTGTGAAGCACAGTGACCCTCCTACTGATCTGTTGATGCCATTGTTGCTTAATATCACACCATGCCATCTATATGCATCCTCCATGCACACTTGGAAGATGGCCTTTCCCCCACGTCACAGTTCATGAAACATTTCATTTCATTGCCCAATTGCAATATTCGTTACTGTTTGGAAGCCCTGCCTGATACTATGTAGACAAGGCAAGCGGCCCAAGGAGACTGGACACAAGAGTGCCAAGAAGTTTGTGGCACCCCTGGGTGGCAGCCAAAGGAGAAATTAGATTCAGGTGACATTTAACTGCAAACTTACAAAATTCACACTTCCCAAAATGATGCACAGACTGAACACAGCCATCCTTCAAAAGTCACACTTCTCCAAGTTTTGCCAAAATTCTCTAGCCACACTTCTTGCAAGCTTAGAAGAAAAGTAGAGAAACGTAGAGATATTCTATTGCAGAATATAGAGCTGTATCAGCACAGAAAAGCATAGAAAAAAGCAGCAGAGAGCTCTTTAGCCTTCTGGGGACTCCAGTCTGGCCTGAGGGAAATTATTAACATCAGGATTTGACTCTTCACACCCCTAATAAATATATTGTCATTGAAAATAACCAGCATTTATTAAGCTAGGTTTGATTGGTGTTCAGCCCTGTTCAGACACCAGATGTCAGTGTTGGGCTTGCAATAGACGTAGTTGTTCAACAAGAAATACATTACTCTCCCATGTTTGAGAAAGGGAAAAGAATAATGCAAAGATAGCAGTTGCTTATAAAATATATTACAGTACTGGAGAATGATTTAGAATTCCATTTTATAATATATGTATAACTGATGTCCTGATAAGAAATATATATAAAGATATATGTGTAAACTATCACTTTTTCTGCAACTGGACTTAACTGTCAGGGGTCCTTTACCTTTACCTTTATCGCTTTTTATACATTCGCATGCCACATTCAAACATAGTTAAACTAAACTATGTTTTAATGTGAATTCACAGTGTACTGGTGCACACTGCTGAAATTGTGGGTGTTTCAGTTATTTCTCACTCCACAGTTTCCCACCTTTCCAGGATACTGTCCATTGCCTTCAATGGAAGGCACATCAAAATGTGGGTTTTGTCTCTTGTTTCAGTATGATGTGCTAGTGAATGAAGGGAGAGGGGGAAAGGTATCACTCTAGCATGGCCATCATTAGGAAGCAAAATTCACTACTAATGCCATAACCATCAGGGTGAATCAGGTTTCAGACAACCCCTAGGTAGGAAGCAGAGAGGGTCATGAGAGAGCATCATCACGTTTTCACAGCCGTACATATTGGTTCCTTATTTTAGGAAGGAAAATTCAGGTAAGAAATACCAAACATACAAAACAGGATTGCTGTCTTCAACATTTTAGATTAAATATGGTGATTTAATCTGCTTGCGACCATTCATAGCAAGTTTTCAAAGCAGCACCGTTGAAAGAAAACATGGGTTCCTTTTTTTCCCCATCCACAAGATGGAGCAATAACATTTTCATCACTGAAAAGTCTTCCCACCAAATTGGTAACTGAATTTCTTTCTGCACTAGCTGGAACCGAGTCAGACATTTAAACTGATAAGAACGTTTTCATAAGATCCTTATGTAACCCCACTGAAAACGACAATCGCAGGAGACATTATTAACCTAGGAGTGCATTTTTGCCCAATCTTCCATAGGCAGACTGGGCTATATGCAGACAGCTACTATCCATCTTCAACATATAGGATTGATGATGACACAATCATTGAGACCTTTTTCAGCAGGGGACTGGATGAAAGGTGACTTATTGGGAATAGGGGAAAGAAACTCATTGCAAATGGGGGGGGGGGTTACCTTGGCTTCATTTTACAATGTTTCTGCACCTATTCAAAAACATTGGCTGTTTTAGGGGCAAGCAAAATGTATGATCTGTTTGTTTAGAAGGAATCACATTGGCAAGAAAGGAAGGTTTATCTAATATCATAGTCATCTCTCACATTTACTTTGAGTAGTTTCATAATTGCTTACATGGGATTATGCTATACCTTTTTTTATCCTCACATCAGTCCTGTGAAGTAGGCATGATGAAGAGACTGAGACTTTTTTGCTTCAACCTAAAGGGCTTCATGGCTGAGAGAAGATTTGAATTAAAATGTTTCATTGTTTTTCCAGCTGTGTACTAAAGCATCTTGGGGTGTTTTTTTAAGGCAGGCCTCCGCTATTGCCACATACATAGGTTCAAAGTAAGCAGGAAGGAGTTGTATGTGCATATCAGTGTGTGCAAGAAGGGACACTGTATTTGCATTTATATGCATTCAGGATTCCTTCTTGTGCATTTTGGACATGTATACATGAGGAGAACATGACTGCTGGGGGAGCATGGCTCACATGGCCCTGAAACCCTTTCCACACTCTCTTTCAATGTGCAGATGGGAGCTGTGAGACACCTCCCCCCCCCCCTTTGTAGGGTCAATGGTTTCTCATTGAGAAGGTAGCAGAACTGACTATTGCTAAAATATCCAGGGGAAATCAAAACAATGGTCCATTTCAAAATATCTGGAGAGGTGATTGATACAGGTCTCGGTGCAGTTGGAAAATGTTGGGTGGACTAGGTATGTTAGATGTCATGTGTTTAAAAAGCATTTAAATGACAGGCAATGTCAAGGACAGTATGCACACAAATTGTGTAAGGGTAGAACATATGCAGTTTCCAGACTTTAACTATGAAAACCATATTAAAATACATTCTTCTTTTTGACCAATCTCCTCCACTTCACCTTCATTTTGGTCAAATAAAGCTTATCGCACACTTGCAAATATCCTTAAAGTACCCCTTTTTTGGCCCATTAGGCCAATCTCACATCCTCCATCCCTTCTTCTGCAGCAAATGCAGAACAGCTGATCTGGGGTCCCACTCAGCAAATGATGGCATACCATAACAGAAAGAAAGATTTGATGCGTCCAGGGAAAGTCAGGCCCTGTTTTTACTTTTGAACACAACACTTGTACTTATGAGCCTCTCAACATTGGCACTAGGGTTTGGCAGCAAAAATGTGGGTGAGGTTCATAGCAGTGCTCTTGCTGTTTAGCAATCTTACAAGGAATTTGACCTTCTCCCTCAAAGCTATGCAATGCACCCTCTCAACACACTCATTGCCCAATATTTCATCAATGAAAACAGTTGTGTGTTTTTTTGCTTTCTTGGAGGCATGCTGCACTGCCTCACACTTTTTGAGACAAAGAACTTCAGCTGAGATCCAGTTAGTGAGCCAGTCCAGAGAACTACTGCTAATGTATCAATCCAGGCCTTTCAAATTGACGAGGTCACTCATGGACTGAGTCTGAAATAAGAGTACCTAAAAGCTCTCTGAGAAAGCTTCATTGGCTAGCAACTTGATTTTGCAGACAGTATAGAATACTTTGGCAGAGGGAACTAATCTGGCCATCCTGTTGATTGTGGAGTACATTGAACACAGCTACCAATCTGCATCTGGTTCCGTTTTCTGTTTTGACTCCATCAAGTCATGAAGCTGAAGGTAGCCTGAGGAGAGTCTCAAGAGTTAGTGGCCTGGAAGTGTGCATTTGGACCCAGGATCTGTAAGGATCATGTAAAAGGACACTTTTACATGATCTGTAAAAGGAAGGGCAGCCAAAGAAGGATGGCAAACAAAGATCTCTGCTGCTGAGGGGGTAACTGAGGGATAATGAAGATTATAGTGGCAGATCTTACATGTGCAAGATTTTAAGGGTTAACAGAATAACATTCTGAAGTGCTTGAAGTCCTATGTAAACACTATTGTGATGAATTTTCATTCTGTTACTTGCCAGTCAATATACTTTTGATTTTGCTACTATCTGAGTCCATATTCCACAATTCTCAATGATGTGTGCATGTGATAAATTGTCAAATGAATACATTTGCTAAAGTGCATGGTTATTTATGGAGCTCAGTGCAAACTTAGCTGAGGCAGCAAAGCCATGTTATTGGAGCTTAATTCATTCTCAGACTACCAGAGGTGAGAGCCCAGTCAATTATTTCAGCATGACGTGAAGACTTTATGTTTCCATCGATTCACGATGTGTAATATTATTTACTTTGAATATTTCCTTGACTTTCTGATGGGGGTGTGCATTTTTTGTCGAACAGCGAGATGTGCTTTTCTTTTTGTTGTGGAAGATCTTTCCCTCACCTAGTATCAAAGAGTCTTCACTTTCCTCCCTGATTCTAATTAGCTAAGCTCTTGGGAGGCTTTCAGAAAAACAGATGTTTGCTCATTGGTTGTCTTAATTATTTGTTTGGCATATAGATTTTAAAAACATTGTTAACCTGCTAGCATAAAAAATATGCCCTCCGCAAAAAAATATTCTTGGGCATTGCCTTCCTTTCCATGAGCAGTGATCTCAGCATATTTAAATATATATTGTGTTCACATGCAGTTTTAAAGACTTGACAGTGCAGAAAGCCAACATCTTTTTCAGATCTGTTATAATAGCTTATAAACATGTATCCTGCTCAACTGAGTGAGCATTCCAAGCCCAAAGGAGTGGACCTTTCAGCTGCACTGATGGTTCCCTTTTTATTCTTACTGTTTAAAATATGGTCCCTCTTTCTCAGGATGTGTTGACTCTTCAGGCCAATCCAATGGATGAAAACCAAGACTGCAAAGTAGTATCAGGGATGGACGGTGCCCATTGAGACTGCTTGGGTGGAAGGCAAGGAGCCTAAACAGTAGGTGGTGCCAGAGCTGATGGCAGGCAGATCCAACTAATTCCAGTTTCGCCTCCATCCCCCTCCTTGCTGAGTTCTGGAAGGGCAACACTGAGACTAAGGGGGAGAAAACTGACAAGCAGTACCACCCCCAGGACTCGCTATAAGGCGGCAGGCTGGCTCAGGGGAGACTGACGTGGGTGGGCAGCACCCAATTTGTCCTAATAGACCAGCCTCCACTGAGTAGTACTTACCCTAACACAGTTGCTTTCCCACCCCCAATATATATTCTAGAGAGAAATGTGTCTGCCTCCTTCTCTATAGCCCAGTCACAGCACACAACCAGCACTCAGATCAGCCCATGGTCTCCTGGCACCTGTGTCTGAGACATCAAGGAGAATTAACAGGGACACATTTTTCCTGTCTCTCTCCCAACATTGTTGTTGCTGTTGCTGCTGCTGCTGCTGCTGCTGCTGCTATACAGGGTGACCCAAGCAGTTTCTGTGCCAATACAAAGCCTAAAACCCAATTAGAATGGATCTAGAAAATCTGTTCCCTCCAAGAGTGACTGGCTCTGGTCTGCCACCACCTGCTCAAGAACCTTAGTATTTAAAACATGCTTTCCTCTTCATTCTTCCTCGCCCTCCTATTAGCTAGCCAGTAGCACCTTTTTCAACTTGAAAAATGTCACAAGACAAAGAACCTTGTCTTTTCCCTTATCTGTATATTTCCTACCACTTTATCAAGGCTCCGTTCATAATAACTAAGAGCTAGTGCCTACTCCAGGAGCTCTTCCACATGGAAAAGTAGCAGATGACTTCTCAAAGTGCAGTGCTGCAATGCATCAGAGGCTGAGTTACAGTAGGAGCAGCTTCAGTGCCTACGCAAGACATGTTTTCTGCCAGAGCTTCCTCAGCCGATGATCGTTTTCCAGGACACTAAACCGGTTCAGTAAAATCCATGTAAGTCCGTCTATTCTGTGTCAGCCTGCATCACAGAAGAGACAAGGGGTTGGGTTCAGAAAACCACAAGCAAAAATTGGTATCATTCTTGTTCCTAAGCATGTTCAGATACGAAATGAATTGATCCAAACCGCTGCAGAATGTCACATTGCAATTGTCAGCAGCTGAAACACATCAAAATACTTATTTATATGTATATTTCAAGAGCAAGTACACATTAAATATGTATTTTGAGAGAAAATGTAGATGTAAATACATATTTAAACAAGGAAAAAGAAGAGCTTGCAGGATCAGGCCAAAGTCCAATCACAGTAACCAACCAGATTCCCATCAGTAGCTTGCAACCAATACCTGAGCTCAGTAGCACTCTCCCTTCAATGGTTTCCATCAACTAGTATTCAGAACCATTATTGCTTCTGACTATGGAAGGCCGATCGCCGAAGAATTGATGCTTTTGAATTATGGTGCTGGAGAAGACTCTTGAGAGTCCCATGGACTGCAAGAAGATCAAACCTATCCATTCTGAAGGAAATCAGCCCTGAGTGCTCACTGGAAGGACAGATCGTGAAGCTGAGACTCCAATACTTTGGCCACCTCATGAGAAAAGAAGACTCCCTGAAAAAGACCCTGATGTTGGGAAAGATGGAGGGCACAAGGAGAAGGGGACGACAGAGGATGAGATGGTTGGATAGTGTTTTCGAAGCCACCAGCATGAGTTTGACCAACCTGCGTGAGGCAGTGGAAGACAGAAGTGCCTGGCGTGCTCTGGTCCATGGGGTCACGCAGAGTTGGACACGACTAAACGACTAAACAAGCAGAACATAGCCATTGTGGCTATTAGCCATTGCTGATCCTCATTGATTGGTTTAATTCTCTTTAAAGACATCCAAGTTTATGGCAATCACCACTTTCATCACTGCCAATCACAGACATAGTTAATGATACCACCAGGCAGCAACAGTTGGGTGCCTTATATGAATTAAAATAGATGAGTGGATTTTAAAAAGTAAAAATTTACAATTAATGTGGAAAGAGAACAGAATTATGGGGATTAATATGTGGAAGTGACAAACCCAGCTACTCCAGGTGATCGCAGATGTAGAGCAGAACTTCAATGTACTGGAGGTAGAGCTCCAGTTTGAGTTACACCAGGGCCAACACAAGTCATGTTGCTACCTAAAACCCCAGTGTTATCCTAAACCTATGGGCCAAGACATTAAGATATCTTGCTGCAGTATACACTAATTATTTCCTTCATCTTTTGACTGCCACCTTCACAGTGCCACCTGAAGCAGGCTCCTTCACCTTGGTCTTTACAGGGCCAATCCTGAGAAGCATAGTGGATAAGAAAGATAAAAGCTGTAATGGTGCCCTCCAGATGTTGTAGACCATAACTCCCATCAGCCCCCCTCAGCATGGCCAGTGGTCAGGGATGGTGGGAGTTTTAGACAACAACATCTGGAGAGTCCTATTTTGGTTATAGAATATAGGCTCCAGTGGTCCATATAAAGGCCTTGGAAAGAGTTTGAACAAACGAACATCTCTAAATCTATGGTTGCTTTTCTCATGGATTTTTTTCTGCTGGCTAAGAATCAGTCCTTCTACATTAGTTACACAGGACCAGACTAGGAGAGACATTCCTGAAAAAGAAACTGTGCTGTTGCTAAGGTTAAGACGCTTCTTCAAACGCTTCTTCCAGGTGCAAAGGTTAAATATAAAAACTAATATACATCTAACTTGCTAAAGGCCGGAGAATACCCTCATATTCCAAAGTGCACTCATCTCCTGGGGGCACTTTAGCAAAACGAAGCATTAAGTTTGGAGAGGACATAGATTAGGTCTCATTTGTCAGTTTCTCCTCCCCTCCTCCCCTTGTTTTTTTTCCCCCCTTGGCTGCTGTGTTGTTATGGCGGAAGTAATGCTGCAAACATGGCTGCCAGACAACTTTGCTGAAAGGGAATATTTATAAATTCCTGTTGTCAAAATAAAATCAATTCCGCTATAGGCAGAGGGTGGAAAGGCTTTTCATCAGTCCAATATTTTCATTCAGCTAAACCACTTCTGCAGGCTGTAGGGGTGTGTACACATCTTCATTCTCATTCATTCAGCTTCCTGGAACAAAATCCCCCCCAGCCCACAACACACACACAGTCTCTTACAAATCATCTCCCCCCCCCCCATGTGTATAGAGAGAGGGGTGTGTGCAATCCCCAATTTGTGTGGGGGTTGTGTTCCAGGCCATCGTGTGCAATGATGGAGCTTGCATAAGCCCACCCATGCCATTAAGCCCCCACCCCATTCCATCCTGTTCCATCCCCTTTTCCAGCCACTTCCGGGGGAGGGGAGGAGGGTGTGATGCACACATGTGCGGTCATACATCAGTTGGACATGTGTAAATTGGTCATTGCCTCTATAGCAGGAGTGTCCAAACTTTCTTCAGAGAGGGTCAGATTTGATGAAGTGAACATGCGTGAGGGTCGACCAAAGTTGTTGACCTTTTTTTAGGATTGAGTCCTAGAGTTCTAGAGCTATTTTTGAGATTTCCCCCCATAGTAGTTGTTCAGCTGCAGGATATAATTTCAACAGTCACAGTAAAGTCTCAAAAAACAATATTTAATTAATAGTTCTGGACATTTTAAATCTGAACCAAAGCCTCTGCTATCCTGCCCTGCCTATATCTATTACTTCATTTGCAATTTATCTGTCACGCTCCAGATTTTGGGCAATGCCCAATATTACTCAGAGTAGACCTGTCAAAATAATTGGATTTAAGTTACTTAAGTCTATCACTTTTAATGGGTCTTCTCTGAGTATGACATCCTTGGACATATAACTGTTTGGCTCTGTTCATTTTAGAGCCAAGCCACAACTTGGTATAACATGTAGATTTAAAATGCAATATGCTTCCATTCAAAAGCAAAACTCCACAAATAGAGTCAGATTTTTAAAAGCAATTGCCTTTCTCGGTATACTATTACGATGTTCTTTTTGTCTTATGCATGTAGCAAAACATACCAAACATTCAGCAGCAACAGGAAGAAAAAAGAGTGGGGGAGACCTTTTCGGTTTGCAATTTCTTTTTTTCTATACTCTTCTTTCTTCTTCCACTGAAAGTGTCTATAAAATTTTTAAAGGAAAGTAGGTTGCTAAAATGTACTTAATTTGCCATGATAGATTGAGTCCATGCTTCAGTGACTGTAATTGAATCTGTGACCTATTTCTTTAGTAAAGTAGAAAGAGTCTCCTGGGTTTTTGTCGCTACCATCTTTTAATGAAATTCAAAAAGAGAGAGAGAGAGACTGTCAAAATGTCTACACTTTTCCCACTCATTGTTAATGTTATTACTTTACAATTTGTTACTTTTTAATTAATCTTAATAAATGTGTACACAGTGTACCTTAGCAGTTGGAGATGCCTATATATCAATTCAACGCTGACATGCTGTAATGGAAAATTAACGGGACTGAAAGGGCATGGAAAGTGGGGAATATCTCGACACATATTGGTTCTACTTAAAGCATGCTTTATATCTCTAATTTACAGGGGCCAGAATATTACTACCACCACAACTCCCCTAGCTAAAGTTAGGGATCAGTCAGCATTTTGATTTTATTATCCATTACTATTTGGCCAATGCTTTGTAACTTAGCTTTAAATAAGAGGAGAAAGGGTAGTATCCAGAATGTCGTTGTTGTTAAATAGCAACGTGATCATTATAACTTGCCAGAATTTTATTTAAAACACCAGCTTGGGCCAAAAGATTATCCTCGTTCACATACTCTAGTCTAGGGGAAATTCTCCTTCAGGGTTCAAGTATGGAAGCTCAGCTCACACCAGATTTCCAGACTTTATTCAGTAATGCATTACTGGACAGGGACCAAAAAGTCTGTCAGAGTATTTCCATTAGGACACATATGATATAGACAAGTATATGTCACCTTAGCTGTTCATGCTCTACCCAACTACCTGCTGCTGCCCCAGTATTTTACAATCTCTCATCCAACCACAGTCTTTGAAAACACTTACTCAACCAATTTTTTACTGTATGTGTCAGAACCTTCCTTGTAAGTTTTACGGAGTTGTTTTTCATTTTGATATTCAGCTGTTAGTTCCCTCTTTAACTGGATCTTACCAGTCTTGTTGTCAGTTCGCATACTTGCATACATGACAATGGCCCCTTCAGTAATGGGCATAACAATAATTCCACTTCAATACATACCATAGGCCAGAACATCATATGAACATCAGCCTGTACATCCTCACCCTGACTAATTTAGATAATAGGAGTATGGCTTCAACTGACTATATGACTATTTTTAAGTTTACTTCTTCATGGTCTACTGTTAAGCATTCCAGAAACTTACGAGGGGCAGATCCAGATTCCTGAAACCTGCTCCGGAGGGTTGGGGGAACACATAGAACCAATTTAGAGTGATGCAGGTGGAGCTGAGGGGTTCTACTGAGTGAGCAGAAGTCCTGGGCTTATCTTGGATGACACTTTATGTTTGGTAACTGTTTGTTTTTTAAAAAAATAATTCAATAAAGTATGTATGTATGTATGTATAAGTAAGTAAGTAAATATCAGCCTTATGGGGTACATTACTTAGCACTACCCTGGATACAACCCAAAGTTATTGTTAACAATAGTAATAGTAATAGCAACAACAATAGCGGAATCCTTTCCTCAGCTCCCCAACTTGATACGGTTTTATACTCAGCATCGTGAGAGTTTGGCGAATTTTCTCAGTAAAGGATATTCAGCGCATGAAACTTGCTAAATTGATGGACTATAATGGCTCAAAAGTGGCCATTATATTCTATTAGGATACCCAAACAAAAAGATTCCCTCAGCTCACTTTGCTATGCTTCAATGCCATTATGTTTTTAAATGATCCCCCCTACCCAAAACCTGGAGTTTAATAACTCCCTCACTGCTCATGCTTAATGGGTTCTAATGTATTATTATCAACCTGACCTTTTCAGTGGTCATTCCTAACACTGGAAAGAAGACTACTATTTGTTTGTTTGTTTTATATTTTTTTAAAAAGATGAGAGGAATAAAATATATTTCATCACCCCAATTTATACATTCTGCTTAAAATTTTGGAAAAGAGTCTGTATTTTTTTAAGGAATAGTTTATTCTCTACATACACTTTCTCAGAGTAATGTGGGCAACTAAGACAAAAATTAGGTGCTTCGTTACATGATGAGTGGATGCAATCATGTAAATTGATGCTCATATTACCTTCTTCTTTTTTTTAACTAGCAATCACATTGACAATTTTACACCAGGCATTAAATATGGGTATGAAAAGATTACAAGCAGCATTGCCAAATGCTTTCTGAGAAGATCATGGAAAAAGTTCAACACCAGTATGCCTTGCCTCACATAACGTTGCATTTGTATCCCACCTTTTTCTCTAAGGTGCTCAAGGTGCTGCACATGGTTCTCCCCCTCCTCATGTAATGCCCACAACAACTCTGTGAGGTAGGCCAAACTGAGAGGCAGTGACTGGCCCAGGTCAGCCAGTAAACTTCACAGCCAAGTGGGGATTTGAACTCGCATCTCCCAGGTCCTAGTCCAACACTGTAACCACCATGCCACATGATGTCGCCCATACCCTGATATTGGATCTGGCAGCTTTCAATCTTCTAATACCATGGTTTTCCTGTTCACTAGGAACACAGGAATACTGCCCATCTAGTTCAGTATTGTCTAAACTGACTGGCAGCAGCACTCCAGCATTTTCTATTGTCAATTTCTACAATAGTTCAGCAACAGATCGTCTATGAACCCAAGCTGTTTTTATTGTCACTGTTTGAAGGTCCAAACAAGAATGCTCAGTCCAAACCGCTCACATTGTTTCTGCGGATTGTAGCCCATCAGACAATAAGTCAACAATGGAGAAACCTGGATCATTTATCTCTTCATGCCAGACATAGCAATATTTGGACTACTGCAATATTGGGCGGGGGGGGGGGGGGAATCACATAATGTACGCCTACAACAAAGGAAAGAGAAAACATTAACATTCAATGCTGGAACCTGATTTCATATGTCAATACATCAGATGTACAGAAATACAAGTCAGCCATGAGCAATAGGGTTTGGACTGCAAGTACTTTTTTCTTTCCCACCATAAATGGACATCATCTTTTTTTACTTCCTCTCTTTCTTTTTCACTGAATCATCTGCACTCACTCTTTCATATTTCTTCGGAACCTGATGCTTCACAGCTCAACAGGATTTGCTGCCCTGCCTAGCCTTCAGCCATCAAATCACTGCTCACATAGAAAAGTCTTCAACAAGACCATGTTGTCCATTTGTTAGATGCAAGGTAACTTTCAGGGGAAGCTCCAGGAACATTATCTCACTTGCTTTCCTTTTTGTTGCTGTTGCTGTTGTCTAAAACGGTGCGCACTGCTCACTCATCAGCCACTTTAAAAACAGAACAAAACTCCATCTTCCAGAGAATACAAATGTAGCCAATTTTGTATAGTGCCAGAAACACAACTGCTATGTATCCAAATAGATTTGGCTGCATGGCTATATAATGAAGCCAATTCAGAGGAAATGCTATGTTCCTGCCCTCACTCTTAATAAGTTAAAGATTTGCCTCCCCCATCTTTTTTAGGACCCCCAGAAATTCGTCAAATGGGGTGATTTTAACAGCTGCCAAGATTCTTCCTCAAGTAAAATGCTTGGGGAAATCCATTGTTAAGTCAAAAGAGTTTTGACAAGACCAGTGACAATTCTTGGGTTGGGGAGCAGTTCAGCTTAATATTCTGCAGTAGCCAAGTATAAATCTCCATTCTAGGAAACCTCCAACTGAGGGTGCAATTGTTTCATCCTGTTCTTCATGAAAGTGAACAACGCACATACACATTAATTTATTTTGCACTGGAATCACTAACTCTTGATTTTCCGAGGGCAAGAAGGAAGGTTACTTTGACATGGGAAAATTCCCATTTGAAGCTACTCTCCGAATGCAATATTCTCAGAGAGCGGACAAATAAAGAATGGAGTTGAGGGGAATAATGTCACATTACATAATGATGCCTAAGCTCCACATGTAAAGAACATAGAAATTTAGTGCAGGAACGTGTTTGGAATTCATTAGCCTCTTTGACTTAAATATTTCCCCCTTCTTTTCAGGGGTTTGCAAGTCAAGCTAAACGCCAAAGAAACAAGGAGTTCAATGGGAGAGTGAAATATTCTCTGTTGCAATGGTTAAGGGACCATTTGGCAGATGGTCAAAAGTCTAGGCAAAGACTCATAAAGCACCACAAGATGAATAGGGAGGGGGGAAGCCTTAAAGCATTGAAATGGAACAACACAGGTTGGGAAGGGACACTTACAATAGTTAATCTATTGAAGATTTCCATCACAGGCTACTAGTGATGGCTTGGAGAGATTCAATTCGCTCTGCATCATAATTTATGTAACCAATACACAAAATGGGGGTTGCAAATGGTTTGTATTCAGAATTAAGAGCATGTTACATCCACTTCTCCCTCAGTTTTGTACTGATACAAATTCCTTGCATAAAGTGGAAGAAATTGGGCCAATGGGCAGGGAGATCCTTAAAACTGGCAAAAATGGGGGGCTATAAATCTCCCCCATGAGACTTTCCCAATTTTGTTTAAGGGATGTATAAAGGACCACAAAAACATATGCACAGGTGCCAACCATATAACTCAAATTAAAGGCAAATTTTACAATCTGGTTTCAAGATATCTGCATATGCAATACAGGTTTCAATATAACTCCATGTATGATATGCAAAGGAATCCTGCCTATCAATATTGTATTTTCTTCCTTGTAAAACTCATCCAGGGAAAATAAATATTTCAGATTGTGGCAATGTCCTGGGCAAGGAGCGCATTAAATGACATGTGGTTCCTTGGCTCCACAGAGGTAATAAGCTCAAGAGGGAGCAGAAACTTATAGCAAGACCATCATTTTAAGATTTATTGGAAGTGTATGCTTAATATGAGCTCTGGACCGCAGCTCCACTCTTGGTTCCCCAGATAGTATGGTCACAGATTCCAAAAATCCCTCCAGAGCAGTAGTAACCCCTGTCCCATACTCTCTGCCTTGCCTTTCTCAGTGTCTGGGTCCTTATCAAGAACATCAGAGGTGGACATCAGGGTTCAGTTCAGTTCAAGTAAGCTTGGGCACCCCTCTACCCTGACAACTGACCATGCTGGCTGGAGCTGAGGAAAGTTTGTGTCCAGCAGTACTGAAGGGGCACAGATTTCCTGTCCTTAGGCTACATGTTTTGTTTTGGCTGCAGGACAGCTCCATGGAAGGTTCACACTGCAAAACTTGACATTGTGGGCAATGAAAGTTTGGACCAAATCCAGCTGCTTATGCACCACAATCTTTTGTGCTTACAGAACTGTCTTCTTTTTGGAAGTACAGTGGTACCTTGGGTTACAAACACCTCGGGTTACAGACTCCGCTAACCCAGAAGTAGTACCTCAGGTTAAGAACTTTACCTCAGGATGAGAACAGAAATTGCGCGGCAGTGCTGCAGCAGTGGCGGGAGTGCCCATTAGCTAAAGTGGTACCTCAATAAGAACGGTTTCAGGTTAAGAACGGACCTCCGGAGATAATTACGGTAAGTTCGTAACCAGAGGTACCACTGTACAGCAAATGGGACATCTCAAAAGCACTGCAATGTCAAATGTGCATGAGGAGAAGGATTGCAAAAAGAGAGCCCGTAGCAGAGCAGCAGAGTGCATGATTTGTAAACCAAATGTTATAGATTCTATCTTTAGGATCTCCCTATAGGGCTAGGAAAGATCCCTGGAGAGCCAATATCAGTCAATGCTGATTTGGAAGCTACCACTCATCATAAGCTGGATTCCTCTGAGATGCCTAACTGAAAGTAACCATTTTGAATTTGTCAGCTGCACATAACCAGGAGAAATATTTATGTTGGGCCAGTGAATCTCGGAGTGCTGGTAGTACTAACACAGGCCGGGGGACCTTTGGCCTTCCAGATGTTGCTGAACTACAATTCCCATCATCCCTAGCTATTGGCCATTCTAGCTGGGGTTGATTGAAGTTTAGCAATATCTGCAGGGCCACAGGTTCCTCATGCCTGTATTAACAGATCCGGGAAGAATCCACCAGGAACTTCCCTTTCCCAGTTCTACTGAAATGAATAGCGCCCATACCCATTCATTTCAATAGCACTTACACAGAAGCAAATTTCACTCTCTGCCTTGTACTGAAAAGGGAATGCTGTATTTTTCTTTTCTCTTCTTACTTGTATTGCATCAGATGTATACTAAGTGATCAATTTATATGAGGGTTGCATATTATGAAGTCCTACATAGACCTGGGATGCCAAGTTGGAATGTTTAAGAACCAGAATCGCATCAGCACTGTGTCAAATGGAGAAAACAATCAGATTACACATGATGTGGCTTCCTCCTTCTCCTTCCTCCTTCAGAATTAGCTTTCGTCTCGGGTGAAAATCAGTAATGCGTTCTCCAAGTGCCACCCATATGGAAAGAAACAGCTAAGTGAAATAATTAGGAAAGTAAGCTTCTAAAGGATATATATTATATATATTAAAAGGGCCATTCCCTACTCAGAGTGGATTTGGGACGTGCCACATATGGATGGAGATTTGCATGTTTGAAACAGCCACTTTAGCATGGGGGGGTTTCCAATCAGGTGTTGACTGTGGACCATAAGAGCCTGCTGGATCAAGTCAGATATCCATTTAGTCCACCAGCCTGTTCTTAAAGTGGCTAACCAGATGCCTATGGGAAACCCCCCAAGCAGTCTCTCCACCTGCATTTTCCAGCAAGTGATATTCAAGAAGCATCACTGCCTCCAGCAGAGTAATCAGCCATCCCTGCTTTAGAGATGGATTAGGTAGTCATAAATTGTTTTTTAGAATGTGTTCAACCTGATTTAAGATTTTTTTAAAAAAACAAACCAACAACCCTGTTTTATCATTGCTGTGACCAGTGGTGTAGTGTGGGTTGCCAGCACATGAAGCCACATGGAAGGGGGGTGGGAGGGAGGGAAATGGATGGAGTAGGCCAGGGGTAGGCAACCTAAGGCCTGGGGACCGGATGAGGCCCAATTGCCACCTCAGTCCAGCCCACGGACGGTCCAGGAATCAGCATGTTTTTACATGAGTAGAATGTGTCCTTTTATTTAAAATGCATCTCTTGGTTATTTGTGGGGATAGGAATTGGTTCATTTCCCCCCAAAAAATATAGTCCGGCCCATCACATGGTCTGAGGGACCGTGAACCAGCCCACGGCTGCAAAAGGTTGCCGACCCCTGGAGTAGGCATACACAATCAACTGCCTAATGGCATCTGCGTCACCCAGGAGACGACAGCCACAGAGATAAGCAAAGAAGAGTGGTTCCATTGTTTGGGGAAGTCACTTCCTGGTTTGCATGGAGAAGCCGTTTTCTCCACAGAGCCCAGTGATGGAAACAGGCAGCTGCACTGAGACAGCACCAAGTATTGGAATTTTGCACCCCTAACAAATTTGCACCCAGGGCAATCACTCCTGTGTCCCCCCTCTGGGCTCCTCCAGTAGGATGGGTGGGGTATAACTTGAATAAAGAGCAAAAAATTAAAAAAAATCAATAAGTAAAGAACAAATGAAAGATTATCACAATTATTTTAGAAGAGCAATGTCACAGAACTATATTTAATTCTAATATAAATATGTAATTGTTCATATACATATAAATGTATGCAATACAGAATACTTAATATAAAAATAATATAAGACGTGATGTAAATATTTTATTGTTTGTTTGTTTTATTCTACTTCACTTTATTTATATCCCACCTTATCTCCAAGGAGCTTGAGGCAGCATACATCATTCTCCTCCCCGTTTTATTCTTCCAGCAACCCTGTGACACTGGTTAGGCTGAGAGTGAGTGGCTGGCCCAAGATCACCCAGTGAGCTCCAGGGCTAAGTGGGGATTTGAACCTTGGTCTCCCGAATCCTAGTTTGACACTCTAACCACTGCACCACACTGTCTGTCATAAATAACACCCAATATAAACTGCAAAGGAAACGTGCCCAGTTCAAGGATACTATGTACGTCTGCCGGCAAGCTTTGCAAACAAGCCCACAAACAATAAAGGTCCCACGAGAGGTGGTGAACTCTCCTTCCTTGGAGCTTTTAAAGCAGAGTTTGGATGGCCATCTACATGTATCATCTAGTCGAGGTTCCTGCATGGCAGGGGGTTGGACTAGATGACCCTCTAGGTCCCTTCCAACTCTACAATTCTATGATTCTATGATAGTGCAGGCAAATGGATCCAGGTTGCCGTAGTTAAATGACACAGGCTATTTCATTTGGCTTTGATAACAGAAAATGAATGTAGCATATTTCTGATTAAAGAAAGCTTTCAATGGAAATAATCCATACCTGGAGCTGAGTCTGCAATCAGGAGCATCTGGATTCATGCAGAAAGCTTGCAGTGCAGTCCTTGGCAGCTCTTTTTTGATCGGAAAATGACAATGTGCCTGCCCCTGGCTGGTTTGTGCTGGAGACTGCGTTACCAGCCAGGAAATGAACATCATTCTATTCGTGTTTACATTTGGCTACACAAAAAGTTTGCAGAGTGAACCAAACATCTCATGAAGCCACCCAGATAGCCCCACAGGGTGGCCTTGTGTTCTACTTTACCGAGGACAGTTCTCTATATCAAGTATCTTCAACCTTTTCAGACTTGAGGACTCAACATGCATTTGGGGACACTTCTTCACCATATTGGGTGGTCATGCTCCTCTTGTGACCCACCTTAGATCAGGTCGTGACTCAGTAGTGGCCAATGCTCTGTCTTGAAGGGCTGCAAGAGGATGGTCCATTGTCTGAAGGCTGCCTGGTCTGGCTTAAGGTCAAAGAACCATTAA
This sequence comes from Podarcis tiliguerta, assembly GCF_965153285.1. Classification (NCBI taxonomy): domain Eukaryota; kingdom Metazoa; phylum Chordata; class Lepidosauria; order Squamata; family Lacertidae; genus Podarcis; species Podarcis tiliguerta. Next base: position 33,193,795 of record NC_139541.1, on the reverse strand, counting down.
AAGTGAGAGCTGGAGGTACCTATCAACAGCAGCAGAATCAGCAAGTCACCTGGGATCTTCCCCATGCCAGTGAGATGTACTGCATCTCTACTTAAATTACAGCAATCATTTCTAAATTTGCATTGATTTGCATGCATCACTGTATGTAAATGTTTGCCATTTTGGATTATTCTCTTTTTTGGGCAAGGTGTAACTGTCCACACTATTCCACAAGACTTGGTTTTCAGGGATCAGCATCAATCTCCCTACACAAACTGACCCAGACCCTGCGCCTGTCATCTGAGCCCCTTCTCTATGTCTCCTCTCCCAGAGAGTTTCGGAGGGTGACAACAAGAGAAGTGGCCTTTTCGGTGGTGGCTCCACAACTGTGGAATGCTCTCCCCAGAGAGGCTTGCCTGGTGTCACCATTGTATGTCTTTAGACACCAGGCAAAAGCATTCCTCTTTACCCAAACCGTAGGCTATTAAATAATCTATGGCCTGTTGCTGCTTGGGGGATGGGGGGCTGTTGTTATTACGATCACTTTATCTTTATGCTATCTGTTACTATGCTTTTTATTATGTTTTTATTATTGGTGCTCTGTGATGTGTTTTAAATGTGGCACATCGCCCTGGGATCTTTTTGATAATAGGCAATATATAAACTGAAATCATCATCATCACCACCACCATCCAAAGAAATACATGGATTGTTCAGGGTTCCAAAAAACTGAAGTGAACAGAAAGTGTCTGAGATGCAGACAGGTGGGAATCTGTCAAGCCAGTGCAGCTGTGCTGAAACCCAGAAGGAACAGAGCTCAAGCAATGCACCACAAGACAGGTTCGTAGGGGTGTGAATTCATTTTTAAAATTAATGAGCCCCTTTCATGTCATTTGTTTTAGTTATGAAAACAAATGGGAATTCAAACTAATGAGTAATGAATGGAAAATCCATTCTTTCTTGTTTGTTTTATGCATCTGATGAGTTTCTCATTTGTTCCTGTTGAGCTGAGGAAAGGGGGAGGGGGATGAATCACTCTAGCTTGAGTGTGGGCAGATCTCCTTTTCTTTTCTTTTTAATAACAAGAACCTGAGGTCTACCAACTGCAGACAGGTTCAAACGGAATGTGCTTAGAATCAGGTGGGGTTGGTCCATTGGGGCAAATGGGACACTGTTGTCTCATCAACCTCAGTCTGCTCTCCGCCAACCCCCACCTCCTTACGGGCAGAAGGTAGCAACCCTAGCTATCCACTCAGCCTCATCCTTGGTCTCAGTGTTGACCTTGTAGAACTCAACAGGAAGGAGAATGAGGACAAAAGTAGAATTCCTTGGCTTTGCCTGTCATTGACTCTGCTGCCATCTACTGTCAGACTCCATGCCTTCTTCCCAGCCAGTTGCAATAGGGACCAGCCACTACTACATAAAATTGAAGAATACACTTAGAAGCTCGTTTTGAGTACCTGAACTCACTGTTCTGCCACACACAAAATCCACTCTTGGTTACTCCCTTTTACTTGATGTCAAGGAAGGAATCACGTTCTTTTTGTCATCAATAAGAATTTGTGAGTCAGAAATCCTTGCCATTCTACTTCAATTTGACATATGCTGATTTGCACTCTGCTTTAGATCAACCTTTGCAGGTTAGGTAAATATTATTAATAAGTGCACTGCTCTGTTTTATTATTTACTAGCAGTCTCATGCTCAGAATTGCTTGGGAATTCTAAGAAACCAAAACATTTTGAAAAGTACAGTTTGCCATCTTGGTACAAAACGGCATGCAACTGTATCCAAATTCAAATGAAAACATGGTTCTTGATCTCAGGAACTGTTGGGTCAAATTTGACCCAAGTCTAGTCAGCCATCCAGTCAGCCATCTTCAACTATCTACAGGCTTGTCACATGGACGATGGAGCAAGGTTGTTTTCTGCTGTTTCTGGGAGTAGGACCCGAACCAAGGGATTCAAATTACAAGAAAAGAGATTCCAACTTAACATTAGGGAGAATTTTCTAGTGGTAAGAGCTGTTTGACCATGGAATGAGCTACCTCAGAAGGTGGTGGACTCTCCTTCATTGGAGGTTTTTAAGTAGAGGTTGAATGCCCATCTGCCACAGATTCTTTAGCTAAGATTCCTGCATTGCTGGGGGGTTGGACTAAATGATCCTTGGAGTCATTTCCCATAATTATATGATGCTAGAAAAGTTTGTTTTCCCTGCCTTGCAAGATGCCATCATGCCTCATATTCCTAGATGTAGCCATGGTATGACCTCCATATATAGAAGATTACAAATACGAACACAGCTCCCACTTTATGAACACTTGCTATGTGAAATTTCGCTTATTTGCATACAAGGAATTGGTGCCGAAACCTTGCTATATGACCCACCAATTCCGAGGTCAGGAATGCATTAGAATTTTCCCCACAGCAATCAAAGTAAATCTTCAACTCGTTATGTAAAAGTAAATCATTGACTCTTTATGCGAATACTCATCTAACGGACATGTTCATAAACCAAAACTTGCATGTATATAGCAACCTTAGGGGAAGGCTGAACTTGATCATACTCCCAGTTCTAGGGGAGGGAGAAATTAACCCTTCCTCTGCAGTTTTGTCAATTAAAATCATGCCCTTTCCACCCGTCCTCCCAGTAGAGCAAATTTATTGCCAGAGAATAAAATGTTCCACAGATCATAAGAAAGATGAGACAGCAACAAGTACTTCTAGGATGGGATGAAAGCTAAAACTCTTATGAAAGTCAGGGTAAAATCATATTATACTGTCTCTTCCAGCTGGGAGACATTTTCTCTCTCCTCCTCACCCCCTTTATGTTTATTCTACTTAAGCAGCTATTCAATGGCTTGTTTCTATGCTTGTGTATCTATTTTGCTTCCTTATGGCTTTAATAAAAAATAGACCTTTTTTATTCCCAACAATGCCAGATAATTAAACACTTTTTAAAGGTTGCCTATAATCCAGCTTGTGCAGATGGCATTTCGGCACCCTCATCTTTTTCTTATTTTAAACCCAAAGCCAAGGTTCATGAAAAAACCACCTTGATGAAATGCCCAGATGTAGATTTTTGTCCATACAATTTTCTTTCAAATCAGTCACATTTATTAGTTTTATAATATATATGTATATTAAAGCAAATTTTAATGAAAAAGTAGCTTCTTTTATGCCCAATCAGATCCTATTAAAATTAAATGACTTCTAGTAACCCATTGATGTGATAAAATAGACTCCAAAAAATGTACAGAATATTAAACAAATGTTTATATTAAAGCTAGCTGCATTCAGGTGAAAGTGTGATCAGTGGAGCAAAGCCCCCGCAAGTATGTTTGCTGAATATTAAAACGTTCCACAGATCACAGGAAGACAAGACGGCAACAAGTGCTTCTGTGTTGAAGGGAAAGAGGTGGGATGAAAGGTAGAGCTCGGATGAAAGGCGTCAACAAAAGGAATGCACTCACAGGATGCAAATGAATGAATGGATTCAATGTATTGTTTTGCCAGAAGGACATAGCAGCAAAAAAATGCAATTGACATGGAAATCAGCCTTGAAATATGCACCGTTGAGTCAGAAGGGCTTTGCAGGACAGGAATGCCAGCTTGTTTAACATTGACAGATTCCGCCGATTGTGCTACGCACTGCTTTGTGCGTTCAGTATTCTAAGCTAGTCGCCTGCGGTGCTGTTAGATACAGAAGGGCTTTTAGAATCAACAAGAAACATTGCTTGCTGGGAGAGGTAGCAGGCTGCGAGAATGGGAAACAGGAAGTGGAATGGGAAAGAACTTCCTGGATCTTGGTAGCATCACCTTGCAGTTGTTTAACTGCTTCGTGCTTTCAATGAGTATGTGTAGGGCAACGGTGGAGAACCAAAGGTTGGATGTGGCCCTCCAGGCCTCTTTATCTGGCCCTCAGAACTCTCCCCAGGCCATGCCCCATCTTCCCAGGTGATGATCCTCACTGGGCCTGCTACACACTTCCATTTAGCCTGATGGAAGATTCAGGACAGATAAAAGGAAGCCCTTTCATCCAGTGCATAGTTAAATTATGAAACTAGGAGGCAGTGATGGCCACACACGTAGATGACTTTAAGAGAAATTGACAAATTCATGCTGGAGAGAGCTATCGATGGCTACTACCCATGATGGCTATGCTCTGCCTCCACAGTTGGGGGCAGTAACACTTCTGAATACCAGTTGCTGGATACCACAGGAGAGAAGGGTGCTGATCTTACTTGTGAGTTTCCCACAGGCATCTGGTTGCCCACTGTGAGAATAGGATGATGGACCAGATGGGCCATTGGCCTGATCCAGCATAGTTCTTCTTATGTTTTTATGTTCTGAGGTTCTTCAAAAAAAATCCTAATAGTAATAATTTATTTATACCCCACCCATCTGTCTGGGTTTCCCCAGCCACTCTGGGCGGCTTCCAGCAAAAGATTAAAAATACATTAAAACATCAGTCATTAAAAACTTCCCTAAACAGGGCTGCCTTCAGATGTCTTCTAAACATCAGATAGTTGTTTATTTCTTTGACATCTGATGGGAGGGCATTCCACCGGGCGGGAGCCACTACCGAGAAGGCCCTCTGCCTTGTTCCCTGTAACTTTGCTCCTCGTAGTGAGGGAACTGCCAGAAGGCCCTCAGCGCTGGACCTCAGTGTCCGGGTTGAACGATGCGGGTGGAGATGCTCCTTCAGGTATACTGGGCTGAGGCAGTTTTTATGTGCAGTTTTTGCCTGATGTACACCTTTTTGCAAGAAATTTCTCCCAATATTATGTATCTTATGTCTTATTCTCACTAATATATGGCTTTTTAGACAAGTTGTCCTCTAATATACACATGTGTGTATACACTATTCAGTTGGAAAACAACATCACAGAACTTGGAGAAGTGTAAATTTCAAATATCTGTGTTTTAGTTCACATGTTGTTTCCCTAAGCAGAATGACCAAAACTCAGTGTGATCCAAAAGACTGGGTAATAACAACAACAACACCATTTTCAGTTCACATGTAAAGATTCCTACTGTGGAGGCCAAACAAATATCTGCTGGGAAATGGAATATCCTGTAGAAATGTACAGGAAGACATCACATGTGGTGTTGGGTGTGAGGCAGGGAATGTTGTGGCTTGGCCAAAAAAGAACCTGCAGGTACCAGCTGTTGGCTAATCAGCTGTGTGCTGGGCTTCACAAATTCAGATGATCATCTGATCCCCTGTGCATACTGCTTTATAAAACCTGATGATCAACTGGCCACACTTATTGGTCTACAGAGTGTATGATTGGGTATATGAAGTAGTAAAGGTAAAGGTACCCCTGCCCGTACGGGCCAGTCTTGACAGACTCTAGGGTTGTGCGCCCATCTCACTCTAGAGGCCGGGGGCCAGTGCTGTCCGAAGACACTTCCGGGTCACGTGGCCAGCGTGACATCGCTGCTCTGGCGAGCCAGAGCCGCACACGGAAACGCCGTTTACCTTCCCGCTAGTAAGCGGTCCCTATTTATCTACTTGCACCCAGGGGTGCTTTCGAACTGCTAGGTTGGCAGGTGCTGGGACCGAACAGCGGGAGCGCACCCCGCCGCGGGGATTCAAACCGCCGACCTTTCGATCGGCAAGCCCTAGGCACTGAGGCTTTAACCCACAGCGCCACCCGCGTCCACCCGGGTATATGAAAGGGACGGGTATTTTGGCCTTGCTCTCCAAAACAGCATATATTTTAAGGCCTGCTGGTTGAGATAATTTCATTATCTCAGCTCAATCAGTTTGCTCCTGCTTTCTGAACTGAAAAATGGCAGAGAAAGAGAGGAAGATTCTTTAAAAATTAAAAGCACACCTAGGCTTTATTTTTGTTTTTAAAAAGTCCAGGCTCATTCTTCCTTAATTGATAATTGATTTTCTTTGATTCATGAAGCTTTTCTTAGCATTCAATTACTTTTGGACAAGGGTTTTACACCAGTCTGTCTCTGTATGGTCTGCCTCACATCCATGGCACTTGAGAACTAGTTCGTCCACACTTCACACCCTTCAGAATCTGCCGCCTGAGGCTGCCACCACACCCTAATGGTAGGGCCGGACATGAATAACAACTTGCAGAGGGAAATCACTTGGAAAAGGATTCCTGCATGCACTGCCTATGTCTGTGTGTCCTGTGCCCGGCTAGGAAGATTTGCCTTAAGGTCTGTCACTGGAGACCCCTACTTTCCCAGCTAGACTCATTAGCTCCTAAGTGAAAGATAGCAAGAGGGGAAATGAATACATAAAAAAAAATTTATTTGATTAAAAATAAAACTCTGATAATTATCTTCTTTGACAATTAATCTTCTGTGATCCACAATGCTAACTGTTTTTCTGATCAATTTATGAGATGGTAGCAAAAGATGAAATATTTTGGCAAGTTACCCTCCCTCCTTACCTCCTGATAGCATTGAGCAAGGTCTGTTTGGCTCAGCAGTGCTGGCTTCCTATTAATTTCTGAGCCTGAGGGAGCAATCCTTTACAAGAGAAACTGGCCTAAAGCAAGGTGCCATAAATTAAGCCAGCATAAAATGTATCAGATCCAAACTCTGTTCAGGAACAAGACTACTGCTGGCTGATCAAGCCTAAATCTGGCATGATGGAAGACAAGCCTTTAAAATTGCATTTGAGTGACTCCTCTGACTTAATTTACATCAGGTTGCCAAGTCACCTGACTGAGCTGAACAGGCTTAGGTTCCAGTCTCAGCCCTGCCCATTCCATGCCTCCAGAACACCCCTTTTTCACAGCTTATGCTGGTTTATGATCAACCAGGCTCAACTCAGCTGGCTGAGCCAGGATGGGTGTGGCAGATGGAGTGATGGTATCTTTACCATGGATTAATCCTTCCATAGGAGCCTTCCATAGGATTGCTCCGTTAGATGTTCTGCCCACAGCTTTTTAGGATGAGTTACAGACACAGACCCCACCTTCCTCCTCCACCCATGGATTAAAGCTATTCAGTTCTTCCTCTCTTTTGTAATTTTAGGTGAAAGTCAGTTCTGAAAGCTACGGTTCCTTATGAATCTTCCACAGTTATTCATGAGGCACAGCTGAATGCACTCTATGGTGTGTGTGTGTGTGTGTGTGTGTGTGTGTGTGATATCAGCTGCATTATCTAGATAGGTGTATCTTTGTCAGCATCTAAATATCAATCCCAGGAGTTGTAAGTGTTCAGCGACTCTTTCTTTCTCTTTCTTTCTTTTTTTTTAGCAAACATCATTCAGGCATTGTAAGACATATAACTACCATATAAGAAATGACCTTTAAGTGTGCCTTCCTTCCCATTATCTACCTCCTGTGAAACAGAAGCAAGTTGGACCCACAATCTCAGTAATATCTGCAAAGAAGCTATTTATTTTAAAATTATTTCTCAGGCAGGAATCCAAGCATAATTTTTATTAACAATAGCCCCCCAAAAATAGAAAGAGAGAGAGATGATACGGTATTCAAAAGGAATAATAACAGGCTGTTCACCTCAGCTTCCTCCGACAAAGAATCTCATATACCATTTGTATTTTTGCCAAAAAGAGAAAGGGGGTGGGGGTGGGGTGGGAGCAGGGATCCATGAACATTTAATTCTTTATTACACTTTTCCAATTAAATCCCTTATCGCCAGCATCTCCTAGGAGCAAAACTTTCCTAGCAGCAGCAGTACCACTAAAGCCTCTGCAATCTCGAAACTGACTGAGCCAGTGTGATTAATTTACCCTTTATTTATATCTATATATCTAAAGGGCAAATGTCAGTGTCAGAATTATTATTTCCAACAGATAATTTTATACAGGCTTTTCACTTCGCATGGCAGCCTTATCATCCTTTATGAGCAATTGTGATGTCTGAGTCATGCTATACTTTGTGTTGAATTCTGTCTAGCATAGGGAGGAGCCATTAGGGAAAGAGGGAGCTGTTGGTGCAGAAGAAGGGCCACGACCCACAATCACAGAAAAGGCTTGTGTGAAGAGCTATCTGGCCATTATCATACTGCCCCATTTTAATCAGGACATCCCAGAATTACAGAAGCCACCCAGCTTCTGATTCCATTCCCAAATGTCCAATTTGGGACATCTCGTGCTCTGGTCATGCCAGAGAGTGTGAACAAAAGATGCACATTTTTGGTCCCACGTTCTGGCACAAGTTAGGTGGCCTGGGGCCAAAAGACACACTCACCTTGTGCCTGTGTGCCTCCCAGTCCTCTTCCACTTTTCAGAAGAGGTTCCAGCTTCCAGAAGTATGTCAGCTGGAAAGCCAAGTCGCAATGGCTCTTGAAGCAGCAGGGTAGTGGGGGGTGGTGTATAAGGGCCCATCAGTGGGATGGTGTGGGGCAGGGCCTGAATGAGAGGGAGAGGGTCCTCCATCTAGGTTGTGTCCCATTTGTCTCACTTGGAGGTCATGCATTGTATGAACAGAAGGGGATGTTAGGATTTCAAGCTCCCCGATGCTGATTTTATGATTGGATGCAGATGGCGCTGTGGGTTAAACCACAGAGCCTAGGACTTGCTGATCAGAAGGTTGGCGGTTCGAATCCCCGTGACGGAGTGAGCTCCCATTGCTCGGTCCCTACTCCTGCCAACCTAGCAGTTCGAAAGCACGTCAAAGTGCAAGTAGATAAATAGGCGGGAAGGTAAACGGCATTTCCGTGCGCTGCTCTGGTTCACCAGAAGTGGCTTAGTCATGCTGGCCACATGACCTGGAAGCTGTATGCTGGCTCCCTCGGCCAATAAAGTGAGATGAGTGCCGCAACCCCAAAGTCGGTCACGACTGGACCTAATGGTCAGGGGTCCCTTTACCTTTACCTTTATATTTCACACGTCTGTCTGAGTGGAGCCTGAGAAAGGAAGACTGTCTTATCTCTCTTCTGGTGTCAGTCTGTGAAACCGTACTTTCACTTTTACACTGTCCTGTTTGTTCTCGGAGCTGGAGAGAACAGACGCCATAATGCTGTTGTCTGTAAATATTTTGTAAATAAATAGTAGTTTAGAACTACAATGCCTCTTTCTTTTTGCTGTGGCAAAAGAGAAGGCTAGTGTGCATAAATCAAGTTGGTTTATGTCGCTGGAGCACCCTAGAGAAGAAGGGGATGCCTATTCCAGAGCCATGCTCACCGGAGGACGCTCGGAGATCTGGGGGCTGCAGATAGCCTGGAGCGCTCTCCCAACAGGGACAGGCTTCCCTTGAACCAAGATGTTGATACTGATTGCTGGGGGAAAGCTGACAGCAACTGAATTATCCATTTTGGGATAAATCAGCCTTAAGGGATAAGAGTAAAACTGTTTGTGATTGTTGAAATGGAAGAACTCTTGGTGGAACTAGGGGTATGGTGGCAATTCAAAGAGGCCAAAGTGCAGTAGGGTAAAGGGTCATAGGCATTTGGCGGGAGACACACTGTGTAGGTGTTTGTGTGCTAATTCTAGAAGCCTCCATGGCAGTACATTTCTGTGCCTGTAAACAAAAGCTGATGTCCCCTACCCAAATACAATGTCATCGTTTTGTTGGCAATCAAATTATGACGTTGATTCACAAAGCTGTCCCAATAGACAAACAAGGCTGCCAGTAATTCCAGTGCCTATTTAAAGATGAACAAGTGAGGCAGAGGAATGAAAAAGACACTCTAACGAGACTCCTCTAGCAATCACAGAGACTTGGGGAGCAATCCTATGACAGGATGGGCTGGGATGAGCAGCTTAAGAAGCAGTGGTTCTCTGGCTCAGCTGGCTGATTCCCAGCTCAGTTAGGCTACGCCAGAGTTCAGTCCCCAACCCTGGCTCAGCCAAAGAAATGTCAGCTTTAGAATCACAGAATTGTAGAGTTGGAAGGGACCCTGAGGGTCATCTAGTCCAACCCCCAGAAATGCAGGAATCTCAACTAAAGCATCCAGCTGGCAGAGCCAAGGCTGGTGCAAGACCTCTGAAAGGGCTTTTCCGGGGGGGGGGGGGGTGGCGGCGGCAGGACCAGGACCAGAGAGAAAGAGCTTTACAGTGGTACCTCGGGTTACAGATGCTTCAGGTTACAGAGGTTTCAGGTTACAGACTCTGCTAACCCAGAAATAGCACCTCGGGTTAAGAACTTTGCTTCAGGATGAGAACCGAAATCATGCTGCGGTCTTGGCGTGGTGGCTGAGGGAGGCCCCATTAGTGGTACCTCAGGTTAAGAACAGTTTCAGGTTAAGAACAGACCACCAGAACGAATTAAGTTCTTAACCTGAGGTACCAACTGTAGTTGGATCTCAAGGTCATTCTGCTTGGTTTCATACCCTCACAGCCCATCATAAACCACTATTTTAGAGGAGCAGCCCAGCTTCTGAAAAGGGTTTGGGTCTGGTGTAACTCTATGCTAGCATAGGCTTGTTTACACCAGATTCTTTTGCATAGGATTGCTCCGTTAAGCTTAGATTTGAATCCACTGCTGCAAAACCCAGCATAGCCCAAGCTCATCTAATAAGACTGGCAAATGCTGCCATCTATTAATATTCTTTTGCTTCTTTCACATATGGAACTGTCATTGTTATCAATAGGAACTCAATATCTGGGTCAAAGGCATTAGGCAGGCTTAATTCTTTCCATGTTACACACTGGCGCATTTGTTAAAATTATCTGGAACACAGAGAGAATTTGATAAGTGAAGCAGACCAGAGCCCAAACACAATGTGTCCTTTATGTTGACTCTCTCATTATGGGGAAACTTCGTGAAATGCAAAGTTTCCCTTTGTTAAGCAGAAATAATAAGCATGCAAAGTGGGGGGAGGGAAACCCCGAGACTACTATTACCAATGTGCCATTGGGTAATGAAGTGATACAGTAACATTATCTGGATAGCAAAAAGCGCATGTGTGTCACTGTGACTTATGAAAGCAGAGTGTGAGGTTTTTCACCTTGATTGCTGCCACATTCCTTTCACAATATTTGAATATTAAAAAAAATACTTTTGCTAAGTTAAAGAAAAAAGCCTGCAAGAAGTGCGATCTGCTTGACAGTGAATGCATAATTGTGGTTCAAAAACTTTCTTCAACACATGAAGAATATGAACAAATCCGACTGCCTTGCTGACTGAGAGAACACAAGGGTGCTTTTTCTCTTAAAGGAGCATTCACAAAAAGAGTTTGGAT